>NW_020539726.1:9136296-9181644 GCF_003426905.1 Ctenocephalides felis | reverse complement strand
ATGAAATTTCATCAGAACCGTTGCATTTAAAAAATGTAATAAAACCCGAAAAATACAATCGGATTTAAGGAACAACCTATTAAAGCACGATGATAAACAAGTCAGTAGTTCTCACCTGAAATTTTTGTTTTAGTTTATTTTTTACAGCAATTAGAACTATTAAGTACAAGTTTTCTAAGCTGTATGGAGCACTGCTTATTACTAATTTTAAGAACTACATTGTTAGAAGGTAATCATCCATTGATTGACCTTGCCATCTGAGAAATAGTTTTTATTTGAAACGCTATTACATGGCCACATCCCAGTCGTCTTTCTTATCTATTTTTACTTGGAAGCATGGCTATCTTTATTTCCAAGTGAAAACTGGTGTCACTACTGCTTGACTTCAGGTTGCCCGAGGGGGTATCAAATTTGGAACTTTTGATTGAAAGCCCATAGCTATGCCGCGAGGGAGATCCTCATCAGATGGTCGGAAATTCACTCTATTTGAGAAGTACTATATGTTGAGGAAAAAGAATTCCATTATTTTTGGTTTATTGGCTTAAAACTGTTTTATGGTCAAGCTTCAGCTCCTGCTAACATGCCGATCAACTTCAATCTTTTCTCCTATTTTATCGACATTTTTGCGACTGTCGTACCTGAGCCAGGTGCATCTTTAATATCAAAATTTCCTGAACGGAATCTACGAAACCAAAATTGCACACAATTGGCTATTACAGTATCGGAACCATAAACACCATTCACAATTTTAGCCGCTAGGCTCAAATTTTCGGCTTTGTCAAGGAAGATCTTTAAATTGTTACAGAATTTTCTCTTTGCTCACTTTCATTTTTAACACCCTGTAACTCACAACTGAATGCACTAAACAAAAAACAGCAAAAGATTTTTTTACTGCAAAATGTCACATTTCCAACTACTAAAAATCAGTTTAGCTATCTACAAAAAAAAGAAAAAGTTGGGCCAGCTGTGGCGATATCGGTTAGAGCGTGGGGTTTAGCAGCAACTAGTCACAGGTTCGCTGATTCGATTCCCGCTACCGCCGTAGCCCGACATTATGCAGCTTTGATGTCATATTTTTGAAATACATCATTATCTTAAGTTACAATAATACCTTAAACCTACTTTATATACAATATAATAAAAGAAAAACCTAATCAGGGGGATCTAATAACTTTAGCGTTCTAGACTGGTTGCCCAAATAACTCTTTTTTCTTTGTTTTCTTCATGCGGTTGACAATTGGGGTTATAGATCACAATATAATTCCAAGTGGAAATCGTCCTTCATGGACATAGCTGCAACATCCAATCACATGCTAACTATTAGACGTAAGAGCTAATATCAAAAATATCCCACACATAAGAGCATGGTAAATCGATGGATTGCCTCTCATGAAATAAGTAGTCATAAGTCTTAACCAACAGCTTATAGAACATATAAGAGTTCTGATTGCTGTTCAAACAATTACAAAAAAAATCTACCAAAAAACAATGGATTTTTTCTGCCCCGACCTATTATTATATAAGATAGGGTCCATTTATGAAATTTTCTCATAAAGTTATGGTTCTTTTCTCAAGACCGAATCATAATCGATTAAGGAAAACCACCAATTAAGTAAATACAAAATTTTTATGGATAAAACTAAAAAGACCATATATACTTCCAAATACCTTTTCCTTAATGCCATAATGCCATAAATATCGATATTATTATTTCTTTCTCTATTTACCTTACGAACCAATAATTTTTCAATGATATATTTTTACCGCTGCCGTGTTCCGACTGCCGCTTACGTGCAAACATGTGACAGAAATCGAACTAAATCGACGTTCCGCTATAAAAGCAAATAATCCGAAGGACTGGGGATATTCTCAGATACATTAAATATTTATAAGTCGCCTTCAAATAGTGACAGGCGTCTGACACGTAAAGGCGTGAAGAATTGAAGCAAATATCTGCTACTGAAAACGGGGTATGGAATAAATAAATATGTAAAAAGCGTTCTTTTTTCACTGAACACGGATTTATAGTATTAAAAGGGATATGTATTCGCAGTTGGAGTTTCACTAGTTTGGTGCATAAAATGCTCTTGACAGGTGATCCGTTTCATGGAATCAAATCATTGGTTCAAACTATTCGTATATATATTAGGGAATATTACGGAATATTTTGGCATGTTTTAGGCTTACCCGTACCCTAATGGTTAAATATGGAGTTCGAATTAAAGCTTGATTGCAAGCAGTCAGTACTCTATTAGGCGTTATTAGAAAAACGACCGTATGGTTGCGAATAAGACTAAGAGGGTATCAAATGAAAATCTATGGATAGTTATTATTTACACGCCACTTTCTGCAATTGAATAAAATTGTATCTCAATGTACTTTGTATAGATCCCTATGATGAATAAAACAAAAAACTAGTGGTGTGTATGGCATCGTGCATTAAGGCAAATTGCTGGAACTTTCTGTACCGTAACGAAATGTTCGAGGAATATTGAATATTTTCAAATAGATTATAATAAATATTGTAACATTGTCTAATATTTATAAGAATTATATAAACTGAATTGCAAAGTTGAAATTATTTGTTTAAAGTATATTAGAAGTATAGTCAGAATTAAAAATAAAATATGAATTATTTTCGATATACAAAAAAAAATTTTTTTTGAAAAAAAAAACAAAAAAAAGTTGAAACAAATTTTTTTTTTCAAAATCAATTATTTTGTTAAGGCAAGCAGAAAGTTCTTTGATTCATTTAAATCGGACGCTTAGTTCTCTCAAAAACTGCCATTTTTTACATATTCAGCTCCGTATCTTCAAAATGACTGGGCCTGCCTTTGCCAAAAACTAATAAACACTTCTCCCAATCATTACTAATTGAATGTTTGTTAGATCATTCAAATCTAACGGATACTCCGTTCTCTCAAAAACTTGATTTCTATTTTCTGCACTCTTTGCTCCGTATCTCCGAAACGGCGATTAGTTTAAAAAACTAATCAGCTCTTCTCCCTATCAATAGGAATCGAATGTTTTTTGAACCATTCAAATCGGTTGATCCGTGCGCCCAAAAACGTGACTGGAAATTTGTATCCATACATACATACACACACACATCCATTTTTTCTGATGTTTCTGCCAAAATGTTCAGAAACCTTCAAAACGTCGAGAAATGTAAAAATTTTCAATTTCGATTTTTGGCCCATTACAATAACTTACCTTACGGGAAATTAATAACTAGTGGCTGCGTAATCCACATTCTTACCACTGAACAACGGCTGCCTCATTTTATATGTATAATTGGAAAGGATTACTCTTTAACTTGTATACAAACTACAGATAACTACAATTTATACAACCAATTCAAATCTGGCTTCGAAATGCTTCGTGACTCTCTATTATTATGATTCGTGGTTAAACTGCTGTTTGCGTATAAACCATATTCAACAAACATTTTGAACAATGCTGGAATGCTTATGTAACGAAAGTCCACATGTAATATCGAATAATCATAATAAAAAATCAATTATTTATAAAATTATAGCCTATGTTTATGCTATTTACTGATGCTCTATTATTATGCTTAACTAGAAAAAATAAATTTATTATATATTCGAGCATTCGTTTTAGATATTCTAAGCACTACCAAAAATTTGCTGATGTTCCATAATGAAATAGGCGCAAATATTAAAAAAAAAACTAGTGGTGTGTATGGCATCGTTTCTTAAGGCAAATTGCTGCAACTTCCCGTACCGTAACGAAATGTTCGAAGAATATTAAATGTTTTCAAATAGATTATTATATATAAATACTGTAACATTGTCTAATATTTATAAGAAATATATAAACGGAATTGCAAAGTTGAAAATATTTGTTTAAAGTATATTAGAACTTAAGTCAGAATTACAATTAAAATCTGAATTATTTTCGATATACAACAAAAAAAACTTCTTGAAAAAAAAATTGAAACATTTTTTTCCAAAAGCTATTATTTTGTTGAAATCATTTAAATCGGACGCTTAGTTCTCTCAAAAACTGCCATTTTTTGCACATTTAGCTCTGTATCTCCGAAACCGCTGGACCTGCCTTTGCCAAAAACTAACCAACACTTCTCCCCGTCATTACGAATTGAATGTTTTTTGGATAATTTAAATCGGATGCTCTAATCCCTCAAAAACTTGATTTCTATTTTCTGCACTCTTTGCTCCGTATCTCCGAAACGGCTAGACCTGAGGTTGCCAAAAACTAATCAGCACATCTTCCTATCAATAGGAAGGTTTTTTGAACCATTGAAATGGGTTGATCCGTGCGCCCGGAAACGTCGACGAAAAATTGTATCCATACATACATACACACACACACACATCCAATTTTTTCTGAGATATGCCAAAATGTTCAGAAACCTTCAAAACGTGAAGATATGCAAAAAATTACATTTTCGATTTTTGGACGATTACAATAACTTTTACCCTACGGGAAGTTAAAAATAACCTTTCACTATATTAAAAATTATCAAAGTAGGTATCGCATGGTTTAATTTGTGAACTGTACTATAATTGATTATCTCATCACCGTAAAAAGTGAATAAAACTACTATTAAATTTCTAATAAATATTCGTATTTTTTTAATTTATTATTACTCAGTTAAATTAGTTATCACTCTACTACTTTTTGTTAGACTCAAAGCTCATAATATTCTACAAGTATTAGTAGGCTCAAACATTTATTATCCTCTACCTTAAAGGTAAAATGTGGATAATTTGTCATTAAAATAAATTATATACAGATCTAACTGTTGAAAAATAAATATTTTTTCATAATAACTGTACAATATACAATTCAGGTGCCCATATTTTTTTAAGTCAAATCAGGACGACAATTTTTAGTTTTGCTAATCCGGGACGGGGGATTTACAATAAAATGTACAATATAAAAATGTTCTTTATATGAGTCAATCTTTTTTAACGAGAATTGCGGACTTTTAGAAAGAACTGTATTATTCGATCATATGCGAAACTTTTTTATCTATGATATTATCTTAAATCTTATATTTTTCGATCCATATGTTTTTAAGCCTTCAAAAATATTTTATTCAATTTTCTACATAATTAATTTGAAAAAATCAGCATTTTTATCATAATACAAATTTTTTAATTTATCTATTAATTTTCGAAAAAACGGGATAATCCGGGACAGAAGATCTAAATCCGGAACAAATATTGCTATTAGAAAACCCCGGCACCCAAGGTGCAAATTTGAAACTGTTCCTGCCAAACCGCGACGTATGTCACCTTAGTTTTTAGTACAATGCGTATTAATTCCAATTTTATAACATGAACAGGGCCGGATTTAGAAATTTGGCGCCCCGGGGCACTGACAAAAATGCCGCCCCATACCTGAAATTTTACGAACTTTCGAACTTTTTTTTAAAGCAATAGCGCTGCTTCAGCTGCGTAGGGACAAAATATAGAAGCGCGTAAGCGCCGCGTCGCAGTCTAACGGATAAACACTGTAACATTGTTTACGCATATAAATGTGAACAAAATTTATACGTATTATTATAATATCTTTAAAATATCTGATAATTTAATGTGCATATGTCTTATGATCACTTTTGTCCGCCAAATGTTTCTTTTTCAATTTTTTTTATTAGATCATCGAAACTGCTAAACCTGCCCCCCACAAATTTAAGCAGTTATCTATTCTGTAATTTTTTTTTAATGATATTGGATGCTTTTTTTCTCAAAAATTGAATTATCATTTTTGGCATTTTGGCCCGTATCTTCAAAACAGTTGACCTGCCTTGGTCTATAACTAATCAGCACGTCTTCTTATCAATAGGGATTGAATCATTTAAATCGGTTGATCTGTGTTCTTGAAATCCACTTGAATAATTAAAAAATATTAGATTTGTATTGATCAGGAGACGTGCTGATTAGCTTTTGGTACAGGCAATTACGAAAAATGATAATTGAGTTTCGATATTTCTTCTCTGAAACAGCTACGCAACGCAATTGCTTTGCAAAAAGTTCATATTTTTCGAAAAATTTCATAATAGAAAAAAAAATTTTTAAAAGTCTTTTTTTTTCATTTTTCAAAAAATTTTAAAGCTCTTTATAAAATGTAATTTTCAGTACGGGATGTTTCAGTAATCTGTCTTAAGGCACAATGCCATGAGTTTAATTTTTTTTTCGATGCTTGGAAGTGTACAAATTCGTTATTTTAAGAGGGCTCGAGAACTTTCAGCTTGTTTACGGATCTTTATATTAGCCAAATTGTCAAATTAACCAACTTATTAACCAATTTGATAATTTACGTTCCGAGAGGGAGACAAGGCAAAATAATAAATTTTAGTTATTAGTTACCCAAAATTTGCATTGCAATCGTATTGTGTTTTGTTAATTATATTTCCTGATATAAAAAATATTGTTAAAAAAAAGTTGATTATATTGTATAGAATTTTTTCTCACTATCCAAATTTTGCCGCCCCCCAAAATTTGCCGCCCTGGGCAGTAGCCCCGATTGCCCCTACTGTAAATCCAGCACTGAACATGAATATTAATAACCACTGATAGTGTTCCTGTAATGAGAGAATAACAACAAACATTATCTTCAAAAATGTGATAACGTAACTTTCGTATTTAATTACTATCTTATCGCTTAATTACGAAACATCTCCGCGGAAAGACATCAGTTCGTATAAACATTTGTATCCTTATGAAACCTAATACATTCCCATCTGTTAGCTGTGCAAACTTGTGCATTATTCGAGTATATTGATTTCTACACATAACAGCTTTTGTTCTTAATGCTTCCCATATATTCTGTCGTTTGTTTGTATACGTTACTCACATGCACGAACATTCGTCTTTGGCGGTTGTGCGCTCTCATTGTTTCCGTTTGGCGGTTTTCTGAATAAATACGCGGAGAACCGCCAATATATATAAAGTCTATAGATGTGTATACAACCCGGAATTTATTATAGACATAGTGCTGGAAAGAATTTTGTAAAATATAATCTATTGGAAATTAATTTGTTAAATTCAATTTATGTTTATAATTTATTTTCTGAAAGTTGTTCTTTGATTTTTTTAGAAAAGCATAAAAATTGAAATTTAAGTTGTTGGAGATGCTTTTGTTTTTCTTAATTTGCAAAGTTTTTCTACATTATTAAGGGGGAGCCTGCTTTAGAGGCAAAATCGTTTTTTTTTTGCAAAAATGTCTTCCAAAACTAGCCCTAAGTCTCAGAAACAAATTCAAATTGTTTTTTTTAAATTTCAAATTTATTTTAGAATTACAGAAGAAATAGTGAGGAAGCTAAATGCTTGTACTCGGCATATTATGACATAAATTTTAATGAAAATTTTTTAGGAGAATGTTGATATATAACAAAATAACCTGAAAGTTTTATTTTAATTAAAAATTTATTTCCTTCCCGAAATATTCCTCAAAAAAGCGATTTTTTGAAGCCTCTAAAGCAGACTCCCCCTTTAACCTTACAAAGGAGAAGTTTATGTTTTCTCGACATTTTATGCCACTGTGATATAGACTCGAAATAAATTCATATAGACTTGAAAAAATAAGCTTAAATGAATAAAAAAAACTCAAAAAGAATGTTGTGTCCAAATGTACTACAGTTTACAAAGCTAATGATAATTTTTTTTACAAAAAGTCATTCCGGATTGTTTGTGATCATAATTGGAAAATGTATGGGTTTGATGCGTGTGTGCCAAAAAGTGACTTTTTGTCATCGATTTCTCAAAAACTGCTGAATTAATCTGAATCGTACTCGCTTTGATTGGTTTTGCGCGAAGTTATTTATTTATAATTAATGGAAAAGTGGAAAAAATTTTAACCACTTTCTGAAAAAAAAAGTTTTTTAATATTTTATTTCATGCAATGCAAGATCTTATAAGCTATTTGGTTTAATTTATTATCTCTCACTTATAACCACATATATGAAATAATTTTGCTAAATTTTAGTACTTATGTCAATAGTTGTCACTCCAATGATTCACCAATTCAGCTCATTTCTTCAAAGTTTTAGTAATAATACTAATTGTCTTCAATATTGACTTTTAAAATCTTCTTTTCAGTGTTTTTGAAATTGGTGCCTCAAAAAGTTGAGCGGCAAAAAAATTGTATGATCTAGTTTTAGGAAAGAAACACTGATTACTGAATAATGCTAATTAGTTTTTGGTGTCGATCTGGTTGAGCCGTTTTCTATGGAAAAAATTGTTTGAAAAATTTTGTTTGATTTTTTTTTATATTTAAAATAATGATAGAGATCATATCATGGTGTTGATGAACATTCTTAAACATTGTGCTTCTTCAAAAAGTGGTTCAATTATAAAAATTCATTTAAACTTAAAACAATGGTCAATTTCCACAACTTCTTTTGTCACAATTTTTAAAGTTTCTGAATCTCAATTCATACTTTTTATGTATTTATTTCCACATATCGGGAAGATTTTCCTTAAGGTAAATTTCAATTGACCTTACGTTTGATTTTATTTCAAAACGTTTGTTTCTGTTTTCATTAAAATTATATAATACAAATGCACAATAAATTTATTGTTAATTATTAATTTAATAATATACATAAAAAACTTTTGCACCGTATACTCTATTTTCTAAATATAACTAAATTTGAAACAATTCTTTATCTTAAAAATATCTCTAAATATTATAAGTTCTAAGCATATAAATTGGATTATTCTATATGCTTGACGACTGGCGATTATTATTATATAAATGGATATCATTAATTATACGTCTTTAGCATATACATTAAATCCTGATAAATCAACGTTTATTTCAGAATTTATCCGACAGCAATATAAGAATTATTGAAAATATTAATTAATTAAATATCCGATCTATCCAATTTCTTTTGACAATCCTGGTAGCTCTCTATCTAATTTATTCTGAGAAAATCTATTATATCTTCGTTCCAGATATACTTACATACACGATTGAATGTACATATACATGTGCATATGTGTGCTAACAGTTCATTGTTCTGATAACTTTAATAATTCAGCCTTTCATCGATTTAGTATTATCGCGAGTTATGGTAAAATGAACTAAAACTATTTATGATGAAACTTTCGTTTGCACTTCGCGTTACCTTCGAAAAAGTTTTTAATTTAAAACTGAAATTTATCTATACCATCTGAGATATTTTCATTTATAACTCACTATCTTTATGACAGTAATCTGTTGTAAGTTATTACATATTTTAATATTAATATATACGTCTTAGTATTTTCATTGCAATGCACAAAATATATATTTAGAAGAGAGTAGGAAAATTTGATGAAAGTTATAAATTAAAATCTAGATGTTAATATATAAATATATATAAATATGTGTATTAAAAGAATATTTTATAATTATTAATTAAGACATTGTAATTAGAAGGAGCTATCAGTGGGTAGTTATCCTTCTCACGCCATTTTCCATAATTGTCAAAAATTTTAGCCTAATGTACATTGTATAGATTGCTATGATAAATAAACAAAAAAAAAAAAAAAAAAAGATGTTAATTTATGATTTACTGCTTTAGCTTGTAATCATTATTATGGTATATTTTGTGATGTTTTTCTAACAAAGTGTGATCTATAAGTCATTATGAGCATCATTGAAACCAATAGGTACCTGCTACATTTAAGCCAGGAATAAAAAATACAAATATTTTGCAAATACTTATAAATATTTATAAGTAGTATGATGAAAAAATAGACTAAAAATGCGATATATATATGATGAGAATAGAATGCTTTCTTTCTCTTTCTCTCTCTCTTTCTCTCTATATATATTATCAATAGAGATAATGTTGACTTATATTACCATGAATATGGCAACAATAAATGACTTACATTTTTATTGAAAAAGTTTGTATAATTGTGTTTATATAAGAAATACACTTACATCATATTTTTATGCGAATCCATTTAAATATTCTCATTGAATCAAGTATCATACATCACGTATTATGTTTTATTGAATAATAAAATATGAACTTTGCGATGGGCTATTAAATCATCTATTGTATTAGGTACATTTATTTTTTATATCAACTGGCAGTGACATAAAAAGATTAAACAATAAAACTAGTGGTGCATGGCATTGTGCCAAGGCAAATAGCTGCTACTTCCTCTACAGTAATTAAGTATTCGCGAAATAAAAATAATCAATTATCAATAACAATTATTTTAAATAATTATTATAAATATGGTAAATTTTATCGTCGTATTTTATAGATCTTATAAGTGGGTGCTTATATTTGCGCTTATATTTTGTTCACGAGAACGAAAATATAATAAACAAAACCTAATCCAATGTATTATATACGTGGAACGCTTCTGAGAATCTTATCAAATATTTCTCTTTTGCTTTATATAAACATTTTGAAAATGAATTGCAAAATTTAAATTATCTATTTCAACTACTTTACTTGACATTTTTAGAAAATCTTTGTATATCTTTTAAAATTTTATTATTCATTTTCGATATTAAATAACAAATGGCTTTTTTTAAATCAAACCTCTAGTCTGCTCTGGTTGAATTAGAATGCATAATTTGATTGTTAAATACAAATTTAGTCCTGAATTAATTATTAATGGTTTCAAGAGCATAAGATAATTTATACTTTTGTGGATTATTTTATCTGTGTTTGTAAAAAATAAATAAATGTTTTAAATTTAAATATTATAAACATTTTTGTAATTTAACTTTGTGTTTTAGTAACCAAATCGCAGCCTTTTAAGAATATCGTATGCACACCTAAGTTTTATTGTGAAATTTTTTGCGAAAATAAATTAAGATAAATTTTAAACCTATGTTTGTCCAATCATTTTTAGTATGTTTTTTATCTTTGTTGTGTATGGTTATCGTAAAATTTTCATAACTGTAATTGATCCCAGTTGAGAAGCAAAAAAAATGACGTATAACATTTAATTATATTACATTTAAGATTTGTAGATTGAACATAATATTTATGCAAATTTGTTATAATAATAATAATTAGCCAATAAATATACTTATTCATTTTCTTTTATCTTGCAGGTGAGTGATCATAATGGTGATTCGACTGAAAGAGTTCAGATTCATTAAAGGAGATGAAACCACGCAGTTTGATAATCACTGGAAAGGATAAGTTTATTAGTAGTCATATTTCTAGAACATAAATTAACTTTATAACTGTTAATATATAATAGATATATAATATTTAATAAATGTTAATATATATAACGTCTTATAATGATTTTGGTCATTTTATATGATCATTATGCGTTAAGCACATATGGCATTTAATCACTCGGGAATGTTACACGATTGTCGGCGAAGCTCGTTCAGCAAGTGACGTCACAGTTCCCTTCTTTCGTTTGACACTTATTTTTTGCTCGACTAGCAGTCCATGTAGTGTAAAGCCTTTTCCTAATATCATATTCCAATTTTATCTCTGAAATTTGTTTACGCCGTTTTCTTCGCTCTCCCGAGCACAGATTTTCCTTTCCTGCATCAACGCACGTACGCACATTATTTACAATAAAAGTCAGTTATGTCAGATATCAGAATCATTGTCTTTTCCTTCAACCATTTGTCAAATAAATGTTAGAAATGTTTTGCCCTTGTAAAGAGAAATATCACACATTGTCGTATGTACATTAAAATTTTCTATTTTAAACATTAAGTTGAATAAGTATATCTGTTTGTAACATATACCTAATTCTTATTTACATCATTGCTATGATAATTCCTGCCATTACAAAGAATTGCTTCTATAAAGTAAGCAGTTTGATCAAAAAATAAAATGCTAATGCAAATTATTATTAAGATATTTATACACAAAATTAGATTTCATGAATAGTAACAACACATCAATATTAAAATCATTTCAGTGGTTTCTTATGTTAATTTAATCAAGTAGCAAAGAAAGTTTATACATTATTTTTTTTCTTTTTTACATAATAGTCCTATAAGTTTATTCTGACAACTTTTAGCCACGTGACTTTTGCAACTCAACGGTTGTCCTATATCTTTATGAAGTATTTTTTATTATAATGATTCTAATACTGATGGCTTTGTATCGGATGCAGCAAAATTTCCTTCTGATAGGAATCCCATACCTATAATCACTAAGCCACTGGAAAACCCAAACGCAAATCATATATTAATGGGAAAACCCAAACACATATAAAATATATTAATTTTATATATTTTTCACATATTTAATATTTAGTACGTATTATTTCGAGTTTAATCTAATGGTTTTTAAATTTGTAAAATCGGTTCAGCCGTTTTTAGAAAACTTTGACGAAATTTATTCATTATCACATCAGAAAAGCGACATTAAATATAAATTTTGACTATCATATTTGTTCAAACTTTGACGGATTTTTAAAATTAAACCAATTGTCGTAGGTTCGTAAAATTTAAAATGTTTAACTATAATCTAACATCATAAAAAATTTCATCAAATTTTTAATCTTCCTTAGGTTAAGTTATAGTAATCGCAAAAAATCAAAATTTTTATATAGCTTTACGTTGCAGAGGTTGTGAACAGCTAGACCTGCCTTTGACAAAAACTAATCAACACGTTTCCTCAACAATACGAATCGAATGGTTTTTGAATGATTCAAACCG
The DNA here is from genome assembly GCF_003426905.1 of Ctenocephalides felis. Lineage (NCBI taxonomy): Eukaryota > Metazoa > Arthropoda > Insecta > Siphonaptera > Pulicidae > Ctenocephalides > Ctenocephalides felis. The sequence continues at coordinate 9,168,999 of NW_020539726.1, read as the reverse complement.
GTTGATTTGTGTTCCCGAAATCGTCGACGAAAATTTGTATCCGCACACACACATACGTTCATTTTTTCTGAGGTATGCCAAAATGTTCAGAAACCTCTGAAACGTAAAGATATATAAAAATTTTCATTTTACGATTTTATGGCGATTACTATAACTCACCCTAAGGAAGGTTAAAAGTTTCATTTTTCTGCTATCAACTTGGTCGATTATGGTGCAAAACTTATTGAGTCCTTATTGAGATAATCGAACGGCTTTTGAATATTTGAAATCGGTCCAGCCGTTACGAAAAAAACGTGGACGAAAGACCGAGAAATTTGGGAAAGTCTATAAATTGTAAGAATCATTATTGATTTAAGAATTATTTATAAGGTTGTCAAATATCTCCCTTCCGCCTTTTTGTATTATAAACCAAGAGCTGATATTTGACAACCTAATATTAATTTAGTTTTCGTCTAGAAGTGTGTTATACTTTTAGTTGTACATTATTATTTATGTAGTTTAAATTAAACTTCTATATTTAACAAGTTTAACCATGTTACAATATAATTCCTCTTCATAGTAGAAACTTTTGCATTTAATAATTAGAGACCACGAAGTGTTTTTGTGTAAATTTGAGAGTTTCTTCGCAAAGTTCATTACTTCAATTTAACTTATTCTGCTTTATCAGGACGTGCATAAATATATATTTGTACAAGTATCTCTCTGCTTATAAATTGCTTGTATGCGTGCGAGCATCTCTTTTATTTCTACCTAATACGGAATTTAAAGTTGCAAAGCTTACGGCGAAGTTTTGTTAAGCTTTTCTTCCATGGTAGAGAAACAATTTTCGAACATGCAGACGGTACTGTTTTGTCAGTAACATAGTTTTGCGATACAACTTCCTTAACGAACAAAAAATACACTTTATAAATAATAGTTGTTCATACTTATGTTCAACAAGAAAATGTTTCCTTTCAAAGATTGGTTGGGAAGAGTGGTTCCACACTTGTGGCTTTTGAAAATAGAACAATCTCTTAGTTTTGTTAGTTTTTTTATCTTTGAATAAATATACCTACTAGTATTTTTATATGAGTTATGAATTTCCCGTAGTGTAAGTAGTGATCGCAAAAAAGAGAAAAAGAATTTTTTGCATTCCTTTACGTTTCAAAGGTTTTTGAACATTTTGAAATACATAACAAAATATTGATCGATGTATATTGGTGTGTGGGTATATGTATGGATACAATTTGTTGTTAACGTTTTCGGTAGAATCGCTCAACCAATTTGACTGGTTCAAAAAACATTCGATTCGTATCGACGGGGAGATGTGCTGATTAATTTTTGCAAAGGAATGTCAAGTAGTTTTGTAGATACAGAAAAACCAAAAAAAAAAATCATAGTTTATGAGAAAACGGAGCAACAAAAAATATTTTACTTGTGTTGACGGAATGAAGAATTTATTACATATATGCGAACGCAGGTCTTGCCGTTTTGAAGACGAAGAAATAAAAATTGCAAAAGTTCTCACTTGTTGATCAAATTTTTACAAGTTATTATTATTGATTCTGGTAAATAGGTAGACTATTAGATTGCTAGGTAGAAATATTCAAGTATATTAGGTAAAAAAGGTGGTAGACTGATAACCTCATAGGCAAGTAAGCTGGTAAACCAGTATACAGGTAGACAGGTAGACTGATGGACAGGTAGACAGGTAGACAGGTAGGCAGATAGATACATAGGTAGGTGAATAGATGGATATGTGGGCAGACAACTACGCGCACAGGTGAACAGGTAAACAAGACTGATTATTTATAAATGAAAAAATATCATTGATTAAATCGATTATTTGCATATTTCGGGAATATTATGTAAGGTTGAATACATGTTAATTAAAAATAATCATTGTTTGGTGCATTTAATAAATTTGATCAAATTCTTAATTGTGAATAAATGAAGCTGTGCACCAGTGAATTAGTGTACATTTTTGATTCCTCAACTAATGATTTTCTTCTATTAGAGAACAATGTAAATATAAAAGTAATGTATTTGGATTTTGGATTCGGCTTCGCTATTATTCAGTTAGAAAATGTTTCTGTATATAAGGTGTGTGCCGTTATATATAGACCAATGCTTTCTATAAAGCCAAGTAATTTATTGTACATACACTTAACTAGCATTTGCTTTTAAAGCCTCCACTATTTTACCTGTAACAGTCTGCGTTTTCTCGTATATTGTTGAGATTTTCAATACCAACAACGATAAAGAAATAATTTAGTATGGTAAAATGTAATAGATTGTATTAAATGACTTTTTAAAATAATTGAAGAATTTGTAATTTTTTTTTATTACAAAGCTTTTTAATTTACCTTGTTTCACTCTCAATATTTTATGATGTACATAAATGTTTTTTTTTAAACTAAATGCAATAAATTTGTCGCTAATTAAAAAACAATACCAAAAACAACAGACTGTATATTTTAAATACCAGTTGTAATTTTATATAAAATAGTACGACCATTTGTGTTCGAATTTTGGGCAAAATCAATCATATATTCTAAAATTATAAACTTATTGCAAGTTTCGAATTCTTTTGCATTTTTGGAAATACAAATATATTGTTTTTTTGACTAAATACCCTAAATAAAATGTGTCATGACTATATTGTATTTTATGTTCTCACGACAAGGCTAACTCGGTTTACCTCATATAAAATATTTTTATTGACATATTTTTATTTTCAAAACTTTTTATTGATTCGTGTTGTTAACTTTCCGTAGTGTTATATATAGTAATCGCAAAAAATCTAAAGTAAAAGCTTTTATATATCTTTACGTTTTAGAGGTTTCTGAACATTTTAGATTACCTTAAAAAAATGGATGTATGTGTGTGTGCGTGTGTATGTGTGTGTTTATGTATGTGCGGATACGATTTTTCTTCGACGATTTCGAAATCACGAATCAACTGATTTGAATAATTCAAAAAGCATTCGATTCCTACTGATGAGTAGCCGTGCTGATCAGTTTTTGACAGGACTAGCCATTTCGAAGATACGGGGCGAAGAGTGTCAAAAATGGTATTTCAGTTTTTGAGAGAACCGAGCGTCCGATTTGAATAATTCTAAAACATTTATTTTCGGAGATCCAATAAAAAAAGTAAAAAACAATACCATTTGGCGGTCAAAAATGATCATTAGACATATGCACATAACATTATCAGATACTTTATAGAGATTATAAAAATAAGTACAAATTTTTTGTACCTTTATATGGGTTTGCCTTAAGGCATGATGCACCACTAGTCTTTTATGATTGAAACAAATAAATTTATATTTTCTTCAAAAACTATGTCTAAAATATGCCTCTCGTCTTACAACACAGAGTACAGTGCAGTGACTTCTGCGAAGACAAGATTCGTTCGTACAACTGTTAGTACGTGTCTGCATAAATTGCATTGACAATGAAGTCGCATGCATTGAGGAAGAAAATGATTTAAATTTTCACGACTAGATATAGTGCTTTGTCGTACAAAATATGTACATGTTTCTAAGTTTAAAATCGTGTAAGAATCAAATATTTCTGGTGAAATAATGAAATTTATAGAAACAATAAAAATATAATAAAGTTCGAGCTAAATTCACTCATGCAAGATGATGTACAATCATTTGCCTCTGAAAATATAAGTGAATAAATTCTTAAATTATGTAGTTCAATAATATTAGTCAACATAAAATTTTGATAGGAATTGATATTACTCTTATATTTTGTGCATCATTTAAAAACGTCGATAAGCATAGCACAAACTACTCAAACTAGTTCGATCCCAACCTCGACCTGCTCAATATCAGGAAACATGGCATCAAATATCCACTTGAGGTCGTAGACCTGAACTATAATTTTATACGTGAAAATTGCTATTCGTAGACATAACTGCATATAAAATATTAATTCAAAAACACTATTAGATATAATCAGAGGTCACAATTAGGATAGGACAACTACTGGGTGCTTTCCAAAAACAAGCCATACACTAAGCTGTCAAAACAATTTCTGAATGTTCTCCAAATATGGACAGATTGTAATTCAAACTTTTTTTCATATCATTCATTTCATATTATGCATAGAATGCATGCAGTAATTATTATGACTAAAGTGCAGAATAATATTTTAAAATACTACCTAGTGATAGTATTTTAAGTTTGTAAAATATACACGTAAGGAGAAAATAATCATTAGTCTCTAAATTGTAAATTAACTATGCTAAATCTAATGGAATCTAATCTAATAATCTTTTAATAGTATTTGTAGAGAGCAGGTTAATGGTTGAAACAATAACATGGAATTTTTGTGTTTTGTTAAGTTCTTATAACATAGAAATAATTTTTCTACCTTATAATTAGTATTGTTTTATATTAACATATTGCTGAAATTATAAGCATTAATTCGATAACATTGAGGCACTGCATTGAGTAAGACGTACTACGTGAAATGGAATAGTTTTACAGCGATATATAATTTTATCATTGGATGAAATCATTTGTATATTTTAGATAAAGTTACTTGGAAAATCTATTTTACTATATAACGCGAAAATACCATACATAAAAACATACAAGTTATATTTTTATTTGGTAGTTGCAATCTTAGTTAAGGGGGTCTTCCTATGTGACGGCCTGTTTTTTAGGGATGTTTTAGGATTTTTTTTCTACGACCAGTAAATATTTAGAGTTTTTTATTATTTATTAACACATATTTGGACAGTGTAAATATAAAATTTCAGCTAAAAATATTCAGTCAAACTAGAGTTACAGCGCTCTGAACACCCCCGCCTCAAAAAAAAGAGCTCCCACTTCCTCCACGATTCCGGCTGATCGGCTTATCTGAAAAATAAAAAATAAATTTAATTTGTAGGCTTAAAAGCACGGAATGACCTATAATCAAATGAATATAAAAAAAATGGATTTTTGTTAGACATTTGAAATAAAAGTTGCAAATTAGGCGTTTTTTCTTTTGTTTTTTGCTATAAAAAAATCGAAGTTTTGAAAATTTTCGATTGATTAATTACATACCAATTTTGAAAGCTAAACTAATATTTAGTTACTAGTGAAGGAACGAGTCTTATTTTATGAGAATCTGATGATATACTTTTTTCCCTATAGAAGCTAGTAACTGTTCTTGGCGCTTGCTGCGTTCCTTTTTTCAAAATTAAATCAAAGAGTTCGTTTTAACCAAAAAGCATATTGTTGAAATAGTTGTTACAATTTCCGTTTCCAAACAGAAATTTCACCAATTTTGCTCATTCAATTAATATTTCCCTATATGGTTGAAATTTCATTAGTTATATGAAATGCATAAACTACATTCACTCATCTGTCGTCCTCTATCTGCGAATATTGTTATTCAAACAGAGTACTGCTAGCAGAGCAAATAAAATTACTAAAATTCCCATCATGCAACGAAAATTATAATAGTCGTCCAACAATTTCAACAATATCGCGCGGCTTGGCCATATCTCGCGGGTCGCACAAATAATATCCAACCGTACGTTGTATTAAATCGCTTGTATGATTTATTAAACAAATAGCTTTACCATGTAATAATTATGGTGTGTATAAAACAACTTTGCTCTGTTCTCACAAATACGTCAATAGATTATTTAGTAACTAAACAAGTCGGTCAAAATCAAAAATGTTTTTATTAATGGTCATTTTGCTTGAAGTATTTAGTAATGGCATAGCAAAAACTTAATATTAAATACATGGCAACAAGTTGTTACGTCAACTAACTTGTTTGGCGGAAATAATTGACCGGTAAATAATTTTAAATAACTTTGATAAAATCTGTCGCTATTGTTTCTTGTATAAACATGGTTCATAAATACATATTATATTCTATTAGGCTTGAGAACAATATGAAAATACGAGTATTTTATCATAAACACGTGCTATATGCCTTGTTTTCAGAATTAAAAAAACGTTTTGAACGTTTATTGGATTCATTAGATTTATATGTATTTGATATATGGGATATATATTGAATATTATATTAATTATGTTGGATATTGTGTGATACAGGGCAAGGCATAAAAATATATCTAAATTACTAGTATAGGAAACATAATTGATAAAATATTCAAATATGTAACACATGTCTAATAGTAATAGACATTGTCTATTACAATTTCTTAACTATACATAGTATAAGCTAATAAATACTAAATGTGTCAAAAAACTTATTTCACTGATTTTTTTTGAGTAAACGTTGTAAATATAACAGTAAAACATATATTATCTGATTCATTTTTTTTTAAAATTACAATATTTGTTACAACTGCTAAATAATTTATCTGATTCATTAGAAAATAATTACGTTAAACTACAGAATATTAGTTTCTACTCGTAAGTTGGGCAAGATATTGGAAGATTTTGGTCTATTATACATTTTGATATTTATTTATTAACTTTCCGATAGGAAAGTTTGTTTTCGTCAGAAAGTCCGACTTACTATTTTTATATCTTCTCAAAGTTTTAAGTCATTCTGGAGACCAAATTTGGAAAAAGTATAAGTATAGTTTGGATTAGTTAGTTAGGCCGCATAAATTCTAAACGCAAGTTTGTGCATAATAATTAATTAATACAACAATATTTATCATGAGTCTGTTTGAAAAATACCAATTAAAAATCACATTTAGTTTTTAGTGAAATCAATAGTATAGCTAAATCTCAATGCTTATTGATTTTGTCGATTATTTACTCATATTGGCAAGTTTATGCAATTTAAGTTAAAGAAAATACCATTTAAAACTAATTTATTTAAATTTCTGTGATAGCAAATTTACAAAAAATTAAAAGAAAATAAAAAAATCTTTGCGTCGGCCGGGAATCGAACCCGGATCAACTGCTTGGAAGGCAACTATGCTGACCATTACACCACCGACGCTATGAACGCCAAAGCTTTATCACAGCATTGTATTCTATTTTAAATTCAAAGTAATATACAAAATTATTAATTTAATTGTGATTAATCTAATAGTTATGAATAATTTTTGTAATTTTATTATGAATGGCAAATGTGATGCGCAATGGTTAAATGTCAATGGCCATATAGTTTTGAATTTTAATATATTGCCTTAACTTGAGGTCTTGAAACCTTCAAGACCTTTTGCATCATTTTTCAAGAGCACAAGATTTTTATGGTTCATTTCATTTTGCTTTTAGTAGCCTTTGTTTCAGTGTTTCAAAATTTATACTTCCTATTAAAATTTCTATAAAATGCTTGATAATTTGATGTGCATAAGTGCATCAAATAGCATCTTTCATATCTTTTTCTTCAGGATCTCCAAACCCGCTGAACCTGCAATCCATCGAATATCAGAAAATTTTATTCAGTATTTCATTTCGTCAATACAAGTAAAACTTGTTAGGAATTATTCAAATAAGACGCTCCGTTCTCTCAAAAACTGAATTATTTAGTTTTTAATATATTTTTCAATTTTGCCCTGTATTTTTGTAGCAGCTGCGGTTCAAATCAGCTGATCCTTGCTCTCGAAACAGCGAACGAAAAATTGAATCTAAATATACATACATACATAGGGTAGGGCGGGGCTAGTTGAGCAAATTTTTACTTAAACGGATGTAGCTCCTCAATGAAAAGTCTCAATAAATTGCTATACGGCTTAATGGATTTGTTGTTTATGGCTTACCAAAAGTGTTAATACTATTTTTTTGGTGATAAGTAAAATTTAAAAGCTGCAGCTGTTTAAATGCAAAAAGTCAGGTTTGTTCAATGTACCCCATAGGTGGGGCAAGTTGAGCACTAAGAAAGTATAATGAAATCATAGGTTCAATGCCGATTAGTGATGAAATAAAATAAGTTTTTAATAACCAGCCATATATTTATAGTCTTTATTAACAGAGAAAACAAAACTTATAGAAATTTTCTTTACATAATTAACCAAAAGTAGAATCAACAAAACAATATCCTATCTTAGGAATTATTTTACCATTATATTCAGTATTTTTGTTTAAAATCATTATTTCTTTATATTATTACTAATAGACTTACCTTAAATCTTAAAAGTAATAATTAATTTCTGAAAATTAATGGTAATTGTCTTAGTGACAAAACAAGTTTAGCAACTATGATCAACTAACCCCAACTCGGAATTTCAAAATAAAAGTGAGTTTATAAAAAAACCGTGAGAATTATACCCCGAATCTCTGTGCATATTAAAAGTACTATAATTATATGGAAGAATAATATTTACCTGATTAAAAATAAATAACATTTGACTAAACCAGACGAAAACTGGTGATGAATTACTTTTTTACTTTTTGGTCTCAAAATAAACAAAACGCCCGTGAACCTCGCTCATTTGTCCAGCGGCCACTAGCGATCGCGGGATGTTTATTTCTCACAAACCTCTATCTTTCCGCCATATAATGCCTAAACGGACGGTGAATAGTTTTCGAGATATTTCGATTGCTCAACTTGCCCCTATGTTCAACTAGCCCCGCTCTACCCTACATACAAACATACCACACACATGCAACCATTTTTTCTAACAATATAATATATATTCTAACAATATAATATAATATATATTATATAATATATAATAATAAGATATATCAAAATGTTCAGTAACCTTTTAAGCGTAAAGATATATAGACAAATTTTCATTTTCGATTTTTGCGATTGTTATAACTTACCTTACAGGAAGTTAAAAAAAAGAAAACCTAATTCAAAAAAAAAGAAAAATTATAAACGTCAATTTATAAACTTTTGATTAGTGAACCGCCTTAATAAACCTGAATAAATCATCGCCAGAAGAATAGATGAATCAAATGAAATGATTCAATTTATTCGTTTATGCTTTGATCCAAGTTCATTTTCCATCTCTCTTAATTTTGACTTTATATAGAAAAATCTTTTCTCATTTTCGAATATTTCTCATATTAACCTTATCGCATTAAATCGCGAAGCTGTAGGTACGACACGGCGAGAATCTAGCCCGATAATTGAAATGTTGAGCATGGCGGTATCTCGAGCGCGTTATTCATTGAGAGGGACTTAATAGAATTAGCGAAGCCATTTCCTAGCGATTAGAGCGCTGATAGAACGTCATCTCGGTGATGGAAAGTGTGGGATCACACTGCATTGCGGCAAATGAATTATCGAGATCACTAGGTACTTTTGTTCGAAATTTATCGATCATTTTATGATAACATTTTTAATATTTGTTTTGAGATTTTTTGGAATTATGTAGTTAATGGCGCGAATAAAATAAAAGCTTTCGGAAAATATTATTGTTACCATTAGTTTTTTTTCTACTCTGCTCATCCAAAAGTAATTTTAAAAGTGAGTTCAAAATATTGTTATATTTTAGTTTTAGTTTTAGTTTTATTGTTATATTTTATTTTAGTTTAACTTACTGTTGGATTTAAAATTTATTTATTATTAACTTCCTTAACGAAAAGACCTATTTTTTTTCTCTCGACGTTTCAGGTCATTTTGTATCGTTTAAGATTAAAATGTCAGTTCTGACAGTTGTTGTGTCAGTATTTTTTGTCAGTGTTTTCAAGAACGGCTAAATCGACTTTAAAAATTTAGAAGCCATTTGATGGAATTAGTACGGACACATGTTGATAAATTGATCGCACAGTGCGATTTGCACTTACTAGTATTTGGTAAAGATCAGCCGGGCCATTTCTTCGCAATTAAATTCTGGTGCAACTTAACATGACAATGGAGTTCATAGTCTCAACGAACCTCCTAAAATATTACAGTCCTACAAAAAGTGGTTGAATTATAAAAAAATATTATAGTTTGTATTAGTGGGCCGAACTGTTAGGACGTATAAACGTAGGTATGTTTGTGCTCTTTATTTATTATGATTACATATATTTCAAGTTTGTTTAAAGAAATCGATTAGAAATTGCATTGATTAGTTATGAGTAAAAGCGAAAAATCTATTTTCATAATAGACAATTTAACATTTTATATAAATGAGAGCAATATCATATTTTATACCGTGATAATTAAAATAAAATTATTATATTTATAACAGTGCACTCAGAAATTTAAATCATAAAATGCTTTTGGACTATCACCTATTATACCTACCTCGTGTAAAATCGTATGCATTTTTGTAATTGCATATTCATTTCCATAAATGCAGGCTGGAGATTAATTCTTTTATTTTGAAATACTCTGATCACATTAAACATACAATTTTAATAAAAAATATTTCACAATTAGAGTAGTTGTATTTGAATTTGTATTAATGAGTTTGAATTATCTGATATTTGTATTTTTCCTATCATATTTATGCATTATTGTTATATATTTTTTCCTAATAATTTATTCATGAATTTCTTGTATTCTTTGCTTTTCATCATATATAAATAAATAATTATATAAACTTCTATATAAATAATGTTTTAAACGGCTCAACAAGTGCAAAGTGATAAAATAATCTGCATTTTTAAGTGGTCAACTGCACTTTACAAATAATAAAAATAACAAATGCATTTCTACCCTGTTTCATTATGCATAGTATCTCTTATATCATATTGTTCTTGGAGTAAATGTAGTAAACAATTGAAATTACTTGAAGGCTACAAAATTTATACTTGTGGTGCATAAATAAATTTTTGTAAGAAAATGAAATAAGATTATTCATTAATGATATGTTTGTACAAATTGTGAAGTATCATAAAAGTAAGCAATTATATAGAACTCATGTTATTTCAAGATTACTCCCAGATAATTAACTTCCCGTAGGGATAGTTATAGTAATCGCAAAAAAATCGAAAATGAAAATTTTTATATATCTTTGCGTTTCAGAGGTTTCTGAACATTTTGGCATACCTTAGAAAAAATGGATGTATGTGTGTGTGTGTGTGTGTGTGTGTGTGTGTGTGTATGTATGTATGTATGTGCGTGTGTGTATGTATGTGCGGATACAAATTTTCGTCGACGATTTCGGGAACACGGATCAACCGATTTGAATAATTCAAAAAACATTCGATTCGTATTGATAAGGAGACGTGCTGATTAGTTTTTGGCAAAGACAGGTCTAGCCGTTCCAAAGATACGGGGCAAAAAGTGCCGAAAACGGTAACTCAGTTTTTAAGAGAACGGAGTGTCCAATTTGAATAAGTCAAAAAACGTTTTACTTGTATTGACAAGATGAAGAATTGACCAAATTTTCATAAAGGCAGGTCTAGCGGTTTCGGAGATCTAATGAAAAAAGTAAAAAAAAATGCCATTTGGCGGTCAAAAATGATCATTAGACATATGCACATCAAATCAGATATTTTATAGAGATTTTAACAATAAGTATGAATTTTGTTTACATTCCTATGGGTTCCGTACCAATGTTTACGCGTTAGACGGCGACGCGGCGCTTACGCGCTTTGATATTTCGTCTTTATGCAGTTAAAGCAGTACGATTGCTTTGAAAATAGGTCAGATCTTCCAAAATATGTCAAAATAAAGAGAATAAAGAAATTTAATTTTTTTTTTTTTTTAAAACAATTTTTTTTCAAAAAAAGTAATTTTTTGTCCAATTTGTCCATCTTATTTTTTCGAAGTAAATTTTTTTCAAAAATGTTAATCGTTTTTAAAAAAAAATAATTTTTGGTACGGGAAGTTTCAGCAATTTGCCTTAAGGCACGATGCCTTAATTGCCTTAAGACAGAATTCCACTTACAGCTAGTTTTTTCTTATAATGAGCAAGAATTGTCTGCGCTGTCGTGAATTAAATATATGTTTGTTTGCGGCTAGAATGAATAATATTTTATGTTCACAACTCATTTATCAAGATTTCATCTTCATTGTAACATGGAGGTCGAATGTTGTGCCGCGAACATAGATCAGAGATCAAGTCACTTTCAACAAGGAAGGAATAAATAAAACATGAAGAAGAATATAAAAACACATTCTTCAATTACTAGTATTAGGAAAATGATTCTGTAGCTACGATTATGAGTTTTGTTTAATCGGCCTTCTCTCGGGCAATTCATTTTAATTATAACCACTTCTTATAATGTTGTCATACTTGACATTAATCGACACAATGTGCTAACAACATTATCATTAGATTTATAGCACATTTTTTCTATTATCTTACATTGTTACTAAATTTTCTATTAATAAAAATTAGCATAGTGCCAGTTGTATGAATGGGAACTGAAACAATTCAATAGGCACTCCTTCAATAAAACCGGTTTCTGCACACCAAATTGGATTTTTGATTAGATGATCTTATTAAATTGATTATTGAGCTAAAATTAAATAGGATTTAAATAACATATCTAGTTTATAAGCGAAGTAATATACAATAATATTATTTAAAGAAATATATTTTTATACTCACTGGAAGTCAGCCAATAAGATAATTGTCTGGTGTAAGAGATCACAGTAAATAGTTTAAAATAATGGATTCTCTAATTTGTGTAAAATATAAATAAAGAATAACAATCACAGCAATATTCTCTACCTAAACAGAAAATTAATTTATTTGATCTTTAATATGTTTGTTAATATAATTTTAAATTTTGTTAAATCTGTGATTGACAATTGAAAAAATTGTATTCATATAGTTTTATACTCATGATTATCCTGATTTGTTTCAGTTTTGGCACTTATTTTCAACTAATATAAATTTATTATTTATCAAATCTATAAATGTTTTACCAATATATCAGGTTTTTTGTTGTGAGCACCTTTGCTTAGTTCACAAGATCTTAATATAATTTTTAAGATGTTTTTTTACTAACTTACCGTAGGGCAAGTTATAGTAAACGCAAAAAATCGAAAATGAAAATTCTTATATATCTTTACGTTTCAGAGGTTTCTGAACATTTTGCCATACCTTAGAAAAAATGGATGTATGTGTGTGTGTATGTGTGCGTGGGCGGATACAAATTTTTGTCGACGATTTCGGGAACACGGTTCAACCGATTTCAATTATTCAACAATCGAGTCCTATTAATAAGGAGACGTGTTGATTAGTTTTTGGCACAGGCAGGTCCGGTCGTTTCGAAGATACGGGACAAAAAGTGCCAAAAACGGTAACTCAGTTTCTGAGAAGAGAACGAAGTGTCTGATTTTAATAATTCAAAAAAAACATTTTAATTGTATTGACATGATGAAGAACTGATTAAAACTTTGGGAAGGCAGGTCTAGCGGTTTCGGAGATCTAGTAAAAAAAGTAAAACAAAAGTGCCATTTTGAGGACAAGAATAATTTTTAGACATACATCAAATTATAAGATATTTTATGGAAATTTTAAAATGTAATGTGTATCAATTTTGTTTACATTTCTATGGGTTTCGTAATATCGTTTGCCCATTAGCATCTATGCAGCAGTGCGATTGCTTTAAAAAAAAAGTTCAAAATTTTCAAAATATTTCAAAATAAAAAAAACATAAATTTCAGAAGTATTTTTTTACAAAAATGTCATTTTTTTCAAATATCTAAAATTTCTCAAAAATAATTTTTTTTTAAGTTTAAAACAAATTTAAAAAAAAAAAATTAATTTTTGGTACTGGAAGTTCCAGCAATTTGCCTTAATTTACGATGGCCATACACCACTAGTTTTTTAGTTAGATTCAGTAGATGTTTTTATATAACCTCTATAATTGTTTATATGTGGATGATGTAAAAAGGTTCAACTGAACCTTCATTTTGATAAAGGTTTAAACAATAAAAAATAGTAAACAAAAAAGTACATTAAGTTAAAAAAAGCAATTTTCCAAAAAAATAAATTTTATAAATAATCTATTTAATAAATGTTCCAATTCTGCTGATGAATATTTCTGACGTAACACCAGATCAAGGTTATATACCCCTAATATGAACCCATATTTTGCATTGGTTGAATAATATAGCGATTTCGTAAAATCCATTCAAAATTAAATACAAGACATTGTATCTGTTTGCCCCTAGCTGTACCATTTTAACCCACCTATGGGGTAAAAAAAGACCACGTGACCTTTTCAAAAATAGCAAAAAACAAAATTATATAATGGTTAATTGCCTGGAAATTTTACTGAACATAGTTCAATAGTTGATGGTTTGATATGTGTTACTTGTTTTCATGTAGACGATTAGGTTTTCTCAGTCTAGTTGTCAAATGTCAAATTGAACCTTTGCGCCCCGCCCTAACCTAGAATATTTAGTTTCGTTAAAGTCATCATCATAATGCAATGTTTCCTTTCCTACTATTACACATTCAACGCTTACTTGACTATTCTTTTTGTAAGTTTTGTAATTTAAACTTGGCATGTCGCATTTTTTCCCTGCGGATGTGAGCACACTATAAACCGCTATTGTGGCGTCTCTTCCTCTCGCTAATGTAACTTGTAGATAACTCAAGTTGACAATGAATGCTTAAGCGTTCTATTATGAGTGCGCAGAACAAATTTGTGCTATGAATTAATGCCTGCCAGCATGCTCGAGCTTCGTAGAAGAGAATGCTTAAGTTCTTATCAGAGCCGGTTTGGTCGGTGCCGTCGTGTCTTCTAGAAAGTATTAAGTATAACTTTATACTTTTATGATTCCTTGCCCAAGATTACGGCTGCTGGTTGACACTTTACGTTGCATCTACTGATGCTTGTTGACCCTCTTTAATATATATATTTTTGACTAATGTTTTACAACACGAAATATTTAGTTGAATCTATTTTTCGATATGCTGTAATCGTAATATAACCATTTTTTTTTAAATTTTATGTTTGACATTGTTAATGGTTGTGAATACATTTATATCTAGGGCTCTTTCCATGTAAGAGCTATGAGATTTGAATTCTATTGTCGCGCAGGGTCCAATGCTTGATACCCGCATCGGTTAGCGGTTGATGTCAAGTAGGAGTTTTTACATGGAACTATAGATAGCAGTATACTTTCAAATGAAGATGGCCTTTGTTCAGCATTGCTCAAACCAAAAATTGTATCAATGAAACAAATAATCACTATTGCAGAAATTGTAATAATAAAATTCATCATATAGAAATAGGACAAATGGTTGAGTTGCGATCTATAAAACCGACATATAGTTAAGAAAAATCATCATAAGTCTTCTTGGTATTATAGGACCAATAAGGTCCGATCGCTAAAAAATATGTAATAAAATTTGCATCACCTGGTAATCTTCAAACCATGATGCCGAAGATTACAAGTTTAAGGGACCGATTCTGCAGCATAAAAGAACAATGTTATGGCAAGGTTATGTTATGTAGAACTTTTCATACAAAATCGTTCTAAATATTGTCAAAACACATGTGGTTGTTGCGCAATCAGGCGTTTTTCTCAGGCTGTGAAATAGAAAACCTAACCTAGAAACCGCACAAATGTCAAAAAAACGATCTTAGGTAACAGGGTCTTTCTAACCCAGCTTCATAACATACAAGTGACGTTGCAGTTTATGTGTAATACGCTTGAATGCACTGCAAATACATGACATTTTGACAGTATTCAGTATGATTTAGTAGCATAATGTATGGAAGTTGGAGCGTAACATGGCTTTGCCATGTCACGATAACATTGGTCTGTTGTGCGGCAGAATCGTTCCCCAAATATGGGCATTAACAACTTTTTTTAAAGAAATATTTATTTTGCAACTTTTTAACTAAGCTGGAACTTAGCTATATATGTCTTACAGCTTAAGTTACAAATGCTCTAAAACAGGGTTGCCCAATGTTGATAGCTATTTGATAATTGAGAGTTAAACTTAGTTGGACACGATATGATTTTCGGGTTATTTGAATGCTATACTAGGTGATCAATTCAGCAAAAACGGCATATGCTTAGAAGAGTGCTTGGTAAGACAATCATTGATATTTTGTCAGAAGCAAAACAATTTTTAAAGATTAAACTTTATGTATAGAGTCATGTACTTATTGAAATTTAAGGTTATTGCCATGTTATAGATAGGTTGAGACTCACTGGTCTAAAACATTCTTTAGTAATTCTCATTTATGAATCACATCAACATCACTGCGTTCATATGTAGTTATTTTTGCATGTCGACCAATGCATATCGACAGTTTATGCATTTAACTATTAGAATTTATATAGTGAATGGACTGGTACTACGCGCTTAGTAATTGACCTCGAAAAAATGAGAATAGTGATTTTCCGCAACTATTAAATGTTCTGTACTACATGATAATTACATAATTGGCTATATGAAAAAATTCACAAACCTGATTTTATCTACCTGCTAAATCGACGTTGCCATAGTTCACAAATATATTCAGAAATATATTTAGTTTAAAATTTTTTAGCTTGCTTTTTATATCTGAATAAATAAATATTATATATGCTTATATATTTGTATATTCTCTTTGAGTATATAAATCTGTCTATAGTTCCTGCTAGGTAAAACATTGCTTTTATAAATTTTCTTGATTGTGTCTCATGTAGTAATAATATTGAAATAATGGAAATTGACGATACCTAAATTTAATATAAAGTCAATTTCATTTCAAGTTAAAATTATTACTCTCTATATTTTCAAAACAAAAATTATATATAAAGCTCAGCTGTTCGACTTTGGGTTTAAAAAGGAAAATGAAGTAAATTAAAATAACGTAAAGTGAATAAAATTTTTTATAGAAAAACCATGCAAAAAACGATTGGGGTGCGAAACTTCAACTTTTTGGGAAAAAATAGAAAAACATTTATAATACAAAAATTAAAACACTATCTAATGAGTAGCCAGAGAATGTATGCCATAAGTCGATTTTCTGGTATGATAATAATATAATGATTTATTCATATTCTAATTTTTTATTTTGTTTTAATTATACATATTGTCTGAATAGCAATCAGAACTTAAAAGTTCTATAATTTTGTGTCACTAACAATTAAAAACAAAAAAAAAAATTGCATCTGAGCAATGGATCATTTTTATTTAGCCTGACAGCTAAGGAGTAATTCGCAAAAAACCCAATTTTAATATAAGAATTTTGAATATCTATGTCTCATATATTTTCCATATTGAAATTTACAACGCTGTTTTTTTTAATTTTTGTGTATTTTTAATGGAGTTCTAGTGATCTGAAGTGCAATTGGTAAAAATAAAGAAATTATGTAGAGTAGAATATCGCAAAAACACTGTCTTTTTAATTTTTGTCACCTATTATAATCCTCTATATTTTTTTAGTATTTTACGAAAATAGGTTTTCAATTAAAAAGATATATAATATTTATTCATGTTTCGATATCGATATTTGCATAGCATTGTGTACTTTCAATGAAATGGCTATGCACGTAATGCATTTTATTTTAATAGCATAGTGATGAATTTTGAAAATGTCATCGGTTGCTAATTTTGTGAATGTATGTATCGGCAGCAAAAACTTCATTAAAATTGTTTACAAAACCGAAACGAATATTAAAGTGTTTTATGTAACATGATGTGCACATATAGTGATTGCTGAATAATGACCACAAAATTATGAAATTATTACTATGCGGTTTTGCGGATACAAAACGAATTTTATGGTCTCGTGACATTGCGCGTCTATAATATGATTGTCCACAAACATAGCTGTGATTTATAAAAAAATGTGTTATTGTAAATATAAAGAACTTATTGTTAGTAGTTGATTTTAAAAATATATGGACAATTAATTTGATTCATTAAGAAAAACTATGCGAAACTAAATTATTCGATACTATCCATTCGAATAATAATAATAAATAATAATAAAGGTTACTCTGTCCGAAGGCAGGTCCATGGTGTGAGTGCCACCAAAATAAATGATTCATTTGCCCTTCGTCGTCTATCATTCCTTTTTTCTTCCAATCGCTTCCATACTTCCTGGTCCTGCGCTTCGGCTTTCAATTCCCTGTATTTTCTATGCATAAAATTTAGAAATTTTAGTAAATATGATACGTATTGGAACTTGAACATAATTTAATTAGAAAAGAATACAATGTATAATTTTTATAGTAAGTACCTTATTTTTTAATGATATAAGATATAAGATGTCAATAGTACGTCCATAGTAAGGAAAATGAATGCAATCACATTCCTTTTCTTACTTCCATGAATAACAGAATATTTTGGCATGAAATCTGTTGTATATTATATCAGATCAAAAAACAAAGCTCGCTTTTATGTGGAAATATTTACTTATTATAACATATTTAAATAATTGTTTCCACGAACTGTAATTGAACGTAAATTCATGCTACGAGAACAAATAATTAACGTACACATGTTTTTTGCCGACTTGTTACTATAAATAATTTTTACATGGATAGAAAGGCATATGTTATAGACAAAAACTAATCTATCTTGCGTTAATCTATCTTGCGTTTTAATAACAATTCTAACATGATTCCTATGCAATTTGCTTCTCATGCAAATTACAAAAAAATATTTATTGATCTGTACTAATATATCTAAAAATTCTATGAATACTATTTCTAACACACAATTTAATATAATTGACTTATAGCTTTAAAAGTAGGGCTTTTCTTTGGTAAAGTTTTTCTTTGACTTTGCAATCCAAGGTTTTAGGTTTTATAACACCTCGAAGAGCCTGATATGAAGATGGCGGTTTTCACTTGAAAATATTGATGGAAATATGCTTTCAAGAGAAAATAGCACTTGCCAGACACTGTTGCAATATAGCGCATTACTATTAGAAAAAGTAATCTAATATAAATCTAGTAAGAAAGAGATGGGCCAACATTACAACAGAAAAAATGTTTCTATCATTAACAAAGTCTAATAATCGGGTATAGTCAACAAAAATATAAATTTCGTTTATGAATTTAGTTTACATCCATACTTTTTGCTTACAATCTTAGTCTTTATTCAACGGAAACTAAAAATAAAATTTAAAAACTAAAACAATTGAATTGGAAAATTATAAAGAGTAAATTTGTTGATTTTAGTGTTAAAACAAAAAATTCAATAATCCATTATCTGGATATAGTAATGCAATACACTATGTAAAATATTTAACAATTTTGTTAACAATATTTAACAAAATACTAACTTGAAAAATCATAATTAGATAGTGTGTAGTACCTATATGTGTTGAAAACATAACGGAGTATATGAACTGGTTGAAAAACATAATGGAGACATAATTTTTTAAAAAAATATTTTCACTAAGATTCTACATGTGTGTGGAACTAATTGTGAATTTTTTGCATATATATTCTTATTGTTTCGTATGAAAATTGGGAATACTATCTAGGTAAAGCATGTTGGTGTCGCACAGAATGTTGAGTTCATGCCTTTTATTTATAGTTTTATCGTTATAAATTGTTAAAAATGATCCTTCACAAATTCTTTTTTGTATGAATCTATTTTATGTTTTAAAGTAATAATGCGTTCTGTAAGCATAGTTCTGAATTGTCTAGATTTTTTGGAATTATTTTGTGTTTCATTAAATTCTGGCTCGTTTCTCAGTCAGTTGCAATTTGATCGACGAGGTTAAGTCGTTCGATTTTGAAAGGGGTTTTTGATTTAGTAAAAATAATGTTAGGCGTTGTGCTAAAGTTGTTGAGAAGTCGGAATTTTGATTTATAAAAGTTTTTTTGAAGGATTATGTAGTTCTTTTTACATGGTAGAGTTATAACACCAGAGTGAGTCTCTAAGACAGGTAAATTGTTATGTCCAGTAGGATTGTTAATTTTAATTAAGGGGGGCGATACATGTAATCGCCTTAATTTTTACCATTTTTTGAGGACTTTTTAAACTGGGAAGGAATGACTGAATCTTTTTGAATTTTTTTAGGTTTATTTATTATATATTAAAATACACAAAAACATTTTGTTTTTGGCTGCCGTAAAAATAGATCTGCCAAGACCCTTTCGGAAAACGCCATCAATTTGCGGGCGTTCTCACTTTTATTACGGTGATCTGAAATCAAAAACATTAGTTTGTACGTATTCATAAAACATATATCTTATAGTTAAACTAAAAAAATTACAGATTAGAGTTACAGATAAGAGTACAATAGCACTCAAGCGTCGAGTTGAGGGGTGGCACTTAAATGAGTTTTTATTGTATAAATAATGATAATTTTGTTTTGAAGTTTTACAGGCATATTTTTGAGATGTTATTGTAACGATTTATGAAAAAAAAAAATCGATTTTTTTTCTTGTTACATGTATCGCCCCCCTTAAGAGGCACGTACGTCTGTTACTAGATACGTACCTCTGCGCTGCTTTCTGCGATGGATATCCCAGCTTTTTGTCTATAGATTGCAATTCCTAATCTTTTAAGACTTCAGATTATTTCACCTTTTCGAATTTACTCTATCCCAGAAAGAACATCGAAAGACAAATAAACAAAGCCTTAATTAAACCGCGGCATGTGTAATATCGTAAAACACACGCAAACACACACACGTATGTAACGGAATGAAGTGGTTAAGGATTTGACTAAGCCAAGTGTGACCCCATCCACCGCCCCGTTCGTGGTTATAACTGAACGCAGATCCCTTTGCCGGGCAAATCGGGGTTGAAACGACCCGCCTCAGGGCTCATAAGTGAACCTTTAGTGGGCGCTATAATCCAACGAGACTTTAACACAATCTTATTATCGGCATGGCACCCTTTTCCGGTAAAACGCACGTTCCTTTGCAAATACGATTCCCAACAGGATTTGTTTGATTAAAAAATATGTATATATAGCGTGAGTAAAATAGATCCAATGGATCGATGGGTTTTTATAAGCTAAGCATAGTACAGAATAGACCGACACGTGCCAATATTGAACTATATAATGACTTATTTCAGTATAAAATATAATAGTGTATAATCATATTGTTATGAAATTGACCAATTGCATTCTTGTTATATATTGTTTATTATAAATTGTCTTACATAACATAAATCAGTGTTGATTTTGAATATTTGATATTAAATAACGAATATACT
The DNA here is from genome assembly GCF_003426905.1 of Ctenocephalides felis. Classification (NCBI taxonomy): domain Eukaryota; kingdom Metazoa; phylum Arthropoda; class Insecta; order Siphonaptera; family Pulicidae; genus Ctenocephalides; species Ctenocephalides felis. The sequence continues at coordinate 9,148,105 of NW_020539726.1, read as the reverse complement.
AACATCATACCGGACGCCCAATCAATGGGTTGGCATCCGAATTAGACATTCTATAAAGAATTATCGAAAAATTTGCTGATATTTTATTATGTAATATAGGTGCAAATGTATATAAAATAAAAAAAATAATAAAGAAAATATAAAATGACTCTCATATATATATGGAATAATAAAATAAACGACCAACCTCCCATCTTGCATGGAAACTTTTATTATTGCTTTTATATCAGGATCATAATAATAATATTATTCTATGAATTAGATTGAGTTATTTTAGTATTTTAGTGTAAAATAACTTAATAAAACTTTTCGAAACGTAAAAATCATTATAAAAGTGAATATTTTCATCAATATTTAGCCCATATGATGCACAATTTTATACAATTTTAAAAATTACTAATAGAGCATGGCATCGTGCCTTAAAACAAATTGCTGGAACTTCACGTACCGTAATTTAAAATTTTAAAAAACTTTTTTTTGAAATGTTTGTAAAAAAACTATAGAAATGTAAACAAAATTTATATTTCTATATATATGAATCAAATTTTAATATTTTGAAGTGAAAACCAATCTTGACTTGAGACGTAAAACGTGAAACATTGTATTCCAAAGCCAAAGCTCTTACCACATAGCGACGAGGAAGCACTATTTTTAAACATAAGTGATAATAATATAATACATGCTGAAAAATAAAATCCATAGATTTTTCAGGACTATTAGTGCAAATCAATAAAGCATTATTTTTGAATTAGCATAACAGATTGCATAAGAATCAAGATACAATTTTCATAAAAACGCAAGTTAAATTAACGAATGCAGTAAAATAATTGATATGGGTACATTAAGCTACACTAATTGTGAGTTCAAAGATGGTGTGAATTCCAAAATAACATTAAAATCTTTATAAGATATCTAATAATTTGATGTGCATATGACTAATGATCTTTAGTGTCCGTCAAATGACATTCTTTACAAACATTTTTTATTAGATCTTAGCAACCGCTGGACCTGCCTTTCTAAAAATTTCACTATTTCTTCATTCAAGCCCGACTCTCAGTTCTCTGAAAAACTGAATTGCCATTTCTTGTTGCTTTATTTGTTCAGTATCTTTGTAAACAGTTGACCTGTCTTTGCCTTAAAACTAATTAGCAGGTTTCCTTATCGATATTATTCGAATGGTTTTTAATCATTCAAAATTTGTATCCAAACATACATGCATACATAATACACATAAACACACGTGCATACTTCCATTTTTTTCTAATTGTTCTAATAAGATTAACCCGCCAAAATGTTCAGAACAACTGAAAACGTAAAGATATGCAAAAATTTTTATTTTCTATTTTTTTGCGATCACTATAACTTACCCTACGGGATATAATTTTTGCTCATTAGTTCCTCAAAATTAGCACATTGGCCTGAAGTGACTTGAAATAAAATAAAATATGCACTGCATACCTGTTCATCAGGTGAATTTATAAATTTATGATATAAAATTTTAATTTATAGAGTTTTGGTACGACAATATGCCCAATCTTGCATAGCAGGTTCTGTCAATACCTAGTTCTAGTTATTTTAACATTTATTATAATAATATTTTAAACAAATTGCAAAGCTTTATCTTATTCATACATGATCTGTTACTGATATGATGTCGACTGAATATTATGTAGTAGGTATCTCAAATTGAATGCCAGTGAAACATTTACAATTATATTAGAATTGTGACAGAGATATTGCAACGTCGAATTATTTTGAATTACAGCTATCTCCATCAATAATTCTAATTCAATTGTTGCTTGCAATCCGTTATTGTCTATTTGATACAAAAGCAGTGAAATCTGAACGATATTATTGTCATTCGGAATTGAATGCATTATTGATAGTTCCGATTTGTTTCATTTATAGCGATTAAATGGTTTTGTTATTGTATGATGGATGGCATATTTATGATTTATCCGATCGCGATACTTATTTGAAATCCATCAGCGATGAGATTTGCGAACTGTTTATTCGAATCCGAAATACGCATTGATTGTTATTGAAATACATACTTCAAAAACAGTGAAAGGCTAGTTGAACTTATTTATTGAAGGTTTTACTTTAAATTCAATTTGTGCTATTACTGTTACTATAACACCTAATAAAAACCTCTTCTTAATTAGTTGTGCATATTATTTATCTGCAATTCTTATGTAATTGTTAATATGATCAATTTCACTTTTAACCCTTTGCACTCCGAGCGTTTTTTTGACAATGAGTGCGCCTACTCCGTGTAATTTTTGCTATTTCAAAACTATTGGAGTACAAAGGTTTAAAAAAGTATATTTTATTTTATTAGTTATTTTTATTTTTATATAATTATGGTAATAATACATATTCCCAATACAACGCCAAATGCGTATTTCGGGGTCTTAGATTCACTGATTTCCAGATTTAACCTTATAGAAATCTATTTTGATTGCGGCACACAAATCAGTACTCATTTTGTATAATTATATATTTCAAACTTAATTTTTTAAATACTATAATCCAATATATTTTATAACTATGTGATTAAGATCGAAAATGAGTTCTGTTTCATTCATGATACTAGTAAATATCGAAGTTTGTGGATTAATTAATTAAAATGTTTAGAGTTTAGAGTTTATGTTAAATTTTGTTCTTGCCTGTCTTGTCAGTATTTTATTCATAGGAATTATTTTTGCCTACTTGTGTAACAATTTCAAATTTGCTGATTTTGCTAAAGTTTTATTAACAAAAAATAATGAATCTCTATTGCAGTTTTAATAATAATTTTCGTTTGTTTGAGTTATATTATAAATTTTATGTAAATTTGTAGAAAAATGTACATCTTTTTATCGTTAACATATCTTATTATATCAAATTTTCATATTAAATTACCTACGAATTCCTTAATACGGTACACAATATTGCTATTGTAATTTGATAAAATTCTATTTAACCTGCAATGATTATTCTTCATTTATTCGTTTCATACATGTATAAAACTTTTCTCAAATTGAATTTCGATTTTTCATAACCACGTAGAGATATTTCTCGATTAATTTCTATATTCTTTTCGATTTATGACATCTTTTGTTCGATATAAACGATGTGTAACCGGTATATGCTGGCATTGCGACATTTTGCGAACCGTAACGTAAATGCTGTTCGGCCAGGGGCGAAAAAAGTGTTTATATGGAAAAGTGGAAAATCAAAATATATAATTAATTAAAATTATTATTTTACTTTTATATGTAGTTTAATTTATATCATATTTAATAATTTCAATATATTGTTTAATTTAAATTAAATTATCATTTATTCTTATTAGTATATAATAAGAATGATTTGAATAATTGAAGTTTAGGTCTTAGATAAAACAATGAAAATGTTTAAAAATTGTTTTTAATGAAAATATTTATGATGTTTGTTATTGTTGTTAATAGGGAAATAATTGTAAATGATTTAAATTTATTTTTTTTAGAGCTAATATTCATATATCCAGCAAGCAATAAAGTGGTGTTAAATATCATAATATTTTTCCATTGCAATTTCAGTTATCTTTTTGAAAATTTTTATAACTCAAATAATGAACATTTTTAAAACATTCATAATTTTAAATACTGTAGTTCGCTTACATAATTTCTTTTAATGTTAACAATCAAAATAACATCTCAAATTGACTTTACCATTTTATTTGTTGTTATTAAACATAGCACTGATTATTTACAATTAAATAAAAAACACGAATGTAAGTAATTTTCTTTAAATATTACTTCATTTTATTATAAGTTACTAGACTATTACTTGTGCTGACTACAGTTTGTGTTTTTATTTTATGTATACTTATTAATTCATTTATTAAATAGTATTTATCATTAACTTCCCGTACTATAGTAAGTAGTATAGTATAGTAATAGTCCCAAAATCGATTTTTTTTCAAATCTTTGCGTCTAGATGGTTTCTGAACATTTTGGCATACCTTAGAAGAAATAGATGAATATATGTGGGAACCGATTAATCAATTTTGTTTATTTAAAAGCATTAGATTCCTATTCATAAAGAGATGTGCTGATTAGTTTTTGACAAAGACAGGCCCAGCCGTTCCGGAGCAAATATTGCAAATAATGGGAATTCAGTTTTTGCAAGAACTGGACATCCGATTTGATTGATTTAAAAGATATTCGATTTGTTTTGACGTCAGATTGATTTGTTTTGACAGATTATGTTTTTGTGAAAAAAATATTGTCACTTATCTCATTCTTTTATTTTTTAACAATAATAAATATTTTTGGTATTATTCATTTCCTCTTTAAATTTGTTTATAATACCGAATGTTATTAAAATATTTCTATTCAACCCTTGATATGACTATGTGAAATTGCTGTGCGATTTTCGGAATGTTAGCACGAGATTTAACCGTATCCCACATCCGTAGATGCAATTCAGATGTAATCTGCGCCAGTTGGCAGATTTAGTGCCGGCTTAAAGTTCAATTCAGGTGAATACGGGTGAAATTGTGACTGCCATTGATACACCTGATTCAGTACGTGGCGAAATCCCGAAAACCCTTGGCTTCGATGTATTGCAGATGAAGAGATTTCCATTGCCACTATCCAATTGCCAATTTGGACAACGGCTAAAGGCTATTCTATGTTAACGGCTAGTCTCTTCGAGCACTGCTCGCTCACACAACAGTTCGAAATATTTTAGATTAGAAGCTGCTGCTGGCAAAGTACGCTTGAAATATCATTTAATTCGGTTAACGAGTTTTGGAACTATTATGTAATAAGAAAATTTAGATTTTTTTTAAATAATTTTTTTCAAAGACAATTAGAAAACTATTCACCCAATTAATTGAAAGTTAAAATTGTAAGTGAATACTTTTAAAATATAAGCGTGTAAGAAACAAACCTTTGTTTTTTAATGTAGCAGTTCGAGTGAGCCTTGGTTTTATGAAATGAAAATGGATGGAACAAAACAATAGTGCCATGACATTTTGTAATTTAAAAAGCGATGAGATTTTTAATACAGTTTTAATACAACTTTCATACATTTGTAAGCAGTTTATTTTTAATAAATAAATTTCTACATGAACTATTTATTTAATACCTGTGCGATCCTCTCATGCATGAAGGGCGAAAAGATATTTTTTTAATTTTTAAATTTTGTTAAAAACATAATTAATATGTTCATGAATTAAACAATTCAGAATAGTAAGGAAAAATTATATTATGTAAATTAAAACAAGTAATTAAATTGATATAAACAAATGAAATTTAAGAAAGGTTTTCCATCAGGGTTCTCTACTTTTTAGAAAAGGTATGCAATAAAATGCAGAGAAACAAAATATTTTTTGTTTTACTATTTTTTACCAAAATACATATAATATTATATGTTGCAATTCAAAATAAAGTTAATAGACTGATTAATTAAACAAATATTTGAATTGATATAAACATTTAAAGTTTAAGAAAGGTTTTGCATTTGGGTTCTCCCGGAAAAGGTACGCAATAAAATGCAGAGAACCAAGATATAATATGAAAGGTAATAGATTGATTGTTACGGTTCTTTAAAATTAATATCTTGATCTTATATTTTAAACTATATATTACTGTTTTATATCTATTCTTATTCAATGTTTTCTTATTGTTTTAATTTAAATGGTTTAAAAAAATCAGAAATTATTCTTCAAATTTGTATCCATTTGACTTGCATGACTGCTATTTATAGAATTATAAAAAATTATAATTACTTTGTTTTCCAAACTAGAAAAAAATAAGAATTAAGGCTTAAACAGTTGAGAATTTACATTCTTTCACAGTACTTCAGTTTATAAAATTAATCCATTTTCATAATTTATATTATGTGATATTTTTAAGAAATGTTCAAAGTGTTCAACTATCTTTCTGTGTATCTATAAATATTTTTATTGTTTATTATTTCTATAATTAATTTTTCATTTGTTGCAGGTATGTACAGAAGTACTTTGAAAAGCTCTAGATTTTGGTATTCCGATCATTCAGTTATGAAAATGTGTAAGTACTCATAATATCATTCTAAACTAAGAAGAATCGATTAAAATCGACTTATAATAGTACTGATTAAATGCGGAGATCATCAATAAAACCTCCTTGTGAGGAATTACGATTTAGGCTACTTTTGAAATATTTATTAAAAGATTTATTTATTCAAATTGATTATTTTATGACATTAAAGTACAATGTAATTGTATTCTACATTGTGTTTTTTTTTTTTGATAACTAGTTATTTCAGCATAATTATATGAAAGATGCATATTTCTATGTTAGAAACGATATTATTTTTTAAATATCGATCGAAACCTAGTGTGGTTCTTTTTCAAATTTATTTATTTATTTGGCTGATGTTTTAAATACGTGAATTAATGTCAATTAAATGATAAGATTAATATTATAAAATATTGTAATTAGTATATAATGCAACAAAAGTTAGTGAAGAACATGATGCAATGATATGCATTATCATAAATAACCTAAATCTCTAATAAGTTATAATTAAATACCATAACTTTGTCTAAATTTAGAAAGCAAGTAGTGTTGTGTACAGAATTTCATAAGTTGTTTTAGAGCTTATATGCTAATGGTGTTCCTATTCGATCTAAAATTATGAATATTTTAAACTTATCTGTGGCCTAAAACTGAAATGTAAACCGAACTGCTAATGTAGTTTGTCTTTTGTTGGAGTTGAAAATCATGTAAATTATTAATTATGATAAAGGGGTGTATGTGGTGCAGAGGCTAAGCCTCTGGTCTTGTCCCCACAAAAGAGGAATCGCATTGCATGCAATCTGGTATTCTAATAATGATATCGATTTTTGCTTAAAAATATATATTAATTTTTTTTCAAGTGAAATCGTCCTTTCTGTAAATGCTGTTAATTAGAAGTTATTATAGTAATAGTATTACTATTACTATTCATCATTGCAGAAATGATCTGTTATTTTGCCAAAAATATTCATCAGCAAAGTTGGAATAACTGTTTATTTAATTTATCTCTTGCAATAGCTTTTATTAACCTATTTTACTTTTAATATTTACTATTTATTATTTTTTGCACCTAGGGTAAATGTTCAGTTGATTCTTTTCCCCCCACCCTCCAAGTGTAAGCATTTAAAGAGGTTATATAAAAAACTGTTGATTTAAACTTAAAATTAACAATACATTTTATAAGATAATTAAATAACGTATACTTGAAAAAAGTCTCGTAAACTAAACAACAGGGCACAACCAAAAAAACTAACAACGAAAGAAAGTACTTTTGTTATGGATTTCCAAACATTGTCGTTTATCTCCCGATAGCGACTTTGTAGGAATCAAGATAATGGCTGTTTATATCTTCTTTCCTCTTATTTTGAATATTGTTGTTAAAAAATTTCACTGGTTTTTGAGATATTGGCGGAGGGCCTTTTTACCTACGGACCTCTAAGTCGCGCTCTATCCTATATTTAAAAAAAAGTATGTGAATTTGTAATTTAATGTAAAATATAAATAGGGAAAGATATAAATTGAAGTATTAAGCATTAAATTAAATAAATTGATTCTACTGCGAGTGACAAGAAGCTATATGCTATAGCGAGACCAATAAAGTAAATTTTAACGAAGCAATTCTGAAAGAAAAGTTTTCATCTGTTCGCTTCTATTACACATGTTCTCAAAAGTAATTCGTATAAAAAGCATTTGTATAGAATATGTAGAAGGAAGTAAATGCGACACGGTCGTGAGTCTTGTAGCGACACGTCTTCCTGAGCCGGCAGACACGGAAATCCACTAGGCGAGAGGTCGAGCTCGAGCTCATTCAGATTTCGCTCGTCGCGCGTTTGTTACTTCTCGCAGGTCGCAGACAATGTAAATACAAAAGCGCGCTTTACTCGCCTGTTCACGCGAACTGTGAGCACACTGAAAACGATTTACCCGAATGTCTTTACTAACATTATTTACCCTATTCGATCGGTTCTAGAAAATTGTTTGCACGATGATTTTATTTCAACGACTATTTATATTAAGAAATCTTACTTCGCGTTGTCCTTCGATCCGCAGAGTTTTGTTGAAACTGAATTTTAATGCAATGGGCTCTTTTGAGATTTATTGGTCGATTCTGCCGTAAAATAAACCAGTGAGGCTATGTTACGTTCAATTTTTCATACAAAATCGTACTGAATGCTGTCAAAAGCCATTTGATTGCTGTACGGGCAGGCGTTTTGGGTATAAAACCTAATATAGAAAACACACAAATGTCAAAAAAATATCTTATAATAACTGGAACTTTCTGATATGGTTTAATAACATACGAGTGAACTTGCAGTTTATGTGTAAACCGCCTCATCGTACAGCAATTACATGGCGTTTTGACAGTATTCAGTACGATTTTGAGTGAAATATGGAACGTATCATAGCGTTGTAAAACTTGTAACGGCTATTTTTAGCATCAGTCCAGTTTTGCCTACCGCAAAATCGGCAGAATAATCAATGCGATATAAATTTACATGTTCATTGAAAATGATATTAACTAGTTTAAATTGCAAGTTGCATAAACTTCCTGATATGTGTAAATAATCGACTTAATCAACAAGACTTGATATTAGCTATTTAGAAAAAAATTAACGGTTTAATTCGAAAATAAAGATTTTGCTTTCATTAAAAACAATTTTCAATTTATATCTTTGAAACATACTTATAGTATTTAATCATTGTTTAAATTCAATAAATTTTGTCTATGATATTTCATTTTATCTATTTCGGATTATAAAAACGTATTTTTTTAGCATGCGTGTAAACTGTAATCAGTAGCTACATACAAAACACCACAAAACGTAAGATGATTCGACTCTGCCCGGCAAAATTCTAAACTTTGATTTCTATAATTCAAGCGCTTATCGTATGCCTATGATATTTCAGAATATTATTTCAGATCACAAAATCTATTATTATACAATGTTCCTTCAGAATCGTCAAGAAATTTTCTTCTTTATTTAATTCCAAAAAACGGCTGTTTACCAAAAACTAATCAACGCGATTTTCAACCAATATCTTTCGAACGGTTCTTGAGTTTTCAAAATTGCCTTAAATTTGTGGGCTAAAATATGAACGAAATATTTAACACTTTTTGGCTAATCACAAAGAAACGGCTCAGACGATCATCGTAAAAAACTAATAAACGCTAGTCTTTACTGAGTTACATCTTATATTATTATTAGATTATTATAACAAGGCTTTAAAATTTTTAAAATCCGTTCGGACGTTTTTGAGAAAACGTTGACAAAAGGTCAAAATCGGGTATTATACACACGCACAATTTCTTCAAATTTGGTCTCATTCGATTCAGAATGACTTGAAACATGGAGAAAACATAAAGTTAGCAAATCAGATTTTTTCGAGAGAACAAACTTTTTCGGGAGTTTAATAATTATGTTTTTTTTTTTTTTCATAAGCATTTCATGTAAAATTATTTGGGCATTTCTGGGGCATAACATTAGTGGTTACAGGTTTGGTCTTAAAACCAGAAGGCTCCTGGTTGACTACCTACCTCGGGCTGTCTAACATCGGTTTTTACTTAAAAATATAGCTGGTAGTATGTTTCCAAGTATAAATATCCCTTTCTTAGCCTTGTTGCACCAAATTAAGTTATCAGTTTTACAGAAATGCTAATAATAAAATATATCTAATAAATCTAATCTAATAGATAAGCCAACCGTTGGGTTAATTTCTAGAAAGTTACATAGTTGAGAAGTGCATCTCAAAAGTACATAGAAACCTTAAATTCCGACTGCTGTCTAAATAAATAAAATTTCAAAACTATTTTCATATTACAAGCAGTTTACTAATTTATATTTTTGTCCAAGATTTAAAAATTGATATGTACTATGATTGGCCTTACAATTAGTGATTTTCACAACTTTTACTACACATTTAATCAAATACCAACTTAAATTTATGACAGCAATTTCTTGCTATTGTTTATCTTTAAATTCTTTTGAACCATTATCAATGATATAGAGTGTAATATATGATATTTTCTCATAACCAATTTTTTGTTAAGGGTTTTGTGAAACTTACTTTATTTAGAAGTAATGAAATTATTCAGTTATTTCTTGTTATGATGGACTTTTTAAAGATTGTTTAAAAGGTTTAAGTATGATGTGAACAAAAATTAAACATGGGTATTACCAATTCCAGTTGTGAACTTTACTTAATGGAATAAACTGTACTTTGAATACTTAAATATAAATATTCAATTGATTCAAATGCACTTTAACTATTCACTAATGTTCACATACATAAAACTCACAATTAAATGAAATGATTCTTTGAATAACCAATAGATTAATTTTATATTTTATTATATAATATTCTATTACATAATTATTTCTCAATAAAATAATTAATGTTTTAATTAAAAGAATTATCAACTGTTTTTGTTCTCAATTATTATTAATTCCATTAATCTGCATTGTCCTTTGAGTTTATATATACTTTCGAAACTCATTTCCCGCCGCTAATAACTTTTCTAACAGCTTTCCCGTAGAATAAATTTGACGGAACTATTTTGCATATATTTCATGATAGGATATCGGGTTGATTATATGAATTTTGATATAAACTTGGTAATACTTTTAATCTTTGTTTTTTAATCTTATATTTTTAGGTGTTCTCTATTCTTTCTGTTTTAATCTGAATTCATTTTACTTTATTCGATAATTAGTTTATCATTATTTACTCGTTAGATTATAAGAAAAACTACTCCAATTACTTTCTTTAATAAAAAAGATCATTAAGAAACTACGCTAAGAAACACATTTGAATTTTTATACATGTTCGAGTTCTATTTTTACGAGAATTTTCATTCGGGTTGTTCGATGGATTGTGCTGATTATTATTGCATAAAAAGTTAATTACTATTTAATATTTAAATATAATTTGGTTCTTGAAGTTGAAAATGTGCAAATGAATATAAGAAATCATTACGGGTTTTATATTGCTGAGTATTCAATAAGCTTGACGCAAATTAAGAAGAGAAGAATTAATTGCATGACTGTAGTGAAAATCAATAACTCATGTATTAATTAAATTTAGGTAGTAATTTAACACCTGTATATTTAACGATCGATATGAAACGAGGTCGTTATTCAGACGTCGCAAATTCATCTTAGACATATTGGAATGATGGGATGACTCTTCATTACATTCAGTGAAAAATTATTTGATTGGGTTCAAAAATCATTTACCACTAGTTAATTTGAGTATTGAAACTAATAAGAAATTTTCATTAACTATGTTGATGCCTTTCTAAGCGTTTTTTATAATATTGATGTATATTTTCATAGTTTAAAAGCTGTGTGTTAATACACTAATATTATTCATCTATGTACTAAAAAGAACTTGAACTTTAATAATAAGATAAAACATTAACAATAAATTTTATATGTATTAGGGTAGAGCAGAGTACAAGGTTGAATTTGACTTTGAGCAATTATATTGTGAAAACAAAACCAATTCACAATCACAATAAAGTACACATATCAAACAAATAACTTTCTGACAGTGAAACTTCCAGCTAAATCATCATTGTAAAAATGTTTTTTTGCTGTTTTGTAAAAAAAGTCACCTAGACCTTCTTACCCATAGGCGGGGTGAAATGGAATGGCCAGCGCGCACCTGTCCAATGTATTATTTTTTAATTTTAAGGGATTTTACAAAGAATCTATATCTATACAAACTATATCATTCAACCAATGCAAAATATAAATCCCATGGATTAATTTTTT
>NW_020539726.1:9096338-9136196 GCF_003426905.1 Ctenocephalides felis | reverse complement strand
TTTAAATAGTGATATTACGTTGATTTAAATTTTTGAACATCATACTACTTTATATAAATAACATTTTATAAAAATAATTAACAAATTAAAAAAAATAATAACATTTTATAAAAAAATTAATTGTAATTTTTTCTTCAATTTCATTAATATTAATTATATGTTAACATTATTAAATGCATTTATATCGCAGAAATTTGTTTTTAATGTGGTCAAACATTGCTCTAAAACGCTTTGTACTTGGTACAGTGATTTAGATTTACATTTTTCGAGTATTGTATTTTAAATTAATAAATTCCATAACTTTAATTTTTTTACTGAATTTCTCTTTCTACTGTCGACGTCACGTAAGATAATGTTCGATGGGTGAACGCGGCTTATTTTTAGGAATCATTCATCCTATAGAAACTCCGCGCGGCTGGTTAGAACCATTGAGGGAATATTAACGATTCTCGCGAACTGGCTTCTTCATCCCTTTAAATCAGTGAAACATCCCTAAAAACAATCCCTCACCACTGAATCAATCTAACCCTAAGCGTTCCACTTCTCCGATGTGGCGGACGGGATTTCAGAAAATTCGCGAGAAACAAAAAAACTTCCTCAATAAAAGTATTTTTTAATCTGGAGTTATGCGAAATAAAAGTTATTCAGACTGATGAATAGATGGTTAATACGAAAATAAATTGATCTTTTATTTATTATTCTGTCATTCAATAATTTAATCATTCATTATTACATTTCAACTATTGATATCAAGAATTCAGTTATCTTATTTAAAGCTTGAAATATAGCGCACAATTTGGGTTCTTTAATAAAAGTATATTCGAGTATAGTAAACCGATAAATAAAAGTTTTAATTTTTATTAATTTATTTTGATAAATTATCTAGATCGTATAGGAGGTGCTAAAAGCTAATGCTATAAATGAAAACAATTTTTGCCAAAATGGTAAGAATTTGGTTTAATTGTTTAAAGCCATATGATGACTTTAAAAATAAGTTAATACGTTAATATGATCAAATCAAAAATTCATCTGCGACATGTGATAGTTATCGTATGAGGCTTAATTTTTGTAAAGCAGAAGTGATGATTGAAAAATTCAAGAGAATACAAGATTGAATAAACTAAATTAGAGAATAATATAATTAATTAATAATATATTTAATTTTAAGATATATAACAAATTAAGCCGAAAATCTCATAGTAAATATATAATCATGATCAATATAAATTTAAATATTTAAAATTCTTATATCTGGAATATCTTTATATCTATCTTTCCAAGCTTTTCTATTTCTCTTTTAATTAATCTATTGTTTTTCATTGCAACAGATGTGCAAAATTCGTTCTTTGATTTTCTTTAGAATCGTTGTGTTTCTCGCCTGAATTTTGCAATTATTCTAGTGGGTTTTATTCAAAAGTTTTGCAAATGTAGTCTATAAGTTTGTTTCTGTATTTGAAGTTTTATTGCATTTATGAAAATTCAAGCATTTAATTTGTTTAAATCTGCTGCAGTTTTTTGTAATAAAAATCTTATTTTGCTGTTATAAGTAATATTGTTTTATTATATTATTTTAATCTAATAATTATTTTATTTCATAATTTTAACTATCGTAAAAATCATATTTGATTAGAGTCTTTAAAATAGTGTTAATAAGATTCGTTAATATCAAAAGGCAGTTATGAAAAGTCAAAAAATGAGAAGAGTTTACTTTTCCACCTAGAACGTTTGGATTGCCTATGGTTATCATACTTAAAAAGTTATTTCAATAGTTGGGAGACTGGGTACGGTTGTGCCAATTTTTTATCAGCAATAATTTTGTTAATTTTCTAGTTATCTGAGAGAAATGTAAATTAAATCATAATTTGAACATTTGTCTACGTGGAAATACTGAAATATTGAAATCCAAGGAGGACCAGAAATAATTGCTAGTAATTAACTATTAATGTTTAACTTATAGCAAAATAACTTATCTGTATGCAAGTAAATATTATTAATAAAATAATCCTATTTATGACTCTTTAAAAACAATCCATTGATAGATATCAGTGTAGGGTGTTGACTGGAAAGTTTGTTGAAAAAATATAATTCATCTTTTTCCTTTTTAGACCCTATTCCAATACAGCATAATTTAGCTGTTATGACGACTGCCACTACCGTACCCTGGCACAACCGTAACCAGTCTCCCCAAATTAAATTAAATTCTAAACAAGTACATATTTGTTTCTGTCTAATAAACACAATGCTACTATATTTTTAAAAAAGTTTACTGGATACTATTAAACGAAATACACTACTAACGAGGAAAGCTTGCAGGGCATCTAGTTTTCTTGGAAACCAGTACGTGCTAAAAGTAATCACATGTATTATCGATATTTTCGTGCAAGAGTTATTTTTCAAACAGTTACATCTAATGTAATCCATTCCAAATTAGTCTGCATTTCATTTTTGCAATGTAATAATTATCATCATTGATATTCAACATCGACGTTATCGTGTTTGCATACTTTTGATGTGCAGTGCGTGTAACAAATTCAAACGATTATCGTTTCATACATAAATTTGTTTAATTGATGTAATACTGTTTAGTGATTAACATTAAATTTATAATTGAATAGTGTTTATATAACGTGTTACGCTTATTAATTTGGGTTTAAATAAATTTTAATTTATCAGTTCACATATGTGTTTTTAATCCAAAATAAAGTGTTTGATCCTTGACATGAGCTTTGTATAGGAATAGTAATTGAAATCGACGATTTTGCACAAATCGATTTTTGTTAATAATTTGAAACTATTTTATTTACATGATATTGCTTTAATGCACTCATACATCATTATAACGAAATAATATAAAAGTTACAATAATATATTGTTATCACGAAATTTGTTCGCTGGCAATTTATTATAATAGATGAATTCTTCTAACTTTTTGATTCGACTATTGGTTTTCTATCGATTTTTTACTTAAAAAAAGAAGAGAATATATAACGGTGAACGTGCAAGATGTTGTTTTTTTTCAATTTATGGCAATTAAAAATTTATTAGTATATTAGTAGAATATTATGTAGAAAGAATATTTTTTTTAAGTTTTCTCACTGCAATGCAGAAACCACTGGAATCGCCTTCGATTTGTTATTTATGTCATTGCAAGTAAAATGTTTTTGAATCAATCAAATCGGATGCTCCGTTCCCTCAAAATCTATCATTTTTTGCCCTTTTTGCTCTGAATCTCAGAAAAGGCTAGACCTGTCTTTATCCAAAAACTTTCTGCACATCTTCGCCTTAGTACGTTTGGAATATATTGTTTGAATCATTCTAATGAGATGTCTTGTTCTCTTGAAATTTGCAATTTTTAGCTTTGCATTTCTGAAACGGCTGGATCTGTCTTTGCAAAAACTAATCACCGCGTCTTCGCATTTAAGAATTGCTCGTTTGTGGAATCATTGAAATCGGACGCTCTGTTCTCTCAAAAACCTATTTTCTGCACTCTTTGCTTCGAGTATCCGAAACGGCTGGGCCTGCCTTTACCATTAGCAGACATCGAATGCTTTTTGAATCATTCAAATTGGTTGAGCGATGCTCCCGAAAACGTCGACGAAATTGCATCCATACATACATACACACAACATACATACAAAAACACTTACATATACACAAAATATGTTTTGTCGATTACAGTAACTTACCTCATCCTAAAGGAAATTAATAATATCATTAATTATTTGTTTATTCATGACACATGATATGTGATATTATCTAGCAAAATTTCAATTGAAATTAAAACACTACGGATAAAGGCAATTAGGGGGCGTCCGTTAATAACGTGATCCAATTTTGAGAGAATTTTGGAACTCCCTCCTTCCCCCTTGGTTATAAATTGTGATATTTAAGATTACCCCCTTCCTCCACCAAACATTACGTGTATTTTTAGTTCCAAACGTTTTCGAAGTATTTTTAGTTCCATTTTTTCGAATTTACGGGAAAACGTTAAATTTTTATTTTTTTTTGGAAAATCTAGGTAAAAAATAAATACACGTTTTATCTTGCCCTCTTTCACCCACGTGATTTTTCGTGATTTTTTATCAACACCTCCCCCCATTAGAAATAAAGATACAAAATCTTGATAAAATAATGCATTTATGATCAAATTATATCTAAACACGCATGCGGCTACTTATGTTAAATTTCTGCAAAACATGTTAATGGTCGGTGTATTATTTTGTGTACATATAAATTTCACCAGTCGTCCAACAAATCACTGGTTCTTAGTTTCCGCTGCTTGCATATGAATTCTTAAATTTAATTCCATATTCGAGCACATTATCGTTGTATTGTGCAAAGTTTTCGTCGGCCTTATTTGTGCAATGCAAAATACAGACGCGAAATGAACATTATTTTGAACGTACAAACACATAATCTACTTTTGCGTTAATTAAAACCTTGTTTTAATTCTCTACAGCGCTACCAAACACATAGTAATTGGCATGAATACTGTGAGAGAGTAATACTTTGTATTATTCCAACTCGTTGGACCAAAGGCGAATATCATTAATACTCCAGCATTGTTCTTGCGAAATAACCGTATAATATATATTGCTTTGTGTATCGGTGAACTATGCGATGGCAGATGGCGAAATTAGTTTTGTTAATTGCATCGCGGATCTTCGAGAGCTATTGAGTTTTTCCGGGATCGAGTAGAAACCATGGGGCTTCGCGCCAGCGGATATGCAACTGTGGTCAATGAATCTTTTTATACACACACATATTTATGTATATATATATATATATATATATATATATATAGATTTTTTTCTACTATAATTTTGACTTATGGCTTGAACTAGTGGTGCATGACATCATGCCTTAAGGCAAATTGCTGGTACTTCCCGTGCCTTATGGCACACAGTAATTTGAAATTTGTCAAAACACAGAAAAGGAAATCGATTGTTTTGAGAATTTTGATTTTTTTAACATCCTTGAAATTTTGATAACATTTGAAAAATTTGGTTATGAAAAAATATCTTTTTTGAATTTTTGAAAACTTGGAGTTTTTTTGAAAACTAAAGTTTTATCAATTTTTGAAATTTCTTGAGAATTTTTTATATCTATTCACATTGGTTGGTTCAAGTTACAAAATATCCCATTTTCAATCGCCCAATGGCATTTTTTTTTTTTTTGATTTTTTAAACCACAAGTCCAGCTTTGCATAAATTCTTCCTCACGTCAATACAAGTGGAATCATTCAAGTCTAATTTGAATCATTCAAGTCCAATGCTCCGTTCTCACAAATTTAATTTTCATTTTCTGCACTTTTCACTTGGTAACTCCTAAAAGACTGGACATAAATATATCTATTTCCAAATCGTCTTCTATAGCGCAGGAGGAACATACGTAGTTTTTTTTACGACAATTGCAGTTTTTTATCTTCTTACTTCCAGAAGTTTTATACTAGACTATTTGAATACATATTTTAGTTGTTATAAATTATTTTCATGCGTAAAACATAATTTTTGAGTTGAAACTATAGTTAATGTATAAGATTTTATACTTTTTAAAAATATAATTACTTATTAATTAATCAAATTTTAGTTTAAACTTTGAAATATTTAATTCTCAACATTTATGCTATTAGTTGAAATTGCTCTTTTATTTTGATCTTTAAATATATATATAATATTTTTCTATTTATATAATAATGGATTACAAGCTTTTATCAAAGAATCTAATTATTAAAATTACTTTTTATAATTTTAAAGATAATAAGTAGCTATAGCTATAATAGCCTATATAATAGTTTAAAATTGCATTTCATACGTGTAAATAGAAAGAATGTATTTTCCGCAACGGCGAATTTAAATAAATTAAATTTGAATAATTTTAATTATAAATATTTTATTCATAAAATTATACAAACATAGCAAATTACTAATGCAAGCAAAGTTAGCTCTGTATAATTTCTAACTTTTAAAATACTAGAAATGTTTAAACAAATAGAACCTGCTGAAGTTTATCTTTTTTCCAAGTATTTATTTTAATGTCACATAACGTGTGTTCTAATGAGCAAAAGAAAAATAATCCTAGGTACCTGGGCGCATAGTTTTTTAGAGACTTTTTTGTTTTGATAGTTGTAAAAATGTGACGGGGAAGGACATGTTAAATAAAATACATTTTAATTACGACGTAGGTCTCAGTTTAATCTATTCGATTTGACAGAAATAATAGTTTAATATTTGTACTAAAGTATAATTCCGTGTTCAAACACTGCTCTCAGTTCTGTTTTGAAATATTCGTCATCCCCGTAGTAGTAATTTTCATTAATTTTGCAGTGCATTTTATTAAACCAATCAAAATGTAATAAGAGTATGTTTATTAGATCAACATTGATCGTTAGGTAAAATTAATTAACTTTTGTAATTGCAGAATGAAGTAATTTTTAATGTTTTTCATATACATATATATATATATTCATAAAATATTCGGCTAATTGTTTTTAAATTAAAACCTAATTAAATTACCTAATATAATCCTAATGTAAATTACTTCTATATTAATTTTAATATTTTTAAATATTATTAGACAATCATATTTAAAATTTTTATAAAATTGCTGTAATCAAATAGCTGCATAATAATTATTTTTTATATTTATTTTAATGCAAATGTGCTTCCCCATGAATTAGTAGTTTGGACTGTGGGCTTTCAATTGGGAAGGTTTGATATTCGCCTTGGGCAGCTTGAAGTCAAGCAGTAGTGATATCGGTATGCATTCGGAATTTATTTCCAAATGAAATTAGTCTTTTGGGGCTGCGTCAATAAAAAAATTATCAGTATTACAAAAATTGTAATAATAAATTTATCACGTACAGATGGGTCAGTCGTTTGGGTTGCTTTTTGTAAGCAACGCAATTAAGAACTTATTATAAAAACTAATAGAACTTGTTAGTTTTGTCAAATAAAAAATAAATAAATAAATAAAATGTTTAAATAAAAATAAATATATAAATAAATGTTAATAAATAAACAATCGAACATTTCGTTACGGTACGGGAAGTTCCAGCAATTTGCCTTAAGGCACGATGCCATGCGCCCCACTGGTTTTTCTTTCTTTTTTTTTAGTTTGTTAATTTTTGCATATTGTATACTTTATCTGATTGTTTTTTTATTACCTAAGCAAACAGTTTGGTATTATAATACTCTTTAAGTCTTGATTGACAAAATAATAAAGATTAAAAAAAATTATTACATACACAGTTTTGATTTATATAAACGTTATGAGCTTATTTAGGCACATCGTTTTCATATAAATACTATCTAAAGGCAGATTAATTTTATATCGATTACAAATAAGATTATATATTTCATGAACATAATATTGCTTAATATATTCATAAAAGAAATTATTTGATGACTAAGTAAGACAAAAAAAACGGTTAATTTATTATTAATAAGTAAATTAAATATTAAAAACTTCATGAATTTTAAAACCTATTTAGTGAAGAGATATTTTGACCTATACCTTCACTGTATAACCGGCCTCTTTTTTGACTTGATATTTAGAAATTTAAAATACATAAAAGGGTAAACAGGCGTAATTAAAATTCCTTCGAAGAATATAAACGTTCCACGTAATTGGAACGTCTTATTACATGAAAGTCCCCTCGATTCACCTCATTATCCGCTTGCTTACAATTAGTTAATTTACAATGTAGGCACTTCTTATTGTCTTAAGACTAATGAGTGGGTTTCTATCTGCCCTTATGTTACGTAATTCTAATTAAACCGTGATATATTTCATCTTCCTCGAAACATTTACGACATCACAGTAATTTAGGAAAGGCGAAGAAAATTTTAATGGCTGGGAGTCAGCGGTTTTTAAACTTCACTTCTAAATTGAAATCTCAAAAGTCACGAGATGTAAAAACATGATTTTACTTTTGATTCGAGTATTGCTTCATTCAATTTATGTTTCAAGACATACGTTTTAGTTGTTTCAAGCTCACATGTGTTTCAGAAATAGGAGGTATGCGAGACTGGGTACGGTTGTACCACTTTTTTAATCAGCAATTATTTTGTTAATTCACCAATTAGCCTGGATAAGAGTAAATAAAATGGTAATTTGAATATTTGTTCACGTGTAAATACTGAAACGCCGTTCTTAAATACTATAGATTGGACATAAAATAAAATAATACAAAACAAAGGCGTGTGACACACCCCCAGGTCGATTGTGGCAGGAATAAACATAGGCTAAAAGACTATAGGTATAAACTCCAAAATGGATTATAATGACTTTTATTATCAGAAATGTGTTACACAACACAACATAATCATTTAATCAAAGCTTACGAATATATTATAATATAAAACAAAACATATTTTTGACAAAGTTAATAAGAAATATTTGTCTAATTTTTTTATTATATTTAATTTTTGTTTCCTTTCTTATTTTTGTATTTTGTCTGAGTTAAGTTTTTTTTATCTGTTTCATCTTTACCCAAAAAGGACAAGATATACATGTCATAATCGAACCCACAAATTTGTCACAACCGTACCCAACGCACACTTTTGAAAATAAATCAGCGCTATGGCTGAGCTAAATTATCTACGCAAAAATTACTAATGAATTACTAATATTCAACTTACAGAAAAATAGTAAACAAAGTGATCTATCTGTATACAAGTAACAGTTATTATTAAAAAAAATCAAACAGAAAAACATGTTTTTGAGTTAAACTTAAAAGCAATGTGATCCAAAGATGATGTTAATGTAGGGCGCTGATTCGATGCCATATTGGAAACTTGTTCGAACAAACATACTTCATCCTTATCTCTTTGGACCTTATCTCAAAATTAGCATTATTGATGACTGTCACTAGCGTCTCTTGGCACCGTACACGGCCTCACCTACTTCGAAAATTATGGATATGATTTTTCAATAATCTAAATATAAATTAATATTTCAGTCTATTTTTTGCATAGTATGTGAGATAATTTCGTTATGCTTTCATCTTTATACTGATTTTGCACACTCTCAGCTATACATATTATTCAAATTAAGTGCAGTATATATTCATTAAACACTTTCTATTCAACTCGTTACATTGAATTTGAACAAGGGCGCAGTTATCTTTTTCAAGTTTATATGTAAAAAAGATTGCAAAATTATTCTGTTTAATATTTACTTCACGTACATCATAAATGTTAGCACGGTATATTATACGGATAATAGTTGTTTATGATTTTTTTAATCATTTTTGTCATCTAGCAGATACATTTATCACACACATATATGAAAGTGTTTTATATCGATGGACAATTGAAGAGTTTTAATTGAGCTTTTGTGTAGAGCCGATTGAGAAGGTACATATATAATTATTCCGAACCCAATCCATATAGAAATATTTTAAATTACACAAAAATAAATATTTAATGCAAATGTAACTAGTTGGTATTGGTATTTTGCCTTGAGGAAAGTTACATGAACTTCCCGATAGGTGTAAATAATCAACTTAATCAATAAAAAATAAATTAATTTATGAGTGATAAAAAGTATTCCGAATGGATTTATTACACATAATTGAAAACGAACGAACACGTTAACTCAGAGTATTTTCTAAAAGCTAATTTTCAAAAATCAATAATTTTTATAATTGAACCAGTTGCCAGGACTTTAATGATTTAGTATGTTTATTAAGACCAAGTACTCTATCGTTATACCAAGTAAATCATATATTTTAATTTTAACAAACGTCAAAAAAACTACATACTCATTTTCTCAAACTTTGATGCATTTTTACAATTAAACTATTTGTCGTAATGCCGTAATATTTCAGTAAGTTCTATAAGACCATGATATATATCGCAAAAAAAAGTTCCATAAAAATTCGGCTTAAATTTTTTTTTCAACAGTTAATTTAAGAAAACGGCTCGGTAGATTTTCACCTAAAACTCTTCAGTATCATTCACAATCAATATCTCTCGGAAAAAAAATCTCTTTTCTAATTTCAAGTAAGCGGCTCGGTAGATTTTCACCTAAAACTAATCAATATCATTCCCAATCAATATCTTTTGGAAAAAAATCTCTTTTCTGCGATTTACAAAGAAACGGCTCAGTCGGCCGTCGCGCAAAACTGACAAACGATGGCCCCAATCGAGATACATCGAATGGCTTTTAAATTTTTGAAATCGGTCCAGGTGTTTTTAGAAAACGTCGATTTACGGTAAAAAAATCTGTTCACACACACGCACATATTTTTTCTAAATTTGGTCTCATTCTATTCAGAATGGCTTGTAACGTCGAGAAAACATAAAATTAACGAATCGGATTTTTTTATGAAAACATAAAATTCTCCTTTGGGAAGTTAAAAATTTCATTCATTTATAATACATACTACTTTGCATGATTCTCTTCTATGATAAGTTTTCAGTTAACAATGTAAAAAACAGAACTAAATTTGTGATGAATTTTAAATTATTGCCTCATAAAGAATATATCATAATTAGAATAAAGATCAAAATAATTCTCACCAGCACTAATGTACAAGAAATATTAGTTTATTTGATTTAATATCTTTGAATTAAATTTGTTGTTGTGAATCACTAATCTAGTGTGTGAGAGAGCCAGATATGTACTATTATTATCTTTCTGATCAGATTATATTATATGCCCTTTTAGTTGTGATATGATTACATATTATAGCAATGCCCTGAAAGATAATTCTCGCTTGATATTATATCTGAGATAAAGTTATAAGAAAATCTGATATCACTGCTGCTTGATATCAAGGTGGAGGAATTCGAATCTGGAACCAGTAATTTCTGTCATTACTATGGCAGAGCTGAAATTATTTGCCTACAGAATTTTTATTGTTAATAACAAATTCCAATTTAGTAAACAAGCAATACATATAATAAATATTGAATATGACACAACATCCGCATTCTAATCTGAATTCATTTTATTCAATTTTTGGTATGCTCACACAGTAATTCAAATACCTACCATTATCAAAATAACATGTTACAATACCATTTCATTTCATAACACGAAGCTAACATTAATTTTTTTCGTCGTTTCAGGTACGTGGCAATTTGCACCATCGCGGCATATGCGTTAATGAGCTCGTCAAGCGTCTATCCGTTAAGCCGTTATGATCGTTATGTGTGTGTTTTATGTTAATATAACGGTAAGTTATAGTTCAATAGTTCCATGTCGTTTCGAGGCAGACACAATTATGCGGCACGAAACGTGATTCGCACATTCTTTCGATTATAATATAGATTCGGTTTGATTTTGGAATAATGATTGGCTTTTGCTAATCATTAAACTTATGGCATTAGAAATTATATTGTTCACAAATATTTATTCACAAATAGTACGTACTCGCGTTAACTACTATAAAATATATGTATTACTATAAAATATATTAATGACTATAAAGTATATGAATTACATTTTGGATGGCATAACATTCAGTAAAAAACGCAAATAATTATGTTTTCATTTGCTGGGATATCAAATTTATGTCATCAACAATCAATATTAACAATTTGAATAAGCATTATTATAATAAATCTATAGAAAATCATTTAAATTGATAGTAATTGAAGATTAATTGGTGGCTGTAGTTGTTTTAACCATTTTAGGTTGAAAATTCTAGATATTATATTTTTCTAGAGCGCAATGAAAATGTGAATACATATATTTGGAAATTCATAACTAAAGTATTTTCTTTCGTTATTAGTTTTTGGGGTTGTGAACACTGGTGTTCAGTTTATGAGGCTTTAATATAACTTTTAAATTTACGTTTTTTTAATTGTTTTATAAGATATATTGTTTATTTTAAGTTAGATTCAACAGTTTTTTTTTTATACAACCTCTATAAAAGCTGACAGTGGCAGGGCACGGTCAAAACTACCTACTGAACCTTTATCCTGAAAAAGTATAACAAATAAAAAATAGTAAATAAAAAAGTAAATGTAGTAAATAAATAGTTATTTCAAATCTGATGAAATACCATATCAAATTTATTTACAATCTTATCTCTGTAATTTTGTAGAATCCCTTTGAAATTAAAGTAAGATATTGGAACAGTTTGAACTCTAAACATCTCAATTTTTGAAAAACAGCAAAAATCACATTTCTACAACGATGAATTACTGTACTGAAATTTGTTTGTTTGATATGTGCTATTTGTTGTGATATAATTGGTTTGGTTTTCGCAATATAATCCCTCAAGGTCAAATTGGACCTTTGTGCCCCGCTTTACCCTATATTACTTTTTAATTCTTACTTACCTATAAAAATGAGTTTTAACTAAGGAAATTCTCAGTGAAAAAAATATTTTTTGTAATTTAAAATTTCGTTGAAAGTTCAGATCTTAGTTCACAAGAATCTAATAAATTTTGTATTATTACACGTTTTGACATATAATGTTAAATCGTCTACAGGAAATTTTGTCACAAAATTAACATAATTACAAATGTAAATGAAAAAATGGAATAAATAGTAAAACTAATGGATCAATTATGCTGTAAAATAGACCAATATTATGGCAAGGCTATGCTACGCTGCGTTTTTCATATAAAATTGTACTAAAATCTGTTAAAATGCTATGTATTTGCTGTGCGATCAGGAGCTTTACACATGAAATCTAACTTCTAGCATTTAATATTATGACGCATCAGAAAGATGCGCCAATGATAAAAAAATTTTTTGACGTTGGTGAGTTTTCTAGGTTGGGTTTCGCCACTTAGCATTTTCACAGTTATTAGTATCATTTTATATGAAAAAAAACGCAGCGCAACATTTCCTTGCCTTGCCTAAGGATTGGTTTATTTACGGCAGAATTGACCATTACTCCTACAGGTTGCAAACCTCTGTTTTGTATACTTATAATGGCTATTTAGCAAAATATCCGAAAAGTGAACGACTACTTACATATTTAATTAAATGTATTTAATTTGAAAGAACTTTGTTAAATTATAAAAACTGATTATTTTAACAGATATGATGAAACTAGTGGTGGGTATGGCTTTGTGCTTTAAGGTAAATTTCTGGAACTTCTCGTACCGTAATGAAATATTCGACAGTACGCAGTAATGTAAAATGTAACTACCCTTATTTTAAATGGTATAATTATAAAGAAGAAAATTATAAGAAGAATTTTCATATATTCTTTGATTGTTATCTGATGAAACTTACTTAAACATTTACTACATAACAATTAAGGTTAAATTTAAAAATGACTAAACTAATATATTTATATTACCATATTTTTATAGTTTTATCATTTCACGCTGGTTTAAATGTTACGCTACAAATCCCAAAAGAATTATTAATATTGTGAAGTTTAAACGAGTTTCTAATAAGTCGTAATTAATTTATTGTATTTCATAATTACTTTATAATTAATGTTCTTCGCGAAGTTCATTGCTTGTCTGGTAAATCTAAATCATATCGTACAAAATTAGTTAGTTAGTTACTAATGACTAAAGTCATCAAGTTTGCAAGTGTTATTACAGTGCGAGGTTGTTCGACCATTAAAGAATTTCTGTATGTTAAATTTCAATGAAGGGTTTTCCAAGATGTCGGAATGTCATTGTTGGCAAACGACGCTTACATACTAATGAGTTGTTGTGGCGCGGGAATTAATATTCACATTCAAGATTATTCAACTCCTTGTACCTTCGGGATATACAATATACAATACAGCACATTCATGTCAAAATGTTTTCCTCAAAACGAGTGATGCCATGCTCAGTGGTATGAATTCACTTCGGATAGTGCCTTTTGATCAACTGTTAGGAGTTTTATCATTAAACATCCAAATTTTATCATTTTCTATCCAAATATTCAAAGATTCAAAATATTTTTCAACTGCAAATAGTCTTTCCTGGACAAATCTGCATCTGATTAAATATTTTATTGTTACTGTTAGACCAGCTCTATTAATAAAAACCTATCAAATATAGATCAGTTTAGATGTCAAATATTGTTGCCATAATCAGTAGTACAGTTTTTCTGCTCATATGTCATTTGATTAATAATTAGGAGTTTTATCAGATCACAGATAGGAGTTTGAACAGATCACATTTTGCTCTTGTTTAGATAACCAATTTTTACTCAACCCGTAACGGATAACTTAATATAATGATAATGCAGTAGTTATATCCATTTTCATTTCGGAATGTAGTTCCAAAATTTGTTCAAGTGAAAGTAGCACTTTTTGGATAATGCTGCAACTTCTTGAATAATCACATTAGATGATTAGAAAAATCTAACAAATATAGATAAGTTTGGATGTCAAAATGTTTTTCCAAATTGTGGTGTCATGCTCAGAAGTACAGTTTCTCTGCTGATGTTCTCTTGTGATCTTTAATTAGTAGTCTTATACACCTTTACAGCATCAATTTGTATCTAACTAAATAACATATTATCACAGTTACATAAACTCTTATAAAAAGTTAAAAAGTAGCGGGCTAGCAGTAACCCGGGTTCGCTGGTTCGATTCCCGCTACCGCCGTAGCCCGACATGAGGCAGCTTTGATGTCAAATTTCCACTTGGGGTTATAGATCACAATATAATTCCTTCGTGGACATAGTTGCAACATCCAATCATATGTAAACTATTAGACGTAAAAACTAATATGAAAAAAATCCCACACATAATATAAGAGAATGGTTAATTGATGGATTGTTTCTCATGAAATACATAAGTAGTCATAAGTCCTTAACAAACAGCTTATAGGACATATATGTGTGAGTTCTGATTGCTGTCCAAACAATATATATATATATATATATATATATATATATATATATATATATATATATATATAGAATTTTATGATATGAGTGGAACGAATATTAATTGTTTAATATGAACAAAACAGCACTCAGATTTGTTTAACACAACTTTATTTTATGATTACAGACGTTTCGAGACCATGGTGTGTCTCATCTTCAGTGTAATTTCACAAACAGTTACTTATATACTACACATTCTTTAATAATTTATTTAAATTTCATTTAATTTTTGGTATACAAAAAACACCAACTATTCCTTGCAATGCTTGACCCAGGTACTGTGTCAAGCATTGCAAGGAATAGTTGGTGTTTTTTGTATACCAAAAATTAAATGAAATTTAAATAAATTATTAAAGAATGTGTAGTATATAAGTAACTGTTTGTGAAATTACACTGAAGATGAGACACACCATGGTCTCGAAACGTCTGTAATCATAAAATAAAGTTGTGTTAAACAAATCTGAGTGCTGTTTTGTTCATATTAAACAATTAATATATATATATATATATATATATATATATATATATATATACATAGATTTGGATATCAAAATGTTTTCCAAAATTATGGTGCCAAGCTTTAGTATTACAGTTTCTCTGTCGATAGTGTCCTTTGAACAATAATTGAGAATTTTATCATTGAACTGATTAGAAGATTAGAAGAATAGAACATTTTGTTCTTGTTTAGATAATAAATTTTTACTCAACCCCTAACGAACATCCTGATATCATGCAGTGGTTATATCCATTTTTAGTTTACAATATAGATCTAAAATTTGTTTTCAAGTGGAAATAGCTTTTTCTGGGCATTGCTGCAACTCATTAGATAATATATAATCAGTGACTGTGTAATGTTTTTTAATACTGATTATTTATCACTATTAAACACCTTCTAATAAAAAAAAATTATCAGAAAAAGGAGGAAAAAAAATGATCTGGATTTAAATATATAACCTAGATTGGCGGTCGGAAAACTTTTTCAACCATTACCCCAATTTTTTTGTCTGAATTGATATTTTCCTTATCACCAAAAGAGATTATCCCATATGGACAACTATGTAGCAAATCCAGTGATTATCAATTAAAAATACATACTTTTTACCCCAAAAAATTTCAGTTTTACCCCATTTGAGGTAATTCGCCCCGGTTTCTCGACCACTAGGTCATAGATCCTAGGTTCTAGGTGTTAGATAATGAATATTTTTTAAATAATTGGAATAATTACCAATTATGTAGAATTCAACAAAATTAAATGTTATTATTAAAAGTAATATTATTACAACGATTATTCGGAAAATGAGGATTTATTTGATTAGTTTTAAAAATATATTTAACTGATATCATTTTTTGATAATTATTAGCAATTTCAATAACTGCTATTGATACTATCTCAATTTTAATAAATATCATATTTTTAATTTTTATTTAAAGAAACATTGTTTATTAAACTGTTTTGCAACTAGAATTTATTATTGTATGTTGTTTATTTTTTTATAATGACCGTATGTTTGTCAAAATTTAAAAGCATTTTAAAATGATTCATTTCTGTAAAATTCGTATTAACACTATTATTATAATTAAAAAATAATCATTTTTTCAGTAAAGAGTCTTTAATATTTTTATTTTTGCAAGACTAAAGAAGTGAATTGTAGATATAAATTGAATTAGTGAAACTTTTGCATATTTTGTTGTATTCTATATCAAATATATATATAAATTATATATATATATATATATATAATTTACTTACGCTTAATTAATAATGAACTTCACTAATTGAATTTTGTATGAAACAGGTACAATTTACACTAATTTATCATAACAACTGTTTAAAATTGAAATTGCAATAATGTTTAAATAATAAATAATAACTTGTTCTGTCAATAGAAATTTAATTAATATAAAACAAATTAAACACAAATTAGTGATATTTGTTTATGACAAAAATGCTGGTATTCTGATTTTACACTAATGATTCATGCAATTAAATTAAATTTCGTACAATGAATAATAATCAGCGCATGGAATGCACTCATTTTTATGTATATTCATAATATGGTAGCATTTAAAATTGCCCAAACAGTAGGCGTAAATACGATTACCATATTCAAATTATTTAATATTTTCGTTTATATATTTAACTTAATCTACCTATATACGATGAATTTATCAAGTGCAAACCGAGTCACTACTGCTTGACATCTGGCTGTTCTAGACGTATTTCAACCTGGTACCTCTGATTCTCTAACCACCAATTAAAATTTATTAATCTGCAAAGAATGAAGTCAACGACCAGATATATTGATACATGAAATATTTAGTAAAAATCTTTATTTATAAAAACGATTATAATTGTATGATAAATATTTTTTGCGTAAATATATAATTATCATATCAATGTATATAATTGCCAAGAGCACACAGAACCGTATTTTATTGTTTTTCCCACAATTCTGACGAACCACATGTTTTGACTACCTGTTGTTATTTATGAAACTCGAACCATGTATGTTTTTGTAAAATTTAGTTCTGTGTGGATACAATTTAGGTTGATTTCAATAATCTATAATTATTGAGTATAACAAATTAAACTTATTTATAAATTAATATTTAAGTACATGTCTGATATGTGTTGTTGTGTTTGCTTGACCGGAATACCTGGTGACGTCATATCCTCGCAATATGGGTCGTTGATCTCTCTGGAGCGGTTTGGTTGATTTGCGAGATTTTTAAATTATTTGCATTAAGATATTTCATAAATTTATTGACGTAAAAAATATTTAAATATCGATATGTAGAAGTGTTGAAAATATCATATTAGTTTATGGTTTAGAACGCGTCTTTTAAGTTATACAAATTAATGTCAGTATTTAAATATTGTTTCTTCATCATTGAGTAGTCTTTTATCACCTCGTTTAATAAGTAATTGTATTATATTTTTCAATGCTCTGATTTCTATATCAAAGAATTTTTTGTTTCAATTAGATGCAACTACTAGAAGTTCGTATTGCAAACTATTATATTCCAAAATTATTTACTTATTTATTTGCTATAGTAATAGAATATTCTGAATAAAACCATCAGATCTAAAAATATGAAGTAAATCATGGTTAAAATCTTCAAGAGTTATTGGATTCTTTTTCATAGATTTACTCTTACTATAGAAAATGATCGATTTAGCTTATAGAATTGCTGATTGCTCAGTGATTAAATAAATAAATAAATATGAAGAAAACGAAAACAATCCAAATGATACCAATTATACCTGTCATGACAATTGCTAAATAGATTTAAAAAATGATAGATAAATTGAAGCTCGTGATCCAAAGAGATGCTGCCGGACTCTATTAAATTAGTACACTTTGTTTATAGTGTCGAAAGACCAGATCGATATATTAAAAATCAGGCTATATCAGACCGATATATTAAAAAGTAATTTTAATTGTTGTACATATATTTAGATAAAATAATACTTTGATATAAAGTGGAGTTATTACTTGTTGCCAGTTTAAATGTTGAGTTTAGACTTGTTACTTGTTAGAAGTTTGTGATATTACTGATTAACAGAGTTTTCTATATGTCTATATTATTTTTCTGATTGATCCTTTTTATGGGTTTAAGTGACACCCATTACATTTTTGTCTAATCAGTTGCTGAGCTACAAGTTTTTTGAATCGAGTTCAAAAAAAAAAGAGTTTCTTGGAAGAGAGGATTAATATTAGAGGGTCTGCAAGGGACAGGATACATTATATTATAATTATAATGATTATAATGAAGGATTAAGTTTTATAATATTTATCCTGTTAGAAAGGTATTGAAATATATTTGAATGATTTAGTTAGGTTGAGCTTTAGGCGTTAACAATATCTATTTATAAATTACACTTGAAGATCGATATAAAACTCGTGGACATATTTTTCTCTCAATTACGTGCTTCGTGAATTCTTAAAAATCTCCTCTGAATATTTTAAAGGTTACAATTGATACTTTAATTTAATTAAGTATATTCCTATTATAGAAGTGCCGTTTTATAAGTGTGAGTAAATGTCATTTTAAAAATATTTTTGGAGTCTAACAATATTTGTTTTGTATTCTTTATTTAAAATAGTATTGCATGAATTTATATTCAATATTTGGTTTGTTAAATATGTACATTTCCTGATTTGGATAATAATATAATATTAATCATTTTCAATAATATTTGTAATGACATTAAAAAATCCAATTAATATTATCATAAAATGATAGATCTTCACATTATTTTCTTTATAACTAATCGTTTGTTAGAATTGCATGTTTGCAACTTGTTTCAAATACTTTCATTTTTATGTCAACCTTTTTGCAGTGTGTATGCAAAGTATAGTACCTAAAGACAATTGTATAATAGTGTTCATTTTCTTAGTGTTTTATATTGAAATGGCATTATACGAGTGAATGGATAGATCATAACCGTAGGCAAAAAAACTATTCAGATGCTTCTTACGTTTGAACTCATTGTTTGTTTTTTCATTAAAATTGTAAACGACTCATTATTATAGAATAAAATTTTATACTATGCATCTTTAATTATCTTGTATGGTAATGCGGATACGTTATTTAAATGGTAGACGTCTTTCCTGCTGCAATATATTTCTACTTGGAATGGTAATTATTGATTTGTTTATATAGCCACATGACCCTTCAACCATATTTGGTCAATTTTAAAGTTAACGAATAAAAAGTATACAAGTATACATGAACACTCTCATATAAACATGATAAAATCATGTATTTATATATCTATAATTTAAAATATATGAAACATAAATTTTTATGTAATACAAACTCCATGATAATTTTGAATATCAGAATTACAGTTACAATAATTGTGTTATTAGGGTTATTAATTTGTAAATTCTTTATTGTATTCATCAATAATTAGAACAACAATATTAATAATTCAGCAATACATTGTAAGCTTTAGAAAAAATATCCATTATATGAGCAAGAAAGTTTGTCTAATGAGTTACCTTTAATAGAGTAAATTATAGTGTTTTTTGTTTCATTTTGCGAATAGCATTTTAAATTTACGAACCATTTGTTCTTACTTTTTACTGTTTTTGAAGTTATCCTAATGATTAAGTTTTATTGTAGCTATTTTTTAGGTCTAGCATTATTTTGTAGTATCTTTTTTTCACCAAGACCTTTTATCTACTAGTCATCAATGAATACAAGATCAAGCGCAAAAAAACAATTCTTACATTGGCTAAGTCTGTAATAAGCTACTTGTGTGTTTATTTCTGGTGTTCATGTCGAATAAAGTTCATCTTTCGAGAAACATTTGCTGTTTTAGATGGACCAAAATGCGTAACAAAAATGTCTTTAAGTACTATATTTTTGTTATTTTCTCGGACTTTTTTAAAGCTACTTAGAATTGTACGCTGTCTTCAAATATACCTTCCGTATTTTGATAACAGTTCCTGTTTTTGAGTTTTGAGAAACTACTCTCATTAGTCATTTCGGCTAAGATTATCAAATAACTAAGAGTTTTATCTGCTGCTTTTGGTATGGCTCCTACTCTAAAATATTGTGTGCATGATACAGATAGCGTTTTTGATACATCTGTGGTAAAAATGTTTTCGACAAAAACCGTCAATCTATATGAAACTGCGTAAATACAACGTCTTTCAACCACTTTAGAATTGCGCCATCAAGATAAAATATGGGTTCTTCATACTATGTGCCAAAGTTGCGTAGTTAGTTTACTCTAATGTCCATAAGGTAATAGAAATGCTATAATTTTAATACCACTGTAATTTAGAAGAAATCTCATAATCACTACGACGTCTGTTTCTTCTGTGTAGAATAAATTCAGGCTCAAACCTCTAATTTTTTTTTTCTCAAACCTCTAATTTCTCTAACGTCAGAATTTTATCATTAGCTGTACTTCATGTATGTGTTTTCAAAGTGACATCAAGTTGCACTTATCAAACAATTATTTTTGACATTTAGGCCCTTTGGAGGTTAAGTTTTATGTGTAAAACACTCGATAAAATATCGAAGATATAGCTTTTTGACCCGTAATATAACATTTATATATTATTCAAAAATTGGCCTCATTGATGTCAACGCCCAGAAGACTTCAGCAACAGAATGCTCGAATTCTGCTCGCATCTACATCTTTATTAATTACGATTCTTTATCATAATTTCTTATTTTATTTAATAGATCCAAGTGAGCTACGCCTATGTGTAAAAATAATATGCACACTAACTCTAAGCAACATTTTCCTTTCTCTTATTTTTTCTACGGACCGGTACGGCGTCGCACGAACTCGAATCGACTTGATCTTAACCGATTCTGCAGTAAAACGATTTTTCCTGATTGACGGTTAAGGCGGATGCAGAGGAAGGAAAACTTGATCAGATTCCGCGTAGAAAAAACTAGACTTTCTTTTATGGAACAAGAAACTGTGTAATGTGAGAGCAAGTCAGATACTTAGTTGTATATGTGCTAGAGGTTACAGTAGTTGAAGCATAAAGAAAGTGGTTCAACTATTTGAAAAACTTTTATAAACTCAATCTATAAAAATATATGAATACTTTAGATTAATAATTAATTTATTTATTCATGATTACCTTTAAATACTTGAAATATTCGCTCTTCAAACTTTTTGGTTACAAATAATTTATTACTATAGTCTAAGGGACCGATTTAGCCGCATAACAAACCAATGTTATGGCAGGCTATGTTATGAAGAACCTTTCATACAAATTCGTTTAAAATATTGCCAAAAGCCATGTGGTTTCTGTACAGGCAGGCGATTTTCTCAGGTTGTCAGATAGAAAACATAACCTAGACCGCACAAATGTCAAAAAAAACAATGTTAGATAACAGGGTCTTTCTGACTCAGGTTCATAATATTTTTTTTTTAATTTTGTTTTCAATAGCAATCAGAATACATCACAATTCTATGAGCTATTTGCCTTATGTCATTCACTCGCACACATACACACACAATTTCAAACGCACATATAAATTAACCTGATAAAAATTATATTGTTAGAAAATCAATTCAATAAGTGATCCTACTATTCTGTTCATATATGGTTGTTGTAATTCTAAGGTTCCTCCATATTATCTTCGGGCAGCTTCTTCTTCCGTCTTCTTGAAGTTGGTGTCTCAAGAAACTGAGTGACTGTATAATTTGTATGATGTTCTAGTTTTTGGAAATGTTCGACACTGTTGATTTGTATCATTTTATTTATAAATTCAATATGAAAATCGTCGTGTAAGGTTTTATTGCTAACAAACCACGGAGCATCAGTAATCTGCCTCAATATTTTCGATTGGGTACGTTGCATTATATTATTAGCACTATGTTGGATTTGCTTGCAGAGCCCCACAATTCTATGCCATAAGTCCATATTTGTTTTATTACTATCTTGTAAATTAGTCACGCATATGTGTGACGTTGCAGTTTATGTGTGAAACGTCTGAATGCACAGTAAATACATGACATTTTGATAGAATTTAGTATGATTCAGTTGCATAATGTATGGAAGTTGGAGCGTAACATGGCCTTGCCATTACATTTGTCTGTTCGGTCCCTAAGTAGTTACTTGTTTGAGTTATGTGTTGTGTTGCTCTTAATTCTGTATAAAGAATTTGTTCCTCCTAGGAAATACTGATGATCAATAACAGCAAATGAATCTAAATCTTTAAATAACTCTGAAACTTAGTATATTTCATTATTGGATTTTTACAGCTGTCCAGTTTAAAACTGTTAAGCAGTACTTATCAACAATCAAAGTTGACTCCTATCTTTGAAATTTATTAAATAATCAGAAATTATATTATGAGAAATTGATAAAAGTAACCGTAGGTACGCTGGATAAAATGAGCATCGATGCTTACCATGAATCTGAAATATTATTTGTATGTTATTATACCATATTCAAGAACTTTGCCAAATAAAATTTATTATTCATATTCTACTGAGTCCTCAATCCAACAAGTAACTTTTCAACCTTATATATATAGTTTTTCATTTAACTCATGTTAGGAAATTTTTTGTGCTGTGGCTAAGACATTATAAGAAAATGATAAAAATAACCATAGGTAAGCCGGATAAAATATAGGTTGAGCATCTTACCATGAATCTAAAATATTATTTGTATATCGTTATATCATGTTTTAAAACTTTGTTGGAGAAAATTTATTCTTTATATTCCACTGGGTTTTCAATCCAACAAGTAACTTTTCAATGGATCATCTTTATATTGTTTTCTACTTAACTCATGCTGGGTGATTTTTTATAAATAACTATAACTTTATTTTGAAAAGATTAAGTTTGGCTTATTAACAAATTTTAGAAATTCATAAAATAATAGAGAGAGCTATATAGTCCTCATTTAGTCATAACTATTGTTTTATGATAAAAAATTATCAATCATTTGTCTGGTACATCAATGCAAATGCAAAAATTAATGCATGTTTTGAAATTCATCTAATTTTGATTAAACTTGATAATTTAATGATTGACTAAAATCATCAATCGCTTTATATAAATCAATTAAAACAACGGATCTGGTACAGAAGACAAAACAGACCTTTATCCTGATTCTGCCAAATGCATTCATATCTAATCAATAAAAGCAACGCAAACTGCAAATAAAAAGAACTTTTCGAATGCGACGAAACTTTGAATTAGAATTCTGCCGGGAAGTGTATTAAAACCCGATATGAATAATTCACTTTGTGTGTTCGCTCGCCCAGTTCTGATTCAGGAGTGAGATGGCTTCGGGGTGTTAAGGTTTTTTCACTAACGTTGGCATCCCTGTGTGGGTATTTCGTTTAGATTTATTGCGGCACAGTGGTGCCAACACGCCCAACGATAATAAATAAAACACATCCACATAATCGGGGGAAGTCCCAACCAGCAGTTAAACGAATGTCTCTAGCCATAGACTAGTACATCATTACGCTTATGTCCAACTGAATTATTACTTTATTTCGAGAGCTTGTTTTTGTGTTATCTTTCTTATTTAGCACCTGAAATGACTTTATTATTTTGGAAATGTGGTTGGTGAGTGTATATTGACTTATATATGATTTATTAAGTACTTTACTTATATATTCGCGCTTATTGCATTATATATGATAAATCCTAATAGAATTTTAATGTAAATATTCTGCTCAGAGAAAAATAGGTGCATTATTTTTGTGACTGAAATGTACTTTGTGACCCATATCTCTTATTATTTTTCATCATTGTATTTTTTTTAATAAAATACTTTGTAACAGTAATTTATTGTTTGTTTTTTTCTCCAAATATGCAATATTTATAAATTATTTATTAGCTTTAATCATTATTAGCAACTACGTGACTACGTGACAACGTGACAATCCAATGAGTGATTGTTTTGCAGTAGTTTTATTTTGTTCTGTAAGGTATCAGTAAATTTTTAAAATACATATAACTATGTATATTTTTTTTGTATCTACATTAGATTTTTATTGCTTCGAAAAATTTAAAAATATGGGCATAGCTTAATATCTAATCATATTTGTTAAGGGGGTTGTTCTTTTTTTTGTTACAAAAAATGCAAGGTATTTGTTTTTGTTTTTCTCGAAATGTATTTATCATAGAGACATGCGGTTTTTTTTAAACAAAAATTACAAAATCATAGAATAGTAATAAAAAATTTTATAGTTAGTTTTTCGCCGTCATTTAAAATACAATTAAACAGATGGGGCGCTACAGAAGGGATAGTGATCAAAAAAGAAATATAGTTCGCCGTCATGTTAACCAGGTGCGCCAAGTGGGCATTGCAATCGTCTCTTTTGCGGTGCACAGATAACTCCGTTCGCATCCCAAACAAAAAAAAAGAAACTACGTTGAAGAAGAAGTTTTGAATCCAGTCCCCCTACCAAATGAAAGAAAAAAAGCAAGAAGGAAAAAAATGGCAGCTATTTAAAAAAGTGTTAAAAAGGGCATTTTTTTGGGACGAAAAGCTTCGCAAAATTTTTGCGTAATGTTATGAAGTTGTTTGAGGTAGGGGGACTAGGTATTGCAGTGGTGAACAAATTAAAAAAAATGCAAGTCAATCCGACTTGTAGTTTTTTCTTAATTGGTGGCACCGCATTGAAAAAAGTCAATTGAGAAAAACGCATTTAAGTTTTTAATATAATGTACAAAATACACCATTTAATTTAATGTACGAAAACACCATGGTGTTCAAAGATGCTGACACATTAAAAAGGTCATGTGCATGAGGTATTATAATGAAAAAGAGGCAGCTGGCATACAATAGCTCGCGGAACGATAAAAAACGCTTTCAGAGGATCATACGTATAGAGATATATATATCTATAACTTCGTCAAAAAAATAGATATTGAGATGATTTTTTTTTAAATAATTCTAAGGTTTTTAGCTTTCATAAAATCACAAAATCTGAAAACCGAAACAACAAAAAATAAAAAAAGAACAACCCCCTCATATTATCTCAATATAATTTCGTCTTTTGATCAACTTGACTTGATTTGATCTGTAATTGTATAAATTAAATCAACTTGTTTAGCACATCTCATTTTATCCATTTCGGGTTCTCAAAATGTATTTTATTTGAGCGTGGACATCAACTGTAATCAGTTACTTACAAAACACCACAGACGCACGAATGATTCGGCATAGATTCTAATTAGAGTCGCTCAAGCACGCGGCGGAATTCTTAACTTTGATGAATTTTTATAATACAACCGATAATATTTTAATATTTTATTTCAGACTACAAAATCTGTCGTTATACAAAGTTATATCAAAATCATTAAAAAATATTCAACATTTAATTACGAAGAAACGCTCGGCTGATCATTACCAAAAACTAATCAAAGCGATTCCCAACCAATATCTGTCGAACAGTTTTTGATAAAAAAAATTATAGATTTCTGCCAATTACAAAGAAACGGCTTGGTCGATTGCTCAAATAATAGTCCTTAGCGAAATGCATCGAATGAGTTTTAAATATTTGAAATCGGTTCAACCGTTGACGAAAGGTAAAAAAACGACTCACATATACACATACATTTTTTTTTCAAATTTGGTCTTTTTCGTTTCAGAATAATTAAAAACGTAGAAAAAATATAAAATTAAAAAATCAGATATTTCCGCGATAACAAACTTCTCCTTAGGGAATCTCCTTAAACGGTTTAGATCAAAATCCTGTTGATTTATTAAATTGCAGTCATATAATTGCACACATGCAGCAATGCATATTATAAGTGTTGGATATAAATATATTTCAATAGTTAGTTTCAATAAAGATCTTAAATGTAAGATTTTAGTAATTAATTTTTAAAATCATTTATCACATGAAAAAATTGCGAAACAACTTCTTTGCAAAGTGAATATAAACATATTTACAACAATTTGGCATACGTTTATAATATTTCATATTATTAATCATAAATAAGGAAAGAATGAACGTTGTTAGTTTTTGATGTCTTACATTTTTTAGTATGTTATTTGACTACATTCTTCATAAAAGAATTACAAAGTAAACTACAACTACGTAAGTACATTTAGAAATGTCATGAATAAATAAAATAATAATTTAGAAACCTTATTTTATAATAGAGCTAAAATTAAGTTAAATATTAACATCATTTATTGACAATATGAATGTAAAATATGAAAAATGAAAATACTAGAGCCCTTGTTTAATGATAACAGATGATCAATTAAAAAAATGCTCAATTAAAAATATAGAAAACATTGTATTGCAAAACCTAGACTAATTTGTTAACATCCAATGTTTCACCATTAGATTTAAAATAAATTATTTTCAAATAATATATTTAAATAAATTAATTAATTCAAAATAACGAGATAAATCTTCCTAAAGATTAAAGGTTAAGTATTTATTTATATAGAATCTATATAAATATATCTATATTATAGATGATCTAAAAAGTTTGAATTTCTTTAGATAATCCTTACTAACAAAAAAAGATTGCGCGTAAGGTTCACACGCGATTGAAGTAAAACTTATTTGCTACTGTGCAAGATGGAATTTAAGTAAAAATAAATACATCATATAACAATTTTGATTAATGTTTATTAGTAATATGGTAACATTCGTGATGCACACATTTATTAGTTAGGTATTTTTTTTACTTTTTCGCTGGCGATATAATCTCATTCTTTGAACAGCTGTAATATCTGTTTTGCTTAAAAAATATTTTCCATTTCAATAGCTTCAAAGATTTATAGAAACTATGAATAGTATAGACGTTATTTCAATAAACATATGCTTTATTCACGGCGCAAATACTGCATTTGTTTTATTATTTTCATTATAATTATTTACAGGGGACAGGGTAAAATATTCTTCTGATTCAGGCATTTTTTGTGAAATCAAGATTTGTACTCCGATGTAACTTTAAAATGTTCATTTACCTATGCCGATTTCCTTGTTGATATCATCACCGACAACGTTGATGTCGGTACGCGTACAACGTTGATGCCGGTACGCACACCACGACAAATCTTTATTCGCATACATGACGACTAATCACAATCGACTCGTATAGAAATAATTTTATCGAAAGCGAATAACGTACAGTTCTGCCGTAACGCATTTCCGTTGCATTTGTACGGATTCACACCATAGTCGCGCCTAAAGAAGTTTTACTTCAATAAGGTAAATGAGTGCATATGTATCACTATGACTTTTAGTATTCCTAACACAAAAAATAACATCGATCTCTATATAAAGTCATCTCTGTTCAAAAAAATATGGAATGCACTGAATTTAATTAGCATTTATCCCTTACAAATGTTCGGTAATCCTAACCAAATGTCTGTGAGCATCTCTATTTAGTAGCGTTAATATCCATGCTGATGCTGACCACGCGCATGGTCCATTTGCGATAAAACGCCATGAAGCGGATGCCCTGAGCACAAGAATTGCGCCTAAGAAACGTCTACGTTGTCCCGGACAATTAGTTACGGACACTGTAATTTGCAAGAGACAACCGTATGCGAGCCAGTCCATTTCGCTTTCTAGTCTAATTAAATGGCAACCGCTGATGCTTAATACTAGCTGCCCGTTCTTTAATAATAAGTCCCAAGACTTTCTTACTGCGTTTCTCGTAATTACAATATTTATTTTTATTATTTCTTCCATTTCCCTTGGAAATAGTTTGTGATACCGTGATACCCTAGTTAGCTGTATGATTGACATTATTTGCACGAGTATGATTCTAATCTGTTTTGTACAAAACTTTATATTATTGATATATGATATATAGGTACTCTATATAAAATATATGAATATCCATGTTGTACATATTCTTATAGAATAAATATATTAGCGCATTGTTTTTGATATTAGATCTATTTTATGCTCGCCTAGTAGTGAGCTAGTTTATTCTCACAACTCCAAGAAGAACATTATAAGTTTTTTATTATATTTATAAAATTATAAAATTGAAAAGTACATATATAAAACAGTATATAACACTTATATTGATAAAAAAATTACAAGTATGTAGAAAATGTTGCATATATGAATAATAATCGAAATGATAACTGAATAATAATAATAACTGAAAAATAACGTTTGCATGATTACGTTTTATAAAATCAATATATTATTAACCAATAAAAATAAAAGTAACTAGTGGTGCATAGCATCGTGTTTTAAGACAAATTGCTGGAACTTTCCGTACCGTAAAAAAATATTCGAGAAATTTTAAATGTTTTTATCCTGAATGAAAATTGATATCCGAATAATTTTAAATATAAAAAAACTTTTAGTATTTAATTTTACAGTATTTTTTACCTTCTTTATTAATCATTTTAACAACATAGGCAAATTTTTGTGCATTAGATGATTTGTTCTCTTTATAACTGCTATTATTTGCATTTTTGCTGCGTATCTCCGAAACAGCTGGAACTGCCATTGAAAAAAACTAATCAGCACATCTTTCCATCAATACCAACCGAATGTTTTTCGCATCATTCTAATCGGATGTTTGGTTCCGCAAAAACCGAGTTTCTATTTTCTGCACCTTTTGATCCGTATCTCCGAAACGGCTGGACTTGTCTTTGACAAAAATCTATTCAGCGCGCCTACCTATCAATGTTAATTGAATGTTATTTGAATCATTCAAATCGGTAGATCCATGCCGAAAACGTGGGCGAAAAATTGTATCCACACATACATACACACATACACACACACCCATAGACAAATTCGTTTTTTTGAAAGTTGCAACCCAAACCGAACACCTTATAATATAATAGGCCTATGAGAATTGGTTTAATTATAAACATTAATTAATTAGTGAAAAATAGATCACGAGCAATACAGTGTTTCACATTGAAACAAGGTAGCTCATTCAGTTTATTTTGCGCTTATTTTTACTTTTACGTTCGGATTTTTAATTCTTATATCAAAAAAGAGAGTTTAAAATGATCGGTTTCAAATCCCGTTAGTGTTTAATTTATTTTTTATATTTTTTAATTCATATTTATAAATGGTTATATATTTCAAAAATGTTTCTTATTATTAATTAACTGCATATATTTAACAAAAATTTATGTTTTATTATATTCAACAATTTAAACATGAAAAAGCAATAATTAACTTCCCGTAGGGTAAGTTATAGTAATCGCAAAAAAATCGAAAATGAAAATTTTTATATATCTTTACGTTTCAAAATACAAATTTTTGTCGACGATTTCGGGAACACGGATGAAGCAATTTGAATAATTCAAAAAACATTCGATTCATATTGATGAGGAGACGTGCTGATTAGTTTTTGGCGGAGGCAGGTCTAGCCGTTCCGAAGATATGGGACAAAAAGTGCCAAAAACGGTACCTCAGTTTTTAAGAGAACGGAGCGTCTGATTTTAATAATTCAAAAAACATTTTACTTGTATTGACAAGATGAAGAATTGATTAAATTTTCATAAGGGCAGGTCTAGCGGTTTCGGAGATCTAACGAAAAAAGTAAAAAAAAATGCCATTTGGCAGTCAAAAATGATCATTAGACATATGCACATCAAATTATCAGATATTTTATAGAGATTTTAACAATAAGTATAAATTTTGTTTACATTCTCATGGGTTCCATACCAATGTTTAACCGTTAGACGCCGACGCGGCGCTTACGCGCCTTACATTTTGTCTCTATGCAGTTAAGCAGTACGATTGCTTTGAAAAAAAGTTCAGATCTTCCAAAATATGTCAAAATAAAGAAAACATTTTTTTTCAAAAAAAATTTTTTTAAAAAAAAAATTTTTTTTTAATTTTTTTTTCAAAAAAAAGTAATTTTTTGTCCAATTTATAGTTTCTCAAGAATCTTATTTTTTCGAAGAAATTTTTTTTCAAAATCGTTTTTAAAAAAATAATTTTTGGTACGGGAAGTTCCAGCAATTTGCCTTAAGGCACGATGCTTTAATTGCCTTAAGACAGAATTCCACTTACAGCTAGTTTAAACATTATTTTTATCGCTTACTGTGGAATTAGATTTCAACAGTATTTTGGGATAGTGTCCAAAGTAACAATATTAGTATCTATGTAATTAACACGTATGATAATAATTGCACACAATATGGTGTGAAGTAATGAAGATTTATCAGTAACAATATCATATGTTTGGAAATCATATAGCACATAATAAATTGCAGTATTTCACAATCGAATTTTTCGTTGAAAAAAGCACCATTCTAAAAATCCATATTAATTACAAATTCTTTCAACACTATTCAGTAATTATTACTAATTACGTATTCAAGAATCTCGCCGGTTCGAAACAAAGCAGTACGCTGATTATCTGAAATTAATCACAGGGTACATCTTGCTAGCTGTAAAACGAATCACACTACAATAAAAAGTCCTTTATTTGAATATGATAAAAACTTGATTCAACTTTATCCTTTGATAATCCTCTCTCACGTAAAGGATTCGGTGCCAGATTTTTTTTAAATTTTTTGCCCGTACAGAATATAAAAGCATCGCGCACGTCGATCCACCTATTCAGGGGAGTCAAAGTTTTCGTCTCTCTGCTTCATCATCATTCTGTAATTTAACTGAGAAAAAAAACGTTGGCGATGACGCCGAGGACGCGAGTTGGGGGT
Source organism: Ctenocephalides felis (assembly GCF_003426905.1). NCBI lineage: Eukaryota > Metazoa > Arthropoda > Insecta > Siphonaptera > Pulicidae > Ctenocephalides > Ctenocephalides felis. The sequence goes on along the minus strand of NW_020539726.1, from coordinate 9,105,258 downwards.
CGACGCGGTCGCCTCGATTAATATTCAATACCGCACACGATCGTCGACGGTTCGAGCTAATGCGAACTCGCCGCGAACCGCGATTTTCGAAAAACGAACAAAGAATTCCATAAAACTCCAAATGCCACTGCGACCGCTCTCGCCGGATGACAAATTTGAATTTTGTCTGCGAACTCTGCTAGGTTGATCTCTGGGAATATAGTTTCAGCAATTATCACAGGATTAATATTTTCAGTGCAATGCTGTTTTATAAAAATCATGTAAAAGGAAAGACAAATCTATCTACTGAAGGTTACGTATAATAAGGTTTTTAAATTAAAATTTATTTTTATGATATAAGACACTTCGTAAAAATACTTCAGCGATTTTTCTTAATACTATTAAACGCAAGGGAGACTGGGTATGGTTGTGCCAGGGTACGGTAGTGACAGTCGTCAACAGCTAAACTATACTGGCTGTGATATAGGGTCCAAAGGCAAAAGATGAAGTATGTTTGTTCGAACAAGTTTCCATTATGGAGTCAGCGCCCTACATTAACATGATCTGTGGACCGAATTGCTTTTATGAGTCAAAAATAAGTTTTTTTGTTAGACTTTTGATAATAGTCGTTGCTTGTATGCAGATAGATCACTTTGCTGTATAAGTTAAACATTAGTAGTTAATTATCAGCAATTAGTTTTTATTATGTGATACGTATTTCTTGTCCTTTTTTGGTGAAATTTAACCAGACAAAGAAAGATATAGCTTAACGAAGACAAAATACGAAAAAGAAAGTCAAATTCAATAAAAGAAAATAAAAGGCTCACAAAGATTTCTTGTTTAAAAATTTTTGTTTTGTTATATATTGTTTTGTTATACCTATAAGTTTCAATGATTATGTTGTGTTGTGTTACATAAATTTAAAAATTAGTCGTTACAACTATTTTGGTGTTCTAGGAATGTAGACGGTTGTGCCACTAGCCCTTTTCTTGTATGATTTGATTTTATGACTAATCCATTGTATTTAAGGACAGTATTTTTGGTAACTGATAAACTAACAAAATTATTGCTGCTCTACTTTGATAATATTATTACAAAAAAATAGGACTGATTTTAATAGTGTTAATATCACTTATTAAAATTTCAAGTTTTTCCATGAAACTACGACGAACAAATAGTTGATTGCACAATTCAAAAACATTATTTAAAAATTATTTACAACTGTGAAACAATGATATAATATTTCGCATCATATTAAAATAATATTCAAACAAATCACGTCATTATAGCATAAATAATAATTCACGTTGTTAATTTAGAACGTTCAATTTAAAACAAACATTACTCCTAATATTTTCATCATAATGGAAACAAATTGCAAATTAACGTTTTTTTTTACATTATTGAACAGCGTCATATGATGTTTTCTAGGTAAGCATGTATCTCCAGTAGTTGAGTATAAAATTGGGTATGATAGATGATCCTTCATTGAGGATCACTGAAGAGTCATCTGAACTACTTCTGAAGGCACTTCCAAAGGGATATTCTGGTTGTTTCCTCTGGACCTTAGAATCTAGAGTATTATGTCTTGAGCATTCGACAACAACGGTAGTATGCTTATATTTACATGGTAACATTAATTACTTTTGGTATTTACTTCTTGAACTGTTTCAATAATAAGATCATTATGCAGGATTTGATTTGACAATGTTTGAATTTCAACAGACTACAATAATTGTTGTTTACACTTTATCAAATTATATCAACAATGGATTCATACATAATATAAAAATGATCTTAGATTGTCTTTTCACTATGGAAATAAAATTAGCAGCACTCACTGTTACTAATACATCTAACAAATTTGTCGACCGAGTTATTAAGACATTTTAATACTGGCCATTCCAAGCGATAGTTATGGCTCTGGTTCTATTTGTCAAAACTTCAACTAATTTTTATAGAAACCACTAATCATATCATAGGCCTATAATACTTTGAGGTAGTTGGACTTAATCATGGCAAGTTTCATCAAAATCACAGAAGAAGAAACTTGAGGTTTTTTTTTAGCTATTTTAAAAGATACTGTTTGAAAGCATGTAATATTAACTAGATTTCATATAGAGTAAATAGAATTTATATATAATGGAGTAGTAATCAAGGTGCGCTATGCGAAGGTTTCGAGTTCAATTCGCAGTAGAGAAAAAAGTAGGTAGCATCTAAGATAAAAATATAACATATAGAAGTTGGACCGCCAGCTCTATCACCATGCCAATTTTGATCACAATCCGAGAAGAGTAAACCAGAGATTCTCTTCGTTAGCTATTTTATTAGATGCTGCTTTACAGCATTTAATATTAACTAGAGTTTATATGACGTGCTATTGCAAAGTAATATATTGTAGAGTAAATGTATAGCGATTCCATTATCTTCAATATTTAATGTTTCAACAATTCCTAGAATCATATTATTCACTTATAAATTCCAAAGTTGAGAATAATTCATAAACCAAATGATTGTTTTGATTAAATGTAGAGTTTTTACAGATTTCGCAAAGCAAATAACGAAATAAAACAATGGCTTTATTCCGAGCTTGAGCGCGTATTTGTATTCGCTACGAATTAAACTTTTAAGTATAAATCCACAACTGAAATGTTTTCTCGAACACCGCCGTTTCGTTATTTATTCTTATTTGCGAAGTAAATGTTCCGTCTTCTCTCTACGTTGCTTCCATTAAATTCCTTTCAGCTTGCTTTGATACTGCAACATACTCGTAGTGCAAACTTTAGCGTGTCGATAGATCTACATACATACTATACATACATATCACTTTTTAACATTCAAAATGTCTGGTGAGTTGCAAGTTCAATGAATGTTCTACAATATTTACACGAAAATAATATCCGATGCTATATTTTACCCAAAAAAATATGTTATGGAAAAACAAAGTATCATTTATCCTATTGTGGGAAGCAAGTGAGCCTTAGCATCGGATTTGAATAAAAACTAAATATCATAACATTTTTAGAGTCTCTGTAATCAATAAATTTTATTATATTTTTATACAGATAGAAATTATCTTTTATAAATTTACCCATTTGCATTCTATTATTAGAACAGTACATTCATTTATGTATTTCTTGAAACTCAATGAAGTGTTGTTTTCTATCTTTGTTATTAACTTCCCGTAGGGCAAGTTATAGTAATCGCAAAAAAATCGAAAATGAAAATTTTTATATATCTTTACGTTTCAGAGGTTTCTGAACATTTTGGCATACCTTAGAACAAATGGATGTATGTGTGTGTGTGTGTGTGTATGTATGTATGTATGTATGTACGTGTGTGTACGTATGTGCGGATACAAATTTTCGTCGACGATTTCGGGAACACGGGTCAACCGATTTGAATAATTCAAAAAACATTCGATTCGTATTGATAAGGAGACGTGCTGATTAGTTTTTGGCGAAGGCTGGTCTAGCCGTTCCGAAGATACGGGGCAAAAAGTGCCGAAAACGGTAACTCAGTTTTTGAGAGAACGGAGCGTCCGATTTGAATAATTCAAAAAACATTTCACTTGTATTGACAAGATGAAGAATCGATAAATTCATTGAAGGTAGGTCTAGCGGTTTCGGAGATATGGAGGAAAAAGTAAAAAAATGAGCCATTTGGCGGTCAAAAATGATCATTAGACATATGCTCATCAAATTATCAGATATTTTATAGAGATTTTAACAATAAGTATACAATTTAACATTCCTATGGGTTCCGTACCAATGCTTATGCGTTAGACAGCGACGCGGCGCTTACGCGCTTTATATTTTGTCCCTATGCAGTTAAAGCAGTACGATTGCTTTGAAAAGAAAGTTCAGATCTTCCACAATATGTCAAAATAAAAAAAAAATTATTTCAAAAAAAAAAAAACAAAAAAACAAAAATTAAAAAAAATAAAAAAAGTAATTTTTTGTCCAATTTATAGTTTCTCAAAAATCTTATTTTTTCAAAGTAATTTTTTTTTTCAAAAATGTTAATCGTTTTTAAAAAAATAATAATTTTTGGTACGGGAAGTTCCAGCAATTTGCCTTAAGGCACGATGCCTTAATTGCCTTAAGACAGAATTCCACTTACAGCTAGTTTGAGCAGCGATCTGAATTACGTGTTCTTTGAGCTATTATTCTGACGTACCTCTTAACCTAAACATTTTTCTCAAAAGGAACACCCAACGGTCAACTATTCATCTTTTTGTGTGTAGGCTATGTATTTTACATCTGTATAGCTAATGTTGGTAGCATACATATTTTTGTATGCATCTATGTCCACAAAAGGGTTTGTTCACTTGGTAATATTCGAAATCTATAACCTGAAATGGGAATTTGATATCCTGCTGCCTGATATTGAGCTTGGTCATGGTTAGAATCGAGAGATTAATTTGCTATTCACATGAAGAAAAAAGAATTTGCTTCATTAGGCGACCAAATTTAACTTGTAGTTAATCTAATCCGGGAGGAGGTTGGGGGTATTTACATATGCTAAATAACTAAAATATAATTTTAATTAACAAAACCTATTTATGGATTAATCAATGAAAATATGTTTAAAATGATTTTTTTTATCAGAACTACAGACTTTTAATAGGACTTCATTATTCCATTATGTGAAAAATTATATCTTAAATTCTTCGCTCTTAAGCTTTGTATATTATAATTCTGTTCAATTTTTTACATAATGAACTTATTGTTAGTAAACATTAGCGGTTGTGCCATTTCAAAAAGTTCTATTTTTTAATTTTCGTAAAATTGAAAATGGATGTTTTAAAAGTGGGAATTTATATTAACGCGCCTTTGGAATTTTGAATTCGGCAATTTATAATTCATAACGTAGTGTTTTGTATAAGCACACTCTTTGTTCATATCATTTTCAGATATTTGATCAGTAGTTGTAATTTTATTATCAAGCAATTGTGAAGAACATACTCGTATTCAAACCTATATTTTTCGAAAACCCGGGACAACCCCGAACAAATATTGCTTTTAGAAATTCCCGGGACACAAGGTGAAAACCGGGACTGTCCCGACCAAACCCGACTATTTTTTATTCAAAAATTATGACCACAATGTGGCAATTTGCAATAATGGTAATTTTTGAAAATAAAGTTTTATCATTAGTGAAATGTTCGCTTTTATAAAATGGTGTCAATATAAAGTACTGTTCCTACTGTTTTATCTATATTAAAGGCTATTATTAAGTAATAATTTAGGAAATGATGTGAGAATCAATCGATCATGTTCATGCGTGATGCTATAATTGAAGCTTTCTAGTTAATGTGATTATAATTACTAAACATCAATTTTTTTTTATAAATGGTCACATATTGAATATAAAGTTTTTTATAAAATTATCTTCCATTTTACTGAATAGAAATTTTCTGGGCGATGTTTGGTCTGCTTTTCAGTAAAATTCATGAACACATAGTAGGTACATAATTGCATGCAACAGTTATGAATGCATAAACTTTTCATGTTAAAAGCGACTCTGTGAAGGTTTAAATCAGCTCAGTCAAATGAATTTGCCTAGTTTCCTCGGTAATCTTGAATGTTAGATCACGTCACAAAATCCAGTGCCTCGTTTACTAAGTTATGCTTAAGTATTACCAAGTTATGCCTCCAAATAATTACAGTCACATGTGCCGTGGCACACGTTGTGCATCAGAAACGTACAATATTTATAAGACAAGTTTGTTTCCATCTTAATTAAACGCAGAGATACATTCGCGGGTTTAGAGTTCAGTGCATAAACTATACAAAAGTTGGCAAGTTAAGCCGTTCGAAGGAAGAACACGATGCTCTGCAATTTGAACGTGGTTAATAGTTTTGCCGTTAAAGTTTTTGTCTAATGAGTTTTATTAATTAAACATGTGTTCACTTAGACTGAAGTTGAATGTCGGTTGCTTGATGAATTATTCATTTATAACGTTAGTTTTATGAAAACAAAGATTTCTAGTTACAAATTAATTTTAGACTATAAATTATTGGGTTGTTTTGGAAAATAAATTAGTTTTTATAGACATTTTGTCTAGTCATTTTCTTATAATAAACAACTGCTTTATTAAATCATATATAGTTTTAGTCAAACTTCTTTTGTCAGAACTTTATTCAAACCAATTTCGTGCTATGGAATACAATTATGGGGCAGTGCTCCTGAGACTAAAATTGAAATAATACAGAAATTTCAGAACAAATTTTTGAAATAACGTTAGGAGCACCAAAATATATCCAGAACTGGCTGATTCTCGACACGAACATACCTACCATAAAAGATGTAATAACAAAAACAGCACATAAATATAGAAACAAGTTCATCAGTCACCCAAATTCACTAGAAAACTCCTTAATAAGAGAGAACTATCGACGTACGTTGAAGAGAAAAGCGCCACTTGATCTAAAACAACTATTGAGTTGTTTTTCCATTTGTTGAGTTCAACATGTTAATTTAGTATACAATGTTCCTTCACGGCTGACAATTGTAAATTCCACAAATTTACTAAATGTTTTTAACTGGATAGTTGTAAATAAAATAGAGAATAAAAAAATATTTCGAGTAATACCATAAATGTTTTGATTGTTATTGGCAAAAAATGATTAAGGCGCTTTTTGACCTCCTCATTTGGTGGCCGGAATAAATTATAGTCCGATGATGCTGAACGCACAACAAATATCTAGCTTTTTGGTAGTTTGTTACTACCAACTCATACGAATATAGACCCGTAACATAGCAATACCATAGCTTACCTATTTTATCTAAGAACTCACCGCTTTATGAGCTATTAACTACTAATCTTTAAATTTTATATTGATGCCCCTCACTTCCAAGTTAAAGAAATTCTTCCTGAATTCACATACCAGCAGTAGTTATTTCAAATCATAATAAATTGCTGTTGGAGGCATGCCTATGGGACTCGTTCAAACTATTACTTCAAATTGGATTTACTTCGTGAACATCTTGCCATAGGTATTTTACGTATATTGTACATATCCGTTAGTGTTGCGGTCGAAATATTATTGTACTAAACTGCTAAACTTGGACTACATATATTTAGTCAACAACAACAATTAATACATCCTCGTTAAGTGTTGGTCTATTCTATCAATAATATATGGTAATATGACAGAATACCTAATGCGAGTTGCAAACTGGAATTGTTCAAATTCTTTCTCTTGAAGATTGTTTAAGAAATTAAATGTAATTATAGTATTTTGTGAAAATGGATAAAACGCTTCAATGTAAATGCTCTTAAGTAATTGAGCAGCGTTTATTGCCTTTTGGCATGTGATATATCAATTAACTAAAGCAATCAATGGAACATTTGTATCTGTGTGTGTAAGTATAACTTATATGGCTTTGTAATCAAGAGACCTAAGTTTAAATCTGCATGGCGCACCAACCTGATATCAGGCGATAGTGATATCAATTTTCATTAGAAAATATAAATCATAATAAGTGTATAAATGAAAGTATCCTTACCCAGGAATGCTGCAAAAAGTTCATATCCTTCATAATCTAATGCTTGACTTTTACTATAAACAATAAATAGATAGGGCGACCAAACATTGAGTCATCTTAGTTTTTGTCGCTGCTCTAAAATAACTGCCACAAAGATTTTCTTCATTCTTTTACTATATTACAGAATTTGCAACAGAGTATGTTTTCTCTAAATTTTAAGCCATAATTGTATCTCAAGATATAAATAAAGAATTAACAGTTCGATTATGTCTTAAATCAGAGAACAACTATAAGAGTATTGAAATCTTCACCTGATTGGTTCCAGTGAATGAATAGCTCATCGGCTGTTATAATATGCTCTATTATAACAGCCAAATAACATAATAACCATAGTGCCAGATTTTATGTTTGCATTTGCATACCTTGGAATGATACTACGATTTTATACATATTACAAATATGACTTCTACCAGGACGTTCTCACATTCAGCAACTTCATTTTCTGCTCCGCAGGGCTCGAATTCATGTCTCCGTGTAATGCTGAACTTACATCACATACGAAATCTTGCGAATTTATTTGGATATAAACGAAGTCAAATATTTAAAAGTTATATACAGACAAAAATATATTTGAATCAAATTTGTTATTATAATAATAGTTGTTCTAGTTTTTAGATGAATTTTAACAACTATAGGATCTGTACTCTATACAAGTATCATTTACTATTAAAAGAAATCGAACAAAAAACTTAATTTTGAGTCTTCAAAAGCAATGCGGTCTACGGATCGTAGCAGTAGGGCGCTGGCACAATGCATTAATGTAAACTTGTTCGAACAAACATACTTTATCATTCTTTCTTTAGACTCTCAAAATCAATATAGTTTAGGTGTTACGATTACTGTCACCACCGTACTCTGGCACAATCGTACCCAGTCTCCCCTACGTGTCCATCCTGAACTTACTATTGGTTAATAATATAAATAATATTGATGTCATATACTGGAAATAAGTTATATTGTCGCAAAACATGTCAAATGTGCTTTGTTATTTTTTATACATAGTTTACATTCTAAACTTAAGCTTTCAATTTCAAATGACTGTTATATTTGAATCTAGTGGGGTATATGGCATCGTACCTTAAGGCAAATTGCTGGAAACTTTCCGTACCGTAACAAAATGTTTGAGGAATATTAAATATTTCAAATAGATTATTATAAATATTGTAACATTGTCTAATATTTATAAGAATTATGTAAACTGACTGGCAAAGTTAAATTTTAGTCAGAATAAAAATAAAATCTGAATTATTTCGATATACAAAAAAAAAATTGAAAAAAAATTTCAAACAATTTTTTTCCAAAATCAATTATTTTGTTAAAACAAGCAGAAAGTTTTTTGAACATTTAAATCGAACGCTTAGTTCTCTCAAAAACTGCCAATTTTTGC
>NW_020539726.1:9020100-9096238 GCF_003426905.1 Ctenocephalides felis | reverse complement strand
TTGTTTTGTAACACGCATTATTAAATTATATATTTTCACACGTCTCTAATACTTTTTCAAGAAGTAGCAAATATTATCTTGTAAATAGGGTATACATTTGCTAGTTTATTCACTCAAATAATTAATTATTGCAGATCAAAATATATTACAATGAAAATATTTATAAATTATACATAAAGCACACACATATTCAATTTGTATTGAGTTTATATTTGATAGTTTTCATATTTCGATAACATATGCATATTTTTTTATAAAAAACATTGTAAAGAACAATTGCTTTCCTTTAAATTAAAATGATATAAAATTTTCTTATGTGTGATATGGTATATTAACAAATTTTATTATACTATTATATATACAAAATAATGCAAATTAGCTTGCGTTATTATTACCTAACGCCAACAATTCGTTTACTTCTAAAATTAGTTTTTTTAGGCTTGATATTTTAACATATGTATTCAGTTTTTGTTTAGAGTACTCTTTTGTACTTTTTAAAATATAGTAATAAACAAACAGTAATCCCAACTCTGTGGACACTCATAAAAAAGTAATAAATTGAAAACGTGAATATTAGAACAATGTGTATTTACAATAGATTCTTTAAATTTTCACAGTATTTTTAAGTTATAAAGCAGTGGTATCGATTAGTTTTAAAAAATAATTCACTTTCCTGTATCCAATTTTTAATTGAATTGAATCAATTGTTTTTTACCATTTTTAATTTACTATCATTTTATAACATTTCTAAGTAACATTAATGATAAAAAGTTGGTCAATTTAGTACAACACCTTATGATAAACATTAAATTCAACACGTAATATAATTTTTTAAATAACAAGGACAAAATTTACTTAAAATTTTTTACCACATACTTACATAAAGATTTAATAATCAAACTTAATATACTTGTTTTTGAATAACTTGTAGTTATAGTCGTTAATAGCATATTAATTAATCAAAAATCATTTTTTGATACAATAATTTGAATGTGTAAACGTATTTGAAATCGCTTTTTTATAAAAACTTTACAAAACTAATTTTCTACATTTCCTGGACCAACAAAATACTTTTGGTACATAACTGGCATATATAATTGAATTAAGAAAACTTGTTCTCTGGATAATTTTCTTTTTTTTATCAAATGCAATTTTAAATTATATATTTTTATTTTGAGTTGAAAGCTGCTTTATATTTTATTGTATTGAACTACACAATTCGAAATGAATGGAATCTGATATGCACAGGCTGTTCTAAAAAACTAAATACTGAAAATGCATGACGATGAATAATAAGAATTGAGTAAATGTGTACTTGATACCCTTTTTCAAGCCTTTAAAATCAATTTCAACTATATTATTTCTATTAGTAGCCAACGATTAAATATAAGACTGAAATCAATATATCTAATTACAAAAGGTTTATAAATAACCTAAATATGTGAAGTATAAAGCAGTTTAAAATGACATTGTCAACTTTTTAAAAGTGTACATTATTTTTGCTTGAATTTTGTTAAATGTAATTCCATATTTTTTACGCATTAGGTATTTTCATATTTTGTTGGTTTGTTCATATTTTTACGATCAATCAGAATTGAAGTCACCTGAATATATGTTATATTCGCGTGGTAATTTTTTAGTGAGTTAGTAACTATAATAGTTCTCCAATACAAAATTATTTGGTCATCATTTTGAGCATTTAATATAACGGTTTGATGTCATAAAATCATTTTTAAATTAAATGAAATTACACTAGTTGAATCAGTCCCCAAGTACGGAATGTTAAATCATTTCTAAAAAGACTTTTTTTTTAAAGTGTTATATTTTCAAACTACAAACAAAGGTTTGTATGAAATATACATAAAATGTTTATAAGATATAATAGATTTTCTGTTGATTTTTGACCAGTTTTTCGGGTAACTAAAGACTAGTAAATAAAGACCATATGAACTCCCAGCTAACTGAAAATTAACAACAATATGAACAAATTAACATTGTCTGCGTCAGCAAGACGCTCAAGTATTTATTACACTGAATATTTTAATATTTTTAAACTATTATCCATAAGAAATATTTAAATCTAGAAAAACATACTTCTAAAAATTATATTACAATAATAAGTTTGAATTTTAAATAATTTAATTCAAGTGATGAATATTGTAGCAATAGTTGACATACTCAATATCGTCTATAGGCGACACTTGTACCCTATAGATGACGCTCTCGAGAATAGGTCAACTGGATTTTGAATTTCTGTAAAACACTTTCAAATAGATCCTGGGAGTAGCCTTTAATAGAGTTCTACATTAAACAAAGCATATGCAAAATTTGTATATTAAGGCATGATCCTTATTTATTATAGACATTAGATTATTTTCAAAATTCAAAAAACGACACGAGAATAAATCCCGTGAATTGATTTTTATGAAATTATCTAAATTTATTTACAAGGCAAAAAGCCTACACGCGTTATGTGTCTATTATTACTTAAACTAAATTCTTTACTTCGGCCTGATATCATGATATTCCTGTAATTTGCACTGCACTATTGTGCACGGTCCATTCTGATTCGGCTGGAGGTTTCGTCAAATTCAATACAGTGGCGGTCGTGTTGGCACCACCACTTCGCTGGTCCTCGAAATGATATCAGGTTCTTCAAAATCGTCCAACGCAATCCGCAGAACATCCTTTGAAGCGCTCGAACTCGATGCGACTGCGGCCTGAAATGGAATGCGATACTTCAAAAGATGATAGATAGCTTATAGGTGTAATATTACAGAAAATTGCGTGACAAATCATTCGCGAATAAGGTGATTCATTATCGATATTTTATACGACTATGCGTTACCTCATATATTTCGAATTATGTATTTCTTTCATTGCATCGGTTACTCATCTCTTCGCTAACCATTTTTGTTCATTTATTAGGTAATAATCATGCATAATTTGCTCAAAACATTTTGATTAAATTTGCAGATTACAAACCGATCCAATAACCCAATAAAAATTTGATCACTTAATATACAGTTACCTCTTACGTTTTCTACGTAAAATAAATCAAACAAAAACATCTTAATACAAACAAATTTTTAACTTCCCGTAGCCCTCGGGCCGTAGGGTAAGTTATAGGGGGAAGTCTCTAAGTAGCGGACGCCTAAGGTTATTTATAAATAAATCAAAAAATATTTCACGAAATTTTTATCAAATTATGATTTATGTTATATAACAAAGTTAGAAATCAAACTGAATCAACAAAATCGCAATCTTTGCTAAAAATAATTAATACTATATCAAAATCAAAAAATATGATTTTAAACAGTCACCGTACCGGACATTTCAAAATAAACTGCATTCTTCACATATGTAGCTATCTCCAAGCTCTGGAATGTCTACACATGTGACTTTGTCGATATTCTTAGATATTGCGAAAAAAACACTATTCATTCACCCTTTTGACTGATACACACCGATGCTCTCAGCTGGTGCATTCATAAGCTTTTCATTCTTTGACTAGGAAATACGAAAAATGTGGGTTTGTAGTGACCGTTAGCTCTCATGCAGAATAAAATTAAATAATTCGAATAAATTACGTAATTCTTACAAGAAATATCATTAGGTTTACTGTTCGGCACTAAAGGACGACATAGTGTCCGGTGTTAAGGGACAGACATTTTCGTTCACTTGCTAGCACCTATTAAATAAAAAAGATCTAATGATATTCTACCAGATAACAACCAAGTACAACTTTTATCTTTGCATACCACTCAAATGTAAAAGCATAAATATGCTATAATTACTTCCATTGATATTTAGGTGATGCCGTGATTTTGCGCTTAAAACAGGAAAGGGTTGCTCTCGCCGTGGCCGTGTGCGTCACAGGCGAGGCTTGGCGCTTGATCATGTCCCTGTGCGCCCCTTTAACTTGTATTTTGAAATGAAAAGATTTATACTCGCTAAAAATTTATTAATTAATTAATTTATTTATTTATTTATTTATATATTTTTTTAAATATATAGCCCACAGATTACTCCAAGAGGACTCAAAAATACAGTTATTTTACATAATGAATAACAATTAAAATATATACAAAATTACAATATATAGTTATTAATATAAAATGCTTACATAAAATTACATATAATGCAGAATGTAACAATATTATTTATAAACAGAATAATATAAAATAATGAGATATTTGAAAATAAAATAAAAGGTTAACTTGTGCAGATGGAGATTATTTGATTAGGTGAAGTGTTGTGAATATCTATTTCATTATTAATTAAGTTAAAGTTAGAGGACATAAGTAGAATAGGCGAATTTAAGAGAGAATTAGATTAAGGTGTTAGAAATTTTATAATCGAAAAGTATTGGAACGCGCTATGTGAAAAACTGAGAATCTTGCCCTTTGATATATTTAAATGTAATTTGTTATAGATACACCAAGATTGGAAAAGGTCAAGTTGAGACTGTAATAATAAATAGTCATCAATAGAATTTATTTTGAGATATAGTTTCAGATCATCTGCAAATAATAAATGTGGACAGCTAATAATATCAGAAATGTCATTATTAAAAATAATAAATTGTAGTGGACCAAGGATGGATCCTTAAAGAACACCTGAACTGATATTTTCAATGTTGCTCAAGAATCCATTAAGATAAACAAACTGTTTACGCTTATGAAGATAACTCTTAAAAAAATAAATAAGTGAAGAATTAAGATCAATCTTAGATAATTTAGTAAGAAGAATGTTATGATCAATTTTGTCAAAAGCTTTACTGAAATCAGTGTAAATAACATCAACTTGTCCATCAATACATATTAAACATATTAAATTTGTTATCGTAGAACGGGCAGGCATGAATCCATGTTGAGAAGTAGAAATCAAAGTTCTCACAGAAGGAATTAGTTCTCTATAAATAATTTTTTCAAACACCTTAGCAAAGTTTGATCATAATGATATCGGCCTGTAGTTAGTAATGTTTGATGTATCACCTTTTTTAAAAGTTGGAACTAATCGTGAAATTTTCCAACAATTTGGAAAAGTGTTTGTACGCAATGATAGATTAAATAAAAATGCAAGTGGATCAGATAGAGCAGATGAGCAATCACGTGTAAAGAAAGATGGAATACCATCGAAACCAAATATTTGGAGTTTTTAAAACTTGCTATTGCATATCATTATGATCAAATAAAATGGGTATGTCAAGTTTAGGCTGATAAACACTAATAAAGTAAGAATTAAATGCATCAACAATAGCATCAGGAAAATCATAATATTTGTCTAGATAGCACAATCTATTAGGAATAATATTAGAATCAGTCTTATTACGCAAAAAAGACCAGAAATATTTTGGATTAAGCAATAGAGAATTTTCAACGTCAATAATATATGAATTATAGGCATTTTTCATGTGTTTTTATTAATTTCCTGTACAATTTAAAATTTTCATAATAAAAAGTGATATCGGTTAACTTGTATTTATTATGATAGTATTTTTCATACGGAGGTTCCTAATAATATCAGAATTAAACCAAGGCTTAAATTTATTTGAAGCAATTTTCTTTGTTTTAGGAACAAATTTATCTAATAAGCTATAAATTGTAGCGTAAAAAAGATCACATGCATCATTAATGTCAGAACACGTATACAAAGAACTCCACGATGTATATAAAATTGCCCTGTAAAGATTAGAATAATCCGCTTTGTGGAAATTGTAATGATAGTTATTCTTATTAAATTGCAAAGTATTGGGTATGGGAAAAGAAGATGTAAGGGAAACAGAAATATAAAGAGCAGGATGATAATTGTCCCCAGGTAAAAGAGGTTCGGTATCATGAATTATGTTGCAAAAGTAAGAACAAAACACTAAATCTAACAATCTGCCACTGATATTGATAACAGAATTATATTGGTTGAGACCAGATAAGTTAATGAAATTATAGATGAAGTTACATTTTGCATTAGTAAGATTATGAGATAATTGATCGAAATGAGGAACATTGAAATAACCAATAATTAAAACATTTTTGTCAGAAACATAAGATTCTAGTAGATCAAGGAAAGCTTCAAAATTCTCAGTAGATATATCAGGTGGAACGTAAACGGTCAATATTAATATGCTTGAGTTCTTGAGGATACACTTGCAGCCAACAATATGAATCATTGGAAGGGATTCACAAAAAAAGTTTAATTTCAAAGGTTTACAAGTAATATATTTTTTAGCTGCAAGAAGTACACCACCACCACGATATTTATTGTTGATACCATGAGTTCTATCACATCTAAAAACATTGAAACTGTCGCAAAAGAATGCAGAGTTGTGAACACCGTTTCTAAGCCATGTTTCAGAAAAGGCGACGAAATCATAATCAAGATTACTAGATGCGAGCAGGCAGTCAGAAATTTAAGTGTTGAGTCCACGAACATTTTGATAGTAACATGTAAAGACATTACTATCTGTGGGCGAAGTTAGTTTAAAGAAACAATTCGAGGAACGCCATTAATATATTTAATTTTAAGATTAACTTCACCTTTTTTCTTACGTTCAAGTAGCTGAGAGCTTTCAGTCTTTGATAAGAAAGTTGTTGCCTTGGCGTCCGATCTTTAGTGATAATCAAATTTTTGAAGTGGGCATTATCTTTAATTTTCTTGCAGTTGAACAAAATTTCCTTTGGTAAGTTATTATCCTTAAAGACGATTTTAAGCGGTCTTGGCTTAGTCCTTTTCAAATCATGTTCACCCAATCTAAATAGTTCAAAGCTCGACGGAACACAAGGTACTCCTAACGAAGATTCAAATATATCGTTAACCATATTTGTATCAACACTTTTATCGTAACTATTTAAGTCATTAAGAGGCTCTTTGGCATTATATATTATGATATTATATGAACGTGTATTGCGTTCGGAAGTCTCTTGAACTAAAGCTTCAAATTGATCATCATCCAAAATATTATTGTTGCAAGAACTATGATCTTTTAGTGCAGCTATTTCTCGTTGTAGCTGCATTAACATACTTTTGATGTCATTAAGGTCATTACCGAGATTAGCACGTGCATTGCAATTCCACATTATTCCTTTTTTTGATGATATTGCTCGAACATCAGCCAAGCTCAAATTCACGCATGAATACTTAAACTTAGTTTTGCACGAAATACATGTCACCATCTTGTCTAAGGCAACTGCAACACTACAGCATGAACACGTATTTTCTGAATAATACGTGTTAAATAGAGTGTCCGGTGCTTTGTGCAGTCCGGCATTACGGACTTCCCCCTAGTAATCGCAAAAAAATCGAAAATGAAAAGTTTTATATATCTTTACGTTTCAAAAGTTTCCGAACATTTTGGCGTACCTTTCGTATGCGTGCGTGTGTTCGTATGTGTGTGTGTGCGGATACAAATTTGCGTCGGCGATTTCGGGAACACCAATCAACCGCTTTGAATAATTCAAAAATATTCGATTCGCATTGATAAACGGTCGTTCTGATTTATAATTTTAAGATTTTAAGTTTGTTGCTTGTGTTTAATATCTTAAAATGCTTGACGTTTTTTTCAGTTTTATATCATTTTTTTATATGCGTTAATAAGTCATTACATTTTTATATTCATTAATATGTGTATTCATCTTGACTTAAGAACTATAACATTGAGTGCAATCTGCTTGATACCGAGCTGCCCGAGTTCTTAACCGAACATCACGGAAGTGTTTACTATATCATTTTGAAATTAAATTATTATATATCAAACAAAAAATACATCTTTTTAAAGTCTTCTGTGGTGATGTTAGTTTTATTAAAAAAGCACTCTAACCTCTTTTTAATAATTTTCAAACTCACAATAGCAATTTTCGATAAAGATAATAAAGATCTTTTGTCAGAGAAACTTTGTTCTAATGATGGTCGTTGTATCAGTTTTTCAGTTTAAAATTCAAAGACATATATTTTATTATATAAAGTGGGTATTATATACGAAAGTTTTTCACTCTGATATTATACTTTTACAGTATATAATATTAAATCTTTTGATTAATATACAATAAAAAACGTCATTTTACAGCCACGTGGCAAAAAAATGAGGATATAGTTTGACATGGCGTGCTTCTTATATCAGACTATCTGACCAGTAGATTTTTGAAGCTCTTTTATAATAATATTATCGTGATCGCAATAATTGAGATGAAAATTCTCACAGAGCTTCTTTATGTAGTAGTATACTATAGGCATGTTAGTCTGTTTGTTTGTGTATTATGTAGAATAGTAGACTGTCTCACTGGAATTCTCTACTAGTTTAATACTAGCCTTGGTGCCTTGTCCTGTATAGTCTGTAGACTTCGTGGGTCTTTGTTGTTGCCTTCGACGCAGAAGCAACATATAAAAATACTAATAACTGATCTAAATAAAGTTTTTCACGTTCAGCGGGCTTTCATGGTTCAAGAGTGGTCTCAATATATTTATCACTCCAATTGACTGTTAGATTTTGACATTTGTATCTCTAGTGAAGCTAAGTCTATGGTTCAACTTTAGGCCAAGGAATCTGAAGTTCTTGGACCAACTTTTTGATTTAATATTTCAATTTTGTCCATGACTGTCACTCGAAAAGATTTTTTGTAAATAGAGTTGCTTACGTATTATGCGAGTTGTTTTTGATTTGCCATCAGTTGATGCAGTCTGCCAATACCTTTTCTTCATTTTGGTAATCAGTATTCCTAGTGATCTAGATGAGTAAGTAATTTGTCAGTAACTTTGTGTTTGCGTCAGTGGGGATATTACGTTATAAAAATTCTATTTCTGATTGGATTTTATTTTTATGTTGTTTTGAACCAAACTTCTCATATTAAGAAAATATAATTTTTTTTTAGTTAGACAAAAGGTAAAAGCTAATAAAAATAGTAAAGAGCATAAACCATTTTTTTCACATTCATACAGAATAGAATATTGTAGAGTGTTGACCCTCATATATAATACGTTATAGCTAATTTTAAAGCATTTTTACGTGAGTTAAATATAGCAATTCTTTTCATGGTTG
This sequence comes from Ctenocephalides felis, assembly GCF_003426905.1. NCBI lineage: Eukaryota > Metazoa > Arthropoda > Insecta > Siphonaptera > Pulicidae > Ctenocephalides > Ctenocephalides felis. Next base: position 9,087,207 of record NW_020539726.1, on the reverse strand, counting down.
TATTAGCATTCTTATAAAATTATTTTCTAAGTAAATTAAAAAGAGTAAGTAATTTGTCAGTAACTAGTCAGTAATTTTGTGTTTGCGTCAGTGGGGATATTACGTTGTAAAAATTCTGTTTCTGATTTGATTTTATTTTTATGTTGTTTTAAACCAAACTTCTCATATTAATAAAATATAAAATTTTCTTTAGTTAGACAAAAGGTAAAAGCTAATAAAAATAGCAAAGAGCATAAACCATTTTTTTTACATTCATACAGAATAGAATATTGTAGAGTGTTGACCCTCATATATAATACGTTATAGCTAATTTTAGAGCCTTTTTACGTGAGTTAAATATAGCAATTCTTTTCATGGTTGTATTAGCATTCTTATAAAATTATTTTCTAAATAAATTAAAATATTCGCCCTTTAGAAATGAATAGAGATTTATTAATTACTTATAACATATAACTTATTATTGCAAATATGAATATACAAACTTCTTAAATATACCTTTTTTAAAATTGTGGTCTAATAATGAATTAAGCAAGTTAGCTTGCGATTGTTTTGGATATGCCAATTTGGCAACAAATTCAATTCATAAGAAATGATAATAATTTGTTGTTAAAAGAATTATATTTATCACTAGCCCATTTTAGCATTTCTTTGGTTTTTGAATTATAGTCAAATGTAACTTTTTATTACAGGGAGTGGGCTATTAGAGCAGTGCTACTTTGCTTAGTCGTTATCCCATTTTTCTAGACTATATATGTTGGGTAAGTTAATATTGAACATTAAAACCATCGTCTTCAAGCTTGAACCTACTGTATTTTAATTTTTTCGTAATTTTTTACTTTTTGATTTCAAGATGCATGTATCTATTTGATTAGAGTTTTGTACATGGCCCAATCTTGATTCTATATGAATATCTAATATTGTAGTCAAGTACACTAAAAACTTATTCTGTACAATTTCTTTTGATAATAATTAATTTAAACATTACTAGGAGAGAACAGTACAGAATTGTAATCTTCACCAATTACTAAATTAATTTATGACTAGAGATGAACAGTTCTGAATATCAGTTTTTGATTTTTTAATTTGGCGAAATACGATACAGATTTTAAAACTAACATATAGCTTTTAAAAATAAGCTAAACTTTGTAACAATCGTATATATCAGTGTCAGAAACAACAGATTTCATGAAAGCACGTTTAGTTTTCGATTTCACTACGATATACTTCATAGGAATAACATTTGCATTCACTTATTTCTAAATTATTTTTGATACCGATTTCGAATCAAACAATGATGAAATAGTCCAGTCAAGAAATTAAAGTAGATTTAACATTTCACAGTTAACAGCCTGAAGTAACAAATCGAAGCGGTTTTTTATTTCATTTTGACATATTCTATCTTTGACCATTCGGCAAAAATTATTGGAACTTGGTTGGGATGTTTTACAAAACTCCATAAATTAAAAAAAACTGTAATTATGAAGCTGTCAAGTTTTACTTGATACAGTATTTTGCTAATAAGTACAAGAAGTGTCATCGAATTGGGATAAGGATGAAAGAGGACAAAAAGTCAGTGATTGAAATGGACAATGCATTATAGAACAACGCAAGTGCCATGAAAAAATTGTCTTTATTTTTCTAACAAATGCTTAGATTATTTGCATTTATTATGATAATAAAAAATTTTCTGATTCGAATCGATATTATTCGTATAACAAATTTAAATGAAAAGAATTCTTGAAAGTACATTTTATTTCTAAATGTTCTCTAGATTTACAAATATACCATACCTTGCAAACAAAAATAAGCAAAAAGAGAAAATTATGAGTTTTCCCGTTTTAAATACCACAAAACGATTTTCCGCAGCAAACGAATAGTTGAAAAAGCGTTAGAAAAAATGCGCATAGTTCAACTCGAAGTACATCATTTGTTGTTTTATATATTAAGTGCTTCCTTGATATGATGTGATGAGGAATTGCACTCTGCCATGAAGCACGGTGTAATTACGTAACGCTCCACCGCAAAATATACCACGTGAATGTCCCATTTCTTCTAGCCATTTTCTTTATTATACGAAATAGCGTTTATAAAGTATGAAATCAAAATAAACATCATCCGAAATGATATGCTACACTTTGTTATGTAATAAAATTTTTAAAGCTTAACATTATTAAAAAAAAAAATTGATTTGAAAAAAAATGATTTTTGAGAAACTATACATTTTTGATAAAAAATTACTTTCTTGGAAAAAAAACTTTTTAAAAAAATGTTTTTTTTTTATTTGAAATATTTTGGAAATTTTGAACTTTTTTTCAAAGCAATCGCATTGCTTTATCTAAACATTGGTACGGAACCCATAAGAATGTAAACAAAATTTACAGTAATTGTTAAAAAATATCTATAAAATATCTAATAATTTTATGTGCATATGTCTAATGATCAATTTTGATCGTAAGTAAATTTGATTCTATTTACTAGTAAAATTGAACTTGGCCTAAAATTTATATATTTTATATTGTTGAAAACAACGGCAAAAAGCGATTTCTTGAATTGCAAAACTTTTTTAGTGAGAGGCATAATGAAGCTACCATTAAAATGGCAACAAATTATAGAACAAAATGGTGCATATTTGACCTAAATCGGACAATGCAAAACATGTTAAATAAAGTCTTGAAGTTCACGTAAAAATAATGGATTTCTTTTTCCCCAACCCAATACATAATAATTATGATGATTAATAAATATTTTTGCTTCTTATTACAATTATAAAATATTATTTTTCGAAAACGTTTCGAAATTTGAAAATACTATAGAACCATCACATTGTTTTAAATAACAATTATAGCAACATATTATTTATCTCGAGAAAGTATCCGATCTTAGATTAGTGTAGAATAATTATTTTTTTTAAATATTGGAGCTTATGCTAATTTACCACATCGAATGCAGACAATACAGTTTATTATAATAATGTAATGAGAACTTTTATGAGTTTTTGGTCTTTGTTACTTATAGTTTGTTTTTCGTGAAAAGTACTCAATATCATCGATAGTGAAAATGAATTAATTAAATTGGATATAATTTTGTTAAATTATTATTGAAAAAAATAAACTTATTGTTTTATTTTATTGTTTTTATCCTTTAGTTGAATATAGTTGTAGTTTTATATACATTTCTTTGTATTTGTACTAGTAAATTGCAATTTTGTTTACGTTTGTTTAAGATAATAAAAATATCGGTAATTTACCGGTATTCCGGCTATAAAATGAAAAATTACCGAAATACCGGTATTGAAATTTTCCATCGGTATTGCATTCCCTAGTATAAATAAATAAATAGATATTAAAACCTTTGAAAGCACAATTATTCTAATTCGTGCAAACTGTTTTGGTAAATCAATTCCACATAAAGCTCAAATTAAATATAAAAAATACTTATAATTAACAATAAGTTTTTAATTAAATAACGACAAAAAATCGAGCAATAATTATCGTTACAATATCATTAAATGCAACATTTAATATATTGCCGTTTTGAAATATAGCTTTAGTTTTATACTGATCCATATCGTATATAAGTAAATGAACAAATATTATAATGCAATAAATAATATATAAATTGTATTTATTATCCAATAAACCGCATGCTAGTGTCCTTCTATAAAAATATACATCTTATATAAAATTATAGAGCGATACTATCTGGTTTTATTATTAAATCGTAATATAAAGAGGAATGCGTTCGATTGTAATAAAAATATATCTTTTATGAAAATTGCTTTTATATTGTCACAGTTAAATCAATGTTTTACAACGGTTATTAATACCTACAGATAAAAAGTTTTTAAATTATTTTTATCAGTTATGACGAGATGATGATATATGTAATGCTTCATGACTTTTCTTACTTTTTTTAAATTTTTAACAGAAGTTGTTTCTTTATTAATTCAAGATGAAACTTTTTTGGTATATATAATTTTGCAATGTTTTGGACTTTTATCCAATCTATAGAAATAATTTGTTGTCTTATTAAATAATTGACTAAAATTTATTAAATTAAAATAAAAGCAGATACTTTTTGGCTTTAAGGAACGTTATAATCGACATGTATTCTAATTTTTTAATGCATTATAGAACAACGCAAGTGCCATGAAAAAATTGTCTTTATTTTTCTAACAAATGCTTAGATTATTTGCATTTATTATGATAATGAAAATTTTTCTGATTCGAATCGATATTATTCGTATAACAAATTTATATGAAAAGAATTCTTGAAAGTACATTTTATTTCTAAATGTTCTCTAGATTAACAAATATACCATACCTTGCAAACAAAAATAAGCGAAAGTACATTTTATTTCTAAATGTTCTCTAGATTTACAAATATACCATACCTTGCAAACAAAAATAAGCGAAAAGAGAAAATTATGAGTTTTCCCGTTTTAAATACCACAAAACGATTTTCCGCAGCAAAAGAATAGTTGAAAAAGCGTTAGAAAAAAATGCGCATAGTTCAACTTGAAGTACATTATTTGCTGTTTTATATATTAAGTGCTTCCTTGATATGATGTGATGAGGAATTGCACTCTGCCATGAAGCACGGTGTAATTACGTAACGCTCCACCGCAAAATATACCACGTGAATGTCCCATTTCTTCTAGCCATTTTCTTTATTATACAAAATAGCGTTTATAAAGTATGAAATCAAAATAAACATCATCCGAGATGATATGCTACACTTTGTTATGTAGTAAAATTTTTACACCGTTTTGCTGCTTTTTATAATGAAATGAGATTTTTAACTTCTCGTAGGGTAAGTTATAGTAATTTAAAAATAAACTAGTGGGGCGCATAGCATCGTGCCTTAAGGCAAATTGCTAGAACCTTCCGTACTAAAAATTTTTTTTTTTGAAAAGATTAACATTATTGAAACAAAATTATTTTGAAAAATTAGATTTTTGAGAAACTATACATTTTGAAAAAAAATACTTTCTTGGAAAAAACTTTTGAAAAAAAATGTTTTTTTTAGTTTGAAATATTTTGGAAATTTAGAAGTTTTTTTTTCAAAGTTAATCGCATTGCTTTAGCTGCCTAGAGACGCAATATCAAAGCGCTGCGTCGCCGTCTAACGGATAAACATTGGTACGGAACCCATAAGAATGTAAACAAAATTTACACTTATTGTTAAAAAATCTCTATAAAATATCTGATAATTTCATGTGCATATGTCTAATGATCAATTTTGATCGCAATTAAATTTGATTCTATTTACTAATAAAATTGAACTTGACAAAAAGCGATTTCTTGATTTTAATTTAGATGTTGACATTGTAATCATGATTTACAATTTTAATTGGGAAGTCCTCTCTTTTCTTCATTCAATATTTCTACTTTTTTACCAAGAATTAATAAGATACAGTATTGAAAAAACTTTGATAAATTAAATCTGCAATTTAAGTCTCAACGCCCATTATATTATATGATCATAATCCAAAAATTTATAAAACCACGTATTATAATAATACATGATCATTTTCTATACATACAATAAATTGTAATTTGATTCATTATATATACTTTTGCATATTTTCAAATGGTTCAAGTTTCAGCCAGTATAAATTGTTTTTTTATTGAAATTCTGAATAATTATAGCCCAATTCATGCGAATAATTAACCAAATGCAACATTTAATATATTACCGTTTTGAAATATAGCTTTAGTTTTATACTGAACCATATCGTATATACGCAAATGTACAAATATTATAATGCAATAAATAATATATTTATTAGTGATGTGCCGACTCGAAAATTTCCTGATTCGAGTGATTCGAATCAGAAAAAAACCTGATTCGAATCATGATTCGAATCAATTCGAATCAAGTTCATATATGAACAATTATAATTTAAGAGAAGAAATAATATAATTTTAATAATTTTATAAGTGAAGTAATTAGTAAGCAATTAATTCCAAAAAGTGCAGAGATGAATACATTTATACTATATATATAATAATAAACTAGCTACAAATATAACTAATCTTTCAAGTGAATTTACAGTAAAATATAACCAAACACTTCTCTATCACTAAAGCATATAAAACAATATTCTTAATCTTACGTTGAACGAATGCATGTGTATATTATTGATTGTTTAGATCTAATCTAAACAGGGAGCTGAATCTAACGTCTTACGAATGACTTAAAATTCAATCCACTACTGTAAAGATTGATATTATTTCATTTGTGTGAATTTGCCATTACTTGCATAATTAAAATATAATAATTTTGTATGTGTATAAAACTCGTTGTGTAGTTTATTTTGATAATAATTAAAATCTAAATCGCGTATTTATTATCTAAATGAGTTTTTGATATTTCATGAACAAATTTGCTCTCAGCGCTTAGTCAAAAATAAACAAACACTCAAGACCCATACGCACTGCATCTCTATAAGTCGATACGCTAAACACGGACACATGTTTCGAACTCAAGTCGGTATGATTCAGTTTGAGTATGAACTCGGATAAATTCATACCGACTTGAAGTCGGGATAAGTCGGTTTGAGTCATAGGAACTCGAATCAATTCATAACGACTTGAAGTCGGGATAAGTCGGTTTGAGTCATAGGAACTCGAATCAATTCATAACGACTTGAAGTCGGGATAAGTCGGTTTGAGTCATAGGAACTCGAATTAATTCATAACGACTTGAAGTCGGGATAAGTCGGTTTGAGTCATAGGAACTCGAATTAATTCATAACGACTTGAAGTCGGGATAAGTCGGTTTGAGTCATAGGAACTCGAATCAATTCATATCGACTTGAATGCGGTTAAAGTCATATAAATTGGAGTCGGGTGATACATTTAAGCGTATTAAAGGCGGGTGACTCGCATGATTTAAATCAAGATTTATTTTTCATATTTATTATTATTATTTTTTATATTTATTATTATTATTATTTATATTATTATAATATTGAATTAAATTAAAACATTTTTTTTATATTTATGAAAATTTGTGTTCACACATGTTTTATCACAGTAAATATTTCGCGGCTTGATACGAGTTGATTCGAATCAAGTAAAATCTGATTCGAATCAAGTCGTTAAAGGCTTGATTCGAATGATTCGAATCACTTGATTCGACTTGGCACATCACTAATATTTATTGTATTTATTATCCAATAAACCGCATGCTAGTGCCCTTATCTTATATGAAATTATAGAGCGATATTATCTGGTTTTATTATTGAATCGTAATATATAGAGGAATGCAATCCATTGTAATAAAAATATATCTTTTATGAAAATTGCTTTTATAGCATCACAGTTAAACCAATGTTTTACAACGGTTATCAATACCTAAAGATAAAAAGTTTTTAAATTATATTAAATTATTATTTTCTGAGTTTTTAAATTTTGCAGTTATTTGTGTAAATACTAAGTTTGTATTAATCAAATTTTAAATATTTAAATCTAATTATACCAAAAATTAAGTTTAATAATATATTGATAATTCAATGCAATTGACTGTAATGAAAAAAATGAATATATTTCACAAATTTTGCATTTATATGGGTACACTCAAACCAATTTTATGGCAATGGTTATAAACAACTAAAAATCATTTTTAAAGTTTTTCAAGTTTTTACTTACTTTTAACGGCATGAAAAAGACAAATATATTGCTTTTATGACCATTCGTACTCTGTTTTTAATGATTAAGATAAGTCATTCATTATTATATTAATATTGAATTTGCAACGTTTTAAACTTTTTCCACTTTGAAGAAATAATTCTTCACTTTAATAATTTTAATATTTATGAATTTAACCTCAAATATATTTTTTAAAAATTGCAGAAAATTTGTGAATTTGAGGAAAGTAATGAACAAGCAATATACTCAGATTTTAAATTTCACAATTATTGTTTCTTAGTACTAATTGTTCAAATTCTTTATTTATATTTTCCATTCAAGGTTTTTTTGTATTCGAATTCGAATAGTTCGTTTCTTTATCAAATAATTGACTAAAATTTATTAAATTTAACTGATATATATTCAAAATAATTGCACGTATTTCTTGGCATTTTACTACTTTGCCAAATTAACTATTACTACTATGTTATAATTTTTACATAAATATTTTTTAAATTATTATATATAATCAAGTACTGAGCTCAAATAAAAATTATCACAATCAACTGCACTTTTATATTTTTATAAATCAATAATATTAATTACTAGAACTTCAGAATTTTAACATTGTGCTCTGCTTATTGGATTTATGTTGCGGTCAATAGAAAATTGACAAATTTCCATATACATTTGGCATATTTGTATCATGTAATTTATCGTGTATCAACATATGAATATAACTACTGAGAATATTGACTCTCTTCTAAAACTCCTTTTTCATGTTTGAAAATGATTTTCAATCAAACAATTTTCATATAGTATTAATATTTATTAACTTCCCGTGGCGTAAGTTATAGTAATCGCAAAAAATCGAATATTTCGAAAAAATCGAAGATTTATATATCTTTACGTTTCAGAGGTTTCTGAATATTTTGACATACCTTAGAAAAAATGGATGTATATGTGTATGTATGTGTGTGTGTGTGCGTGTATGTATGTGTGTGCGAATACAAATTTTCAAAATTTTGAATTTGAATAATTCAAAAAACATTCGATTCGTATTGATAAGGAGACGTGCTGATTTTTGGCGGAGGCAGGTCTAGCCGTTCCGAAGACATGGGGCAAAAAGTGCCAAAGACAGTACCTCAGTTTTTAAGAAAACGGAGCCTCCGATTTTAATAATTCAAAAAACTTTTTTTTCAAAAAATTTTACTTGTATTGACAAGATGAAGAATTGATCAAATTTTCATAGGGGCGGGTCGAGCGGTTTCGGGGATCTTTTTAAAAACGATTAACATTTTTGAAAAAAATTTACTTTGAAAAAATAAGATTTTTGAGAAACTATAAATTGGACAAAAAATTACTTTTTTAAAAAAAATTTTTTTTTTAATTTTTTTTTTTTTTGAAAAAATTTTTTTTTTCTTTATTTTGACATATTGTGGAAGATCTGAACTTTTTTTTCAAAGCAATCGTACTGCTTTAACTGCATAGGGACAAAATATAAAGCGCGTAAGCGCCGCGTCGCTGTCTAACGCATAAGCATTGGTACGGAACCCATAGGAATGTTAAAAAAATGTATACTTATTGTTAAAATCTCTATAAAATATCTGATAATTTGATGTGCATATGTCTAATGATCATTTTTGACCGCCAAATGGCTAATTTTTTTACTTTTTCCTCCATATCTCCGAAACCGCTAGACCTACCTTCATGAAAATTTTATCGATTCTTCATCTTGTCAATACAAGTGAAATGTTTTTTGAATTATTCAAATGGAACGCTCCGTTCTCTTAAAAACTGAGTTACCGTTTTTGGCACTTTTTGCCCCGTATCTTCGGAACGGCTAGACCTGCCTTCGCTAAAAACTAATCCGCACGTCTTCTTTTCAATACGAATCGAATGTTTTTTGAATTATTCAAATCGGTTGATCCGTGTTCCCGAAATCGTCGACGAAAATTTGTATCCGCACATACATACACACACGTATATACATACATACATACATACATACACACACACACATACATCCATTTTTTCTAAGGTATGCCAATTGTTCAGAAACCTCTGAAACGTAGATATATAAAAATTTTCATTTTTGATTTTTTTGCGATTACTATAACTTGCCCTACGGGAAGTTAATAAAGAAAACACTTATTTTCAAAAACAAAATTTAAAAAAAAAATTTTAAAAAATTAAAAAAAAATTTTTTTAATTTTTTTTTTAGATTTTTTTATTCAAAAAAAGTAATTTTTGTCCAATTTATAGTTTCTCAAAAATATTATTTTTTCGAAGTAAAATTTTTTCAAAAATGTTAATCGTTTTTAAAAAAATAATAATTTTTGGTACGGGAAGTTGCAGGAATTTGCCTTGAGGCACGATGCCTTAATTGCCTTAAGACAGTATTCCACTTACAACTAGTTACATATGAACTTAGAAGGTCCCACAGTAATCCTACAAATGTATCATTCGTTGTGAGTTAACTGAGGTATTAAAAATATTGTGGTTGTATGATGTTAGTGTGTGACACGGAGCAATACTGTTATCTGTCATACCAAGATATCAATTTTATATGCATATTTACAAGCTATGATTTTAGCCAAAACGTATGGAGTTTAATTATGTTTCTAAAAAACTTTCATATTTTTTCTATTTATGAAGCCATAGAGTAATAGTGTTTTTATCATTCATTCTAAGATACCAAATTTTATATTGAATACCATTGAATGAAAGCTTAGATTTTAGCCGATACGTATGGATTTTAAATAAATTTCTAAAAACTTTTATACAACTTTTTATTTTCGTAACGCCTGATCATTTAAACTATATATATATATATAATATATAATATATCTATATATAATATATATATATATATATATATATATATATATATATATAGTTTAAATGATCAGGCGTTATATGGGATATATATATATATATATATATATATATATATATATATATATTTATATATATATATATATATATATATATATATATATATATATATATATATATATCCCACAAAATGTACTCGTATAAGTGATGCTTAAACAGAATAAATAATTTTTGTAAAATATAAATTTTTGTAAAAATGTTAACATATTGTTTATTTGTATTGTCAAACAATCGCCAATTCACAAAAAGTAATGATGCAATTTTGAATCTAGAATATGTCGTTAGATTGCCTACTTGTTCATTTTGCGGTATCCTCGTGTGCTTGGCTTGCTCTCTCGTCCTTCGTTTTCCATGTAGAGCTCCGGCGACCACGCATAAAGCGGCCAGTACCCCGCACGCCGCCAACACTAACCCTACCAGTAAGGGTCCCGCCATGGCTGATTCCGACTCACTCGAATGACCTAGACAACCACAAGAAATTAAATTGTTTGCAATAATATATCCAGAAATATTAACAAATTATTTTATATATTTATAAGTGCCTAAAAAGGGTTGAAAATTTGATAATCAGGATAGAAAGCAGAAAATACTATTTACTTTATACGTAATTAATATTATATCAAACCGACATTTATTTTTAAGTGATTATTTTGTCAATTTTGAAGGGTTTTAGGGTTTTCACGGAGATGAAAATGATTTTATTGCAAGGTAAATGTATTCCCTCATTCATTAAGGAGTATCAACTCCCCCCGGGGGGATGGTGGTGGAGTCCAAATTGTTTTCACTTTTGAAGTTGAGGGTAAGATAAACCTAATTCCAAAATTTCATGTAAATGGAAGCACAGTAAAAAAAATCAGACACAAAACGGTCCATTGACTGGAGTATAGTTGTTTTTGCGGTATTTGAACCGTATCTGCAAAATCGTTGGACCCGCCTGTGCCAAAAACTATTTAGCTCACTTCTCCGTCAATACGAATCGAATGTTTTTTGAATCAATTAAAATCCGTGCTACCGATATAATTGTGGACAAACAAAGTTTCCAAACATACAAGCATACATACTACATACACACACAGACATCCATTTTTGCTAAGGTATGAAAACTAAGCTAAGGTATTAAAACGTAAAGATATAAATTTCATTCCTGATTTATTTTGGATTACTATAACTTACCCTACGGACGTTAATAATTTTATATTTGTGAACTCAATTGCCTTATTTTTTATTTCAACAACATTTTTATAATACAACGCCATCTTGCTTTTTTGATCCAGTTAACAAAAAGGAATTTAATTGTGTGCCATATTATATTCAAGAACATTTACACCTTACTTCATATAAAAATAATGTTATATTTGCTCAAGTTTTATTTCAATAAAGTTTAAATAATGTATCGCCATGGCTAAATGCGACAAGTTCCATGGACCTAGAAAACCGCAAAAAATATATTGGTTGAAGAATTACATTGGCGGACATTTACACATTATTTTACATAAACACACTATGTTACATTTTCTTAAGATTTCTTTTGAAATTTTTTAGTATAAAAGCTTGGTCAATTGCGACTAATTCTAGAGACCCAGAAAACCTCAAAAAATTATATTGTTTGCAGAATTATGTTCAGGAACATTTACACATTATTTTACATAAATATAAAAAGTTATATTTTCTCAAATTTTATTTTTATAAAGTTTGAACAATATAATAACGCAATGGCTTTTCGCGACTCACTTCAGTGACATAGACAAGGTTTTAATCGGTTTATAATATTGGATTCAGGAACATGAACAAATTATTTTACATCCACGTGCTGCGTTACATTTTCTTAAATTTTGCTTTGAAAAAGTTTAAATAATACAATGGCTGAGTGCGATTAGTTTTAAGGACCTATAAAACCTCTAAAAATATTTTTGATGCAGAAGAATATTTAGGACCATTTTCACACATTATTTTACATAAACATTTATACAATAAAATGTATGTTCATGTAAAATAAAATACGAAGTTTACGGTATCTATATTATGTAATAGTTTCAACACCAATGCTACATCAGACCATTTTAACCCTAAATATAATTTTATTTGATATATATAACACCATATTTTATTAGACGTTAAATTTCTCAGGGTCTATCAACATCAATGCTCATTTTAATCGTTCATATAACTTTATTTTATCATATAGCATCATATCATATTTTCTCATCTACATAAAAGTTTACACGGGGTGAGATAAAAAGGATCAACTGAATCTTTACCATGGCAAAGGTTGAAACAATAAAAAATAGTGAATAATAAAGTAAATTAAGTTAAGTTTATAACTCTGCTCATAAATATTTCTGACAAAATACCAAATCAAGGGTTTTTTACATTGTTATCTGCTTAAAAAATCTACCCACGAAATTTATATTTTACATTAGTTGAATCATGTAGTTATTATTTTGCTCCCTAAGTTAAATTGAAATTAAGCCATTGGTCCGCACCTACAGGGTAAAAAAGACCTGGTGACAAATTTTTGAAAAAGAACAAAACATATTTTTACAATGATGAATTTAGCAGGGAGTTTTACTTAACATAGTCAGAGAGTTGTTTGTTTAATGTGGTGATTGTTGTGTTATAAAGGGTATGGTTTTCACAATATAATTGCTGAAACTCAGAGTCGGACCTTCGTGCCCCGCTCTACCCGCTTAAGTCATACATTAATAATGTAGAGCAAATAAGTTACTAGAATAATTATGCTTTTTTGTAGCGTTAGTTTTGTAAAATATGAAGCTAGTCGTGAAAATGTATTTTTTTAAATTATGTTTTAATTATTCGATGACTTACAGCAATACATTCATTTTTCATTTATTTAGTTTTATGATGTATTTTTTACAGGACCTATGAAATACATTGAGAAAAATACTAACATATGTTCAGGATATAAATAGAAACGACAAATAATTTATATACTATGTAAGCCGACGTGATCTGACTAACCGAATAAAAACGCTATTTTTGCACAAAATCTTAGTTTGCAGGATATTTTTAGTAAGTATATTTTTATCATTTTTAATATTTTATAGTAGTTTCTGAAAACTAAATATACGCCAGTTTGGTGGTGCCGTACGTATGCACAGGATTTTTAAATTACTCTTTTAATTTTATTAAATGCTTATTATTGATGAAACCATTGTTAACTTCCCGTAGGGCAAGTTATAGTAATCGCAAAAAAATCGAAAATGAAAATGTTTATATATCTTTACGTTTCAGAGGTTTCTGAACATTTTAGCATACCTTAGAAAAAATGGATGTATGTGTGTGTGTGTGTGTGTGTGTATGTATGTATGTATGTATGTATGTATGTATGTATGTATGTATGTGCGTGTGTGTATGTATGTGCGGATACAAATTTTCGTCGACGATTTCGGGAACACGGATCAACCGATTTGAATAATTCAAAAAACATTCGATTCGTATTAATAAGGAGACGTGCTGATTAGTTTTGGCGAAAGCAGGTCTAGCCGTTCCAAAGATACGGGGCAAAAAGTGCCGAAAACGGTAACTCAGTTTTTAAGAGAACGGAGCGTCCGATTTGAATATTTTAAAAAACATTTTACTTGTATTGACAAGATAAAGAATTGATCAAATTTTCATGAAGGCAGGTCTAACGGTTTCGGAGATCTGATGAAAAAAGTAAAAAAAAATGCCATTTGGCGGTCAAAAATGATCATTAGACATATGCACATCAAATTATCAAATATTTTATAGAGATTTTAACAATAAGTATAATTTTTTTTTACATTCTATGGGTTCCGTACCAATGTTTACGCGTTAGACGGCGACGCGGCGCTTACGGGCTTTGATATTTCGTCTTTATGCAGTTAAAGCAGTACGATTGCTCTGAAAAAAAGTTTAGATCTTCCAAAATATGTCAAAATAAAATAAAACATTTTTTTTTTTTAAAAAAAAATAAAAAAAATTTTTTTTTTCAAAAAAAAGTAATTTTTTGTCCAATATATAGTTTCTCAAAAATCTTATTTTTTCAAAGTAAATTTTTTTCAAAAATCTTAATCGTTTTTAAAAAAAAAATTTTGGTACGGGAAGTTCCAGCAATTTGCCTTAAGGCACGATGCCTTAATTGCCTTAAGACAGAATTCCACTTACAGCTAGTTTATTTCGACGAATGGGCTGCTAGTTTCACTTATTGTTTATTATTGTTTTTCAATTATTCTTTATTATTGCTAATAATCAACGAATCTTAGTTGATCTAGTATCAATCTCCACCCTTCTTATTAAAAATCTTGTGATTTGTTGTGTAAATAGTTTTAAAGTAGTTGCTACTGCAGTAAAACGTTATTATTTAATAATTTTGTAATTGAAATAGTTAAGCTCTGAACAATAACATAGAAAGAATAGAAGTAATATAAAACAATTTCGTTTATTTTGTCCCACAATTCGTACCCAATAACCCATTGAAATGTTGCCGCAATAAATTCTCTGCCGCGATAGTTTTGGAGTTGTTATAACCGACCCACCACGACCTCGCACTGCTCCAACTTATTTCGTTAGAATAAATACTCTCGTCCTTGTTTTGATATTATTAACGCACATATCACAATTAATTTATATTCGTATAATTTCCGAGTTAACCTAATTTTTACTTGGAATAATACTGCCACTCATAACGGTCCTACCCATTTGGAAAGTGATGAGTAAGCAACTGGATTCTCATATAAGTGCATTACAAAATTATTACAAAACTATTTTTTATTATATATTGTTAGTTACTTTTTTAACAATGTGCCATAGCGTTGAGCATATTTTTATGCTTCCAATGCTATTAAAATTTTTAAAATGCAAAGAATGGTCATTAGACATATTCATATAAAATTGCTTTATTCTAAATATATGTTTCCTCATTACAATAATAATACAGTTTTTATATTTTAATAAAAATTTGCAAAATACTTAAAGCTTTTATTATTTTCAAATATTCATTTTTTCAACCGTAATAAAGATAACATAAAATAGAATATATTAAAATTAAAATTAATCTAAATTTGTCTAGGTTAATCAGAATGTCTCAAATCATACTCTGATTAAAATTCTAACAAGTTGATACACATTATACATATATACTTTCTAAATTGTATTTTTATTGCTTATGTATGATTACCAGAATGTACAATTCAAGAAATTGTCATTTGTTATTTTTTATACCGAACGAGATTAGTTTTATGCATTTAATTTTGAAAACGCAAAAGTTTGATATCTGACCTACTGCCAATGAGTTAATTGTGTGATATGTGATGTGTAATAATTTTTATTTCATTACATTTTTTGAAATATCTCAAATTTATTTAGCCGTTGTTTTCATTTAACTGAACTGTAGAAAATAAAAGAATTAACAATGTTAATATAACATTTAAAATGTGATTATTCAGGCATAGTTGAATTATCTTTTGAGATAGATTCATTTTCTTCGTTTTTCAAACACATATATGTATTTTTGTCCAGCGATTAGATGTGGACAACCATCTCGAATTGTCTGGAACTTATTTCATTCTTGATTATATGTATTAATTATTAATAAAAAATAAATGTTATGCTTGATTACAAGTGGCTATGTGTATATGCGAATTTAAATTTCCATTGACGATTTCCAAAACACGTATCAACCGATTTGAAGAACGGATGGTCGTCTGATTTGAATGATTCAAAAAACATTTTACTCACATTGATAAAATGAACAACCATTTAAATTTTCGAGAGGAACAGATCCAGCGGCTTGGTGGTATAATGACAAAAGTAACAAAATGTCATTTGTCGGACAAAAATGATCATAATACATATGCACCTCAAATTAACAGATATTTTTTAAAGATTTTGATAATAAGTAAAAAATTTTGTTTACATTTCTATGGGTTCCATATCTGTGTTTAACCGTTAAACTGCTGCGCGGCGCTTACGCGCATCGATATTTTATTAAAATCAAAAACTACTATGCAGCCCGATTGCTTTGAAAAAGTTAAAACATTTTTATAATATTTCAAATAAATTTTCTTGTTTTATTTCTGATAGGCCAACTTTTCGAAACATATTAAAAATGTATTGTTTGCGTCGGACATGGTGATTAACGTGTTGAAAAAAAAATTAGATATTTTATGACTTTTGCGTGTATTAAGTTTTTTTGCGATACAATAGCAGTTTTTTCCATGTGATAGTTTAGTAAAAGCATTTTACAATATGATTCTTCAATAAAACGTTGAGGATGAAACCTCCCTTGTTCCAAAACAGAAAATAATTACATGCTTCCAAAAACATTTTCATTTTCAATTCAAGTTCCTTTTCAGAACACAAAATTAATAACGATCACAATCTCAGCAATCTTAGACAAAAAACAAACACCCACATATAAAATACATCTACAGGTTAATAGATATTTTGTTAAATATAAAATACCTAGTATTGATAGGGTCAAGTCTTTTGTAAATATGCCAATAATGGTGACACATAAATTATTTTGAAAAATAAAAATATGTTCCAGTGGTGGCTTGAGCAGTTCGATCATGGGCTAGCACAAACTAGGCAGACATCAGGCAGCTTTGATGTCATATTTTCACTTGAGGTTATAGATCCCAAAAATAAACTCAAGTGAAAATCGCCTTCTGGGTATTGCTGCATATATATTGTAGTGGTATTCACCCATTCATAGTAATTATAAATAATATTATAATCTACTATATAACGGTCAGAATATGAACAACGCAGTATGCTTATTGAGTCATAGCTCTTACATTGTATGCAGAGATAAGAACATTACGTGTTCAGAATAACGGTCTTTTGCAAGGCTTTCTAACTGCAAAACCACAAACTGCGTCTCAAATAAATAAGGAATGCGTAGTTTCTGACTCACATATAAAAAATCTGAACAAGTTCGAACAAACATTATAGAAAAGAATTGCGTCATCTTGATAAGGAATATAAAAGCTGCAGGATGATTAAATCGTTATTCTTTCTTATGTATATCGTCACTCATTTCGTATCAGTCTTTATCTCAATATATTAATTTTGTTTTAAGTTGTAATCAAGTATAACCGAATAATGATATAAATAAAGTTAATAAACATCTTCGAATGTTTATTCAAATATTTTCCACAGTGGCACAGACTTTACTGTTACCAGCAGAAGAACCCAAACATAATTGTTGGCAACAGTGGATCCACAACATATTGGTACCAGTGTTGGGATCACAACATATATATATATATATATATATATATATATATATATAAAACATGTTAAGTTAATTAGTCTTAACTGGATTGGACAAGTACTGGGTTACCATTCATTTAACAGTTCATATTATGAAGTCTGTTTACGCCAAAATAGACGTGACAACGTCGCATTAATTTTAGCGTAAGAGAATTGCATCTTCCAACGATGCATGGACATTTTCGACCCAAGGTCGGCAATAAAGTTGCCCTCTAGGTACCTGCAGGCACATACAATATAGTCTAAATCCAGTCGCGAAACTATTAACATAGTCTAGACCCGGTCGCCACGCTATCAACATTCAAATACTCTAATATTATTTCAATACTCAAACAATATCATACAAACAGTGTGAATTATATTCTACAAATAAATAAGTGTAAATCTACTTGTTATTAATCAATATTTACATTTTTAAAACGGTTGATAGAACCACTAATTCTATCTGGTCCTTGAGCAACAACTTCAACAAAAAACAAAGTCAAAATAATTATTGAATTGTAGTGAATTACTGTTCTATTGTGACAGATTGTAATTAAAAATATACACAAAAGAAAAATATAAATATAAGTTATTATTTGTGTTTTAAAACATTCTAAAGAGTAACGAAACTTGATTATTAGCTACGAAAATTCTTGTTCCTAATGTTACTAAATTAACTTGATTTTGATTATAAGATAACATTTATATGACAGCAATTTATAGATCAACTTTTAAATTAAGTTACAACTATGCAGCAATTGTTAATTTTCGTGAAATTGGTTAATTTGATACCTTAGTAAAATTAATAACTGAAAGCGCAATTAAGCTGTCCTGCATCGCAGAATGCCGAATATTCAAGCATGCATATAATCGATTCAGGTTATGCGAGCACATTGTGAATATTTTCGATAGTTTCGCTGGGAGCTTTGCCCAAATTCGCAAATGCCACATATAGGACTGCCAGTTTTCGAGTACAAATATGTTTTGGAAGCAACACAAACATCGCCTCATTGTACGCGTACGTGCGCCGACCGAATATTACTGTAGGCGCGTACGGTCGGTTATCGTATAATAGAGTCAACATCAATATATTGATGCCATTTTGCCAACTGCAATGTGAACATTAATTGCTTTACGGATGTAATAATAATAATTAATCTGTTGTAATATTCCTTATTATCATGATTTGTAATAAATTAATGCATTCTGATTATTTGCTTTACGCGTGTGCGGCGGTCTCTCTCCACGATCAGCCCTCCACGCATACCGGTGGCTTGTGGGCGTTTTGATGTACGACAAATTTGCATAAACAAGGAACGAATTTGCAATTATGGCTTGAATATTATTATTAGCTGTACCTACTAGGAATTGATATACTTAGCCCTCTGTTTACATGAGTTTTGAATAAATGTACTTAGCTATATGAGAAACCGTCAAATTGACGAAATGCATAAATCTATAAATTTTTATAATAAATTTTAATTCCAGTAAAGTGCAAAGATAAAACGATACTAAACCTAACACTTATATCATATAGAGTAGGACGGGACACAGAGGTCCAATTTGACTTTGAGCAAATCAATTGTCAAAATCACACCAATCATATTTCAATAATTAAAACATACAAATTAAAAAGCTATGTGACTATGTTCAGTAAAATTCCCGTATTAATAAAATTGTCACCTGCATTGATGACATGTGATGGTCACAAGGCAATCAGATCTAATGTTTAATTTTAATTATAGAAGAATTTTACGAAATAATATCTATATTATTCAACCAATGCGTAAAATAAATTTCATGGGTACATGTTTGCAGAGATAACAATGTATATAACCAAGGTCTGTTTTTTTTTTGTAAGAAATATTTATCAGCAGAGTTGGGGTAACTATTTATTTAATTTAACTTTTGTGAAATTGTTATCTCTAACTTAATTTACTTTTTTATTTACTATTTTTTATTGTTTACACCTTTATCGGAGTAAAGGTAATAGCTGGTTATACATCTTTTTTCCTCTACTTTTATATATTGCTAAACAAAATTAATTTATTTTTGAGATATCGGTTGTAGAACTTTTTATCCGCGGACTTTTGAGTCCCGCTCTACCTTATATCATATGATATAATTCACAATCGCTTCAAAAAAAAAATACTTTACAATAATGTAACACACCGTGCAAGGCATGATAGTAGAATGTTAAGTTATTTGAAATAAATATTTTTTAGCAATTTTTAGCAATTTGATTATATGCAATTTAACATGATTTAATCAAGTGTATTGCATCTCGGAGGTTATTGCCCATGACTATTACATTTATTACTTTAAAGGTGTAATACAACAAATATATAATCATTTTCTGCCTAAGAAGTTACCCCGTCAATTTATATACCATACAAGCATATATAGGTTTATCAAAATTATAATTGTATATTTATATGTATTACTGACATAATGAATTTACTACACAAATTACTTATGAATATGTTCTTTTTTATTTTGGTTTTTGATTTCGAAGTTTGAAGTTGACGAGTTTCATAAATTTCGAGTCAATATAGTATATAAAGTAGTTTTATATCAATCATATGATTTTATTGTTCAGAGAAATATTGATTAAAGTAGTATCTCCCTCACAATCCTATATCTCATGTTCCCAGAAATAGGCAGAATCTCAGTTAGGCATAATATATTCTAGAGTATATTGAATTCAATTTACAGTGTTCAACTGAAAACTTATTAGATCTATATTTCAAATTGACTATATTTATTAACTATATTTTGTCTTGAAATATTCATCTCATAAATCACTAGGTTATATACATAGCTGGGCACCGTTTATCAAATAGTTAACTTCGTTAACCGTTAATCCGCTACAAAAAAAGTTAGCTTCGTTAAACATTAAAACGTTACATTTCAGAAAAATTAAAGCAAGCTAACAATAATCGTTAATCCGTTAATATGTATAAAATTACATTTTTATATCGTTGCATTAGTGAACTTAATGAACTGATTGGTTTAGGTTCTGGAAGTTAACAGGTTATGAATAAAACAAAATACTTGTATAATTCAAATGTGTAATTTAACCCTTCGCGCGTTTTAATGTGTATAAGGAAAATGGCGCGACGCGCTTTGTGCACACACCGTGATAATAACGCTATTAGTCAACTTTCCGTTTTTATGATTGCATATTGTGTTTACAAGAATTTTTTTCTAAATAAAGGAAAAGAGTTTTTTTGCGAAAAATAGGAAACGCGCGACGGGTTAAGCGTCGGACATAAGGTGCATATTCCCCTTCATGAACATTTGGTGTCAAAATGTCTTTATCCGTGAAAAACAAACGTTCAACTGCAGCGCTGAGGGTATAGCAGTATTGTATTTAATAAATAGATTTATGAATATCTGATCCCCGAGGAATGCAGCAACATTGAACGAGTCTTTTGATTTCATGTCCAGCCACATTTTAGCGAGACTTTGCGCTTTATTCTTTAAAAAGTTGGAGCTCTTTGGTTTTTATATAGACTAAGTGACAGAATTGAAAAGTCTTCCTCCTCGTCATCATCGTTGTTACTCGCGTTGCTCCCTCCGCCACTTAAATTATCTCTGTCCTTCAAATTTTCCGCTGCTTCTTGCCATAAGGCATCTTCTACCTTTTTTCCATGCATTTTTTTACTGCTACCATACGTTTCCACCCATATCAACCGAAACTTTGGGTGAAATGCCGCGGCAAGTTGGCACTGTTCATCATTCAGGAGTGGTTCAAATCTTGCGGTGCCGTGCGGTAAATAGTAGGCATTGGATTAACGATTAACGGACTTCTGGCATTTTAACGGAAGTTAACGCGTCCATTAACATTTTTAAAAGTTAGTTTAAAAGTTAATCTGAAAATCAAAATGTTAACTTCGTTTATTAACGATTAACGGATTAACGAGTTAATGCTGAGCTATGGTTATGTATATAATATATATCTAGATCTAGGTTATATATATATATATATATATATATATATATATATATAATTCAATTTTTCAGATTTTGCTTGTCGCTAGACCTGAGGAAAAACTTAATCAACCTACTGAAATTTCATTTTTATGCCAGTTTTTTCATGTAGAATTTTGCTATCAATTTAATTTTTTTTTATAATACTGAATAGTTTATGAAAAATATAAAACCATGAAATTAATTTGTACATTTTTTAAAAATATGAAATTTTTTTTGTAACATATGGACATTTTTTGTAACATATAAACAATTTTAGTAATATTTTGAGTTTCAGAATAAAAATATTTAGTAATATGTAATGAATTCTTGATGTGAAACTTTCTTGTGAGTTTTGACCTCACATGCCTGTTTTTTGCGCGTTATATATAATTAGTTATATTTTTAGACCATAATTCGGCATAAGACAATATTTTATTCAACTATTATAGTTATCAAAAATATTTTATAGTTTAGTGAAAGTGTTAAACAAAGAATTTTCTCCTCTATTCGCTTTATTGTCAGTTCTTAATAATAAACAATCCCGCTCGAATTCTGTTTGACTTTGAACATGAGCAATGCGTATTTAAGCTGCGATATGAGAAAAAAATGTATTAAGGAGACCATGAAGCCGCCAGTGACTTAATTTACCAGTATTATGTTGTAACAAAGCAGCCCAGATTCTAGAGAGTAAATAAGGAACTGGAATTCAGATACTAGCTTTGATTTATTTCAACGTGCATTACCATAAAGATAAAATTTGTTTACTAAGTATTCGTAAGTTTGTCAGCAGTAAATAAGTTAAAAACGAACTATTTAATTTTTGAATATCAAAATTTTTTAATTGGTTCTTGAATAATTACCTTGCTCATCAGCTGAACTAGCATGCCTGGGCTCGAATACACCTACATCGACACTGTCGCTACGTCCTAGAGTATTCACGGCGTACAACCTTAGTCGCACAGGTGGACCGCCAGGTGTCAGGTTCACGACAAACACTGGCGTAGCAGAAACCGATGACTGTCTATTATTGGTATCCCGTGGATGAGAAAGTCCTCGTGATGAACCCACAACTGGAAACGCTTCTAGGACAAACTTCTGAGATAAGCCACCGTTGAAGCCCTCGGCACATTCGATTAAGACGAGATCGGCTGAACGATTAGACATAGTGCAGTTCGATGGTGGCAGCGGTGGCCCTGCGAAAATAATGTATCGTTTTTTTTTCATTATAGTTGAAAACAGACTTTGACCAAATTGTTTTGGCTAATAAAACTACGAAATTTAATTAATTTATAGTGATATTAATAGCCCATGAAAATTTTAAAATTGAAGTTTAAAATATTTAACAACTGCCATTCTTTTTTGACGCTTATCTGTTTTATCAAATATATCTTAGATGAACTAGGCTATTAACTCCAGATCAATGTAACTCCGTAACTTATAATTTTAATTACTAATGTAAACCAGAACCGACAAAAATCTATAATAAGTTCTTCTTCATAGTTGGAAACAAACTTCAAATTAATTTGGTTGACATGATAACTGAGTTTAATAGTGATGCCGATAGCTCAAAAATGTTTGCACGAAAGGATGATATTCCAAAACTTCTTTTAGCATTTGATGTACTTCTTGCAGTTTACACACATTGGTGCCTCAGTTGGCAGTTTCTAGCACGCACCTGGTGCGTGCACATTGAAGCACTTTATACACCTGTACTTTAGGTTGCAAGTGTACGCCGTATGGCCGAAGTTAAGGCATTTGTGGCACTGCAACTCTCTGTTTTGAGGTCTATAAATTACCAGGAAGAGATGTGTCTACCAATGTTGGTTATCGACCTTAGCTCCGACATATTCTGGTCTTTATCGAGGAGAACAATGTATATAGGCAACTTATGTTGACCACTATCTGAGGTTTTCCGCTTTATTTGTACTACTTGTCTGGCTTCGATCCCTTCCGACAAAAGATCTTCATGGATCTCTGCAATAGATGGATGTAGACCGGTTATGGAAATTATCTTTGGTATTTTATCTTTGATCGTGCAGGTATAAAATTGATAATTGTCCTTTAGTCCCTGAACATTCCTTTGATCTTCTCATATTCTTTAGCGGTTAGTAATTAGATAGTAATTAATTTTAGATCTTTCTCGTAAATATTTAAATGTTTTCAAATCGATTTGACTTTTGATGATTATCGGTGGGATTTTTGCCTCTTTCGTGATTTCTTTTTTTGGTGACACAGTTTGGACGCCTGAGGTAGATGGTTTCGGCCTAATAGTGGTTTTCTCAGGTTCCTTGTTCTTTTTCGCCCTCTTTTGGCGTGTACTATCAGTATCCATATCTGTCCGGTCCAAAAGAGCATCATATTTTAAGCGCAGTATTTTTCTGAACATCCATCTTTTGATATCTTGCCAACATCTTGAATTTTTTCCCAAGCGCCTGGCCGAAAATTATTTTGCTCTCTGAAGGATTTTTCGCACTGATTTTAAAGTTTATTAAAATGGTATATAATAAAAGACTTTACAGTTTTGACAAAGGAAAGCACTCTCTAATTGGTGCCTACTTCCATCTCATTATCAACCCCAACCCGGGGTTTGGAAAGAGAAGTATGCTAAAAGGCACCTTCACCTTTGAAATTTGGCGTACGGAACAAGATATAAGTCCGATTTCTTTTACAAAAGCATGATTACAATCAATACTGGACTTAATACTTATTTCAGCAAAATCTAATTACACTATATAAAGCTATTGTTTTTTTTAACTTATGTATATCCCCAGGATGGCTTTTGAGTAATTTGATTTTATGACTAGTCTCTATCGTGTTCAATAATTGCATATGAGTATTTTCACAAAAACAACACTTTATGTTAGTGGATATTTATTTAACATAATTATTGCTGATCAAAAAAGCATTTCTTACAACTAAATTTCAATCCAGATCAACCATCATTTTGAAAAATGTTATTTTAAAACTTTTTATTAAATTTTTTTGGAGGTATTGAAATGACTAATAAGATTTAACTTTTTTAAAACACCTTTAAAACTTTAAAAATATGACTTTTTTACTACACATGTAATTTTGTTTTTATTATGCTTGATTTAAAAAATGGCAAGATAACTAAGCATATGTTTCATAAATTTATTTTACATTGCAATGACGATGATCTTATATAATAACAATTACATTTTTAACTATTAAATTATACAGGCTTCTTGGAGTTTTAACATGACTCAAAAAATTATTAAAAATATATCATTTATTAAACAATTAGTTCATACTTTTTATGTTCATCTTCAATGTGACTTCAATGCCACATCATCTTATCTAAGCAATTTTTTTATCTATTTTTTCTCAATAGTTTTAAACTATATCTCCTTTGTAAACAGTATATATTTTACGGTTATTATTATTTAAATTCAATTTTTTAACATCTTTCAATTTTTTGTTACGTGCAACACATCACATTTTAAACAAGATCAATTTCATTATATAAAAACTAGTTGTATATGCCATCGTGCCTTAAGGCAAATTGCAGCAACTTCCCGTCTGGTAACAAAATAATAAATGTTTTCAAATAGATTATTATAAATAAATACTGTAACATTTATAAGAGTTATATAAACTGAATAACAAAGTTAAAATAATTTATTTAAATTATATAAGTGTGCTTTAGAACTTAATCTAGAATTTAAATTAAAATCTGAAGTAATTTGGATATAAAAAATAAAATTTTGAGAAAAAAATGAAAAAAAAATTCAAATATTTTATTTTCAATAGCAATTATTTTGTCAAAACAAGCAGAAAGTTTTTTGAATCATTCAAATCGGATGCTTAGTTCTCTCAGAACTGCCATTTTTTGCATATTTAGCCAGGTATCTCCAAAACGGATGAATCTGCCCACCACTTCTCCCCGTCATCACGACTTGAATGTTGTTTAGATCATTCAGATCGGATTCTCCATTATCTCAAAAACTCGATTTCTATTTTCTGCACTCTTTGCTCCGTATATTCGAAACGGCTGGAACTACATTTGCCAAAAACTAATCTGCACATCTTTTTATCAATAGCAATCGAATATTTTTTTAATCATTCAAGTCGGTTTCTATAATTTTGAAAACAAATACTCTCCGGTCCATCTAAAAACAAAATTTGAATATTGCGCCACGATACATTGCTACTGAGGCCAATGGATAATCCATCCACACTCGGTGATTTTATTATTAGAATAGGTCCGACATTTTATGGTGCAGCAATGGCGGGCAATGTCTATTTTTACTTGGAAACATATTGCCATCTATATTTCCAAGTAAAAACCTTTGTCACTACTGCTTGACAACAAACAGCTCGAAGCGACTCTCGAACCCGGGACCTCTGAATCAAGTCACGTTGCTCTAGACCGTTTATGATAAAATCTACCAGTAACTTACATGATGTTTTTATATAAGCTCCAAACGAGGTTTGATGCTTCATTCGCCCGTTGCTTTCAGGCAAACACCGTAATAACTTGCATAAGCACATCTATCTTCCACATCGTAAATCCATTTTCAACTTACCCGCGGGCACTAGATGAAAAACGCACGGCGTTTGCTGTCTGCCGACGGCGTTCTCCGCCCAGCAGTTGACCGCCCCGTAGTCGAGGTCGCTCTCGGGCGTGTATCGCAGCACGCTGACCGGCCCGTGCTCGTTGTGCTGTGCGGGCGTGATGAGCGGCCTCTGCTCGCCCGAATTGTTGAACGTCCAGCGGAAGGAACGAGGCGCCGGATCCGATTCAACCTCGCACGTCAGGGCGATCGCCTCGTGTCGGGAAGCGCCTATCAGGCCTCCGACGCTAGCCCGACATAACGGTGCAACTGAAAAATTCAAGGTGTTTATTATTAACTTTTCTTAGAGTAAATTATAGTAATCGAAAAAAATTGAAAATGAAAATTTGTATATATACTTATATGTCAAAGGTTTCTGCGCATTTTGGGCATACCTTAGAAAGATTGTGTATGTGCATGTGTGTAAGTATGGAAGTATGTATGGGCGTACACAAATGTTTATCGACGATTTTGGGAAAACGCATTAACCGAGTCGAATAATTTAAAAAAATCGATTTGTATTGATGGGGAGAGACGTACTGATTAATTTTTGGAAAATTTATGAGACAATGGTGTCAAAAATAATAAATCGATTTTTGATAAAACGGATGTACAAATAAATACATTTTATTGACGAAATGAATCACTGAATTTTTTGGCAAAGTTGGTCTAGGGGGTTTGGAGATCCAATAAAATAAGTAAGACGAGCTATTTGGCCACAATAATTGTTAGACATATGCACATTAAATTATCTGATACATAATAACCAATATTTTTTACATTTCTATGGGCCAATGTTTATCCGTTTTGGAAAAAGATCAAAAATTTAAAATATTAAAAAATATTTCGATTTTGTTTGATACTTTGATACACTTTTTTAATTATTGCAAAATTCTATTTTTCGAAGGTTCCAAAAACTTGTTTCAAGCTTGTTTCAGAAAGGTTTAGGGATCCCGTCAATTTGTCGGAATTTCAATTCTCCATACCAATACACCATAAGACTAACTTAACTAATTTTGGTCATAAATTTACAATTTTAGTAATGCATATTATGTAAACAATTAATTATAATTTTAATAATCATTCTAAATTTTGAAATTTAGCTTTGGTATACCTCTTTCTAACGAAACTCTTCAAGTTGACCTTGTAACTTATTTGTAATTTTTTTTTTATTTGCTATTGTTACATACTAGAGAAAATAAAAAATATTATAATTATTATTAAAATAAAAAAAAACGAGTTCACTCCATTGAATTAAATCTAATGTTTTACATGAACTTAGCAAATAATGATTATATTTTGGCATTATTTTATATATTATACTTTCAAATAGCAAATATATAATAATAACCATAACCTATTTAAACCTATTTTCATGCCTTAGAATGTATAAAATCGTTCTTACAGTATAATTTTTTTTTATAACAATACACTGTATATTATTAAATAGAAATCAATAAAACATATGCAAAAATATGTATATCCGGCAAAAAATGCTGAAACAAATAAAAATGATGAAAAATATTGAAAGACAAAAATATTCATTTAAATTCACGTGGTATATTATTACATGTGTGCTTCTTTTTGAGAATTTAAAATAATTTTTTTTAAATTGTAGTTATAAATGAAATTACAAAATCATATAAAAATCCAAAGATATTTTTTTCGAAAGCGATGTCAAGAAAAATGTGAGGAAAATATATATCGTCCCATATATGTCTTAAAGCTTCGATCACACTTATTTTTATTTTGATCGCAATTTGTTTTTGTTTTTAGTTGCGCGTTGCCTACGTAGTTTTCACTTATACTTATATCCCAAATTTTGAAAATGTTATTGTGTTTTTGTAATGTCGAATATTTATTAATATGTATTTTGCAGAACTGTCTCGTCAGTGAGTTCCTGTATTCATTCAGTACTTGTCATATCGCTTCGTTTTGTATAGTCTGTAGGCTCCGTAAGTTCGTTTTTGTTGCCACGTTTTACTTCGAAGCAACGTACGTGATATATGTCATAAATGTATATAATTTTTTTAACTGTTGATCATATCTACCTAGATATTTTTCGAGATTTTATAATATTCAAGTACTCAATTTAATTTTCATATTAAAATCGTGGCGCTCGTCAGGATTAACTAGTTGGTATTGGTATTTTACCCTGAGGCAAGTTACATAAACTTCCCGATACGTGTAAATAATCGATTAAATCAATAAACCAGTAGTGTGTATGGCACCGTGCATTAAGGCAAATTGCTTGTACCTCCCGTACCGTAACAAAATGTTCGAGGAATATTAAATGTTTTCAAATAGATTATTATAAATAAATACTGTATCATTGTCTAATATTTATAAGAATTATATAAACTCAATTGCAAAGTTGAAAATATTTGTTTAGAGTATATTAGAACTTAAGTCAAAATTACAATTATAATCAGAATTATTTTCTATATACAAAAAAAATATTTCTTGAAAAAAAAAATGAAAAAAAAATTGAAACAATTTTTTTCCAAGAGCAATTATTTTGTTAAAACAAGCACAAAATTCTTTGAATCATTCAAATCGAACGCTTAGTTCTTTCAAAAACTACCATTTTTTGCACATTTAGCTTTGTATCTCCGAAAGCGCTGTACCTGCCTTTGCCAAAAACTAATCACCCCTTCTCCCCGTCATTAAGAATTGAATGTTTTTTTAATCATTCAAATCGGATGCTCCGATCTCTCAAAAACTCAATTTTTATTATCTGCACTCTTTGCTGCGTTTATCCGAAACGGCTGGATCTGCCTTTGCCAAAAACTAATTAGCACATATCCCTATCAATAGGAATCGAATGTTTTTTGAACCATTCAAATCATATCATCATCGTACATACATACACACGCATACATCCATTTTTCTTGAGGTATGCCAAAATGTTCAGAAACCTTCAAAACGTCAAGAAATGTAAAAATTTTCAAATTCGATTTTTGGACGTTTACAATAACTTACCCTACGGGAAGTAAATAAAGCTAATTCTGTATTGATGATACAGTACATGTTACAAATCTTTCTTATTTTATCATCATTAATAGATACGAAATTATATATCATACACCTAAAATATACTGTTGCATTTTTAATCTAGCTCTGTAAATTATGTTCGAATTTGGGAAATATTCCAACTTGGCTTTTATATTTTTAATAAGTTTGAATCGAACAAAGAGATTCTAATTCTGTGAGACGTAACATATTTATTATATGCAAAGAAGAATTTTACATTTTCGCAATTAGCTAAATTTTAAATTACAATAAATGCATATAATAACAATTTTTTAACAATGCCAGTTGAAAGGCATTTTTACTTAATCTTTATATAACCTCAAATAGAAATTTTTATTAACTTTCGTTAAACATTATTCACTACTTCTTTGTCATTATTACTAAGATCAAGAATCTTGCACAGACAAATAAAAATTATTATAGTTCAGTATCAATTGTTGATTTATAATGTACGATTGAAACTTTTTTTCCAATAATATCTTTTAACATCTTTTTTTATTTAACTGAATACATGTAAATTCTTCATGGTCATTTTCATGTAAATTCTTCATGGTCCTTCAGAGACGCTGCATATATTCCAAATTTCAACCATGTTATTTTTCACATATCCATAACACTTTATCGAAAGGTTACACAATATTACAAACTTCCACCGCCAGCGCATTTCTCTTAAGTCCCGTATTAACAAAGTTGTTTTCATACTTTGAAAGTGTTTAATAATGTATTTAACAGTAAATAAATCGTATATGAATGTTCTACTTACATCGAACTCTCAGTGAAAGTTGAGCACTGGATGTTCGGCCTTGTGTGTTGGCTGCCAAACAAGTAATATCGCCTGTCCAATTTCTGGTTACTTTTTGCAAAGCCAGAGAGTTGGCACTAATGATGACCCTGGCACCCGAATCATGTCGTAATTCTGTACCCTGACAATGAAAAAAAAACAATTCAATATAGTAAATTAAATTAATTTTTTCCACGTGTTAATATGTCTATTTTCATACTAGGGGTGGATACAAGATAATCAAAAACTTACATATTAGATTGAAACGAAATTTTACACACTCAATGTAGATATTTTTTTTATTTTAAATTTTTATTTTTAATAATTTTTTTTATTTTATTTAAATTTTTTTTATATTTAATATAATTTAATGCGTTTTTCTTATTTAGTCATATGCAACGCTAAAAATTTATCATAATCATTACGAAAATGATGCATAATGAAAAATATTTTTTTTTACAGCTAATCTCAACATAGAGATCAATTTGAACATAGAAAACAAGATTTTGTTTTCGGCATATTTTTATGAAATAAAATTTATAGGTATATGTATGTTACATGTTTAAAATCATTGTTGTATACAGTTTTTTTTTTATTTTGGTACATATACAACCGTTATACTAAAATTTAAAAAATAGCACGTTTTATAAAACTAGTTTTTTATAGTAATAATGAAATCCAAGTTCATGTTCGGCAAAAATTGACATAAAACTGTGAGTAGACGTGTTTTGAAAATTTATTTATAATTTATATCATTTTGAGGTAAACTCAATCATAATATAACGATTTTTAAAAAGTTTTAGACTTTGCCCGGCTTTTGCGTTTTTATATCTGTTTTTTAAACATACTTATATTTCAAATTACTAGGTAACAAGTATAAAACTTATATTACATTTTTTTAATTAGTTGTTAGGAGTTACTACTTATTAAGAAAAAATCTATTTTCCTATATAAATTGATTTATGTGTATTGAATTTCTTAGATTTTTCTTAGAATTTTTAAAGTTCTGCAATAATGTATATATATATATATATATATATATATATATACACCAATACTTTAAGCATTAATACTAACAAATTTTAACCAAAATAACATTTTTTTAACTTCCCGAAGGAGAAGTTTATGTTTTCATCAAAAAATCCGATTCGCTAATTTTATGTTTTTTCGACGTTTCAATCCATTCTGAATCGAATGAGACCAAATTTGGAAAAAGTATGTGTGTGTATGTGTGTGTGTGCGTGTGCACCAACAGATTTTTTGCCATAAATCGCCGTTTTCTCAAAAACGGCTGGACCGATTTCAAAAATTTAGAAGTATCTCGATGAGGACTATTGTTTGTCAGTTTTGTGCGACGATCGGCCAAACCGTTTCTTCGTAAATAGCAAAGAAGTGAAAAGTTTTTCGTCCACGTTTTAGCCCGCAGTTCTAAATCGATTTTGAAAATTCAAAAATCGTTCGAAAGATATTGGTTGGGAATCGACCTGATTAGTTTTTGGTAGAGATCGGCCGGGCCATTTTCTTGTAATGAAGTTTTAAAAAAAAAATTCGACGATTTTTATGATTATTTTTTTGACGGTAGACACCATAGTCTTCTATATCATACTAAAATATTACGGCCATACGACAACTGGTTCAGCTTTAAAAATTCGTCAAAGTTTTCAAAAATTGGTATCGTTTTTTGGCATTTGCCAAAATTAGACCTTTGATCGACGTTTTCTCAAAAACGCCTGAGCCGATTTTAGAAAATTAAAAGCAATTTGATGTATTTCGGTGAGGACTATCGTTTGTCAGTTTTGTGTGACGATCTGCCAAGCCGTTTCTTTGCAATTTGAAAAAATGTGTTAAACTGTTTGTCCACATTTAAGCTCATCCTAACGAACCGATTTTAAAAAATCAAAAACTGTTCGAAAAATATTCGTTGGGAATGGTACTGATTAATTTTAGGTGAAAATTTACCGAGCCGTTTTCTTGTAACTGTTGAAAAAAAGTGTTAAACTTTTCTTGCACATTTAAGCTTATCCTACCGAACCGATTTTAAAAAATCAAAAGTGTTCGAAAGATATTAGTTGGGAATGGTACTGATTAATTTTAGGTGAAAATCTACCGAGCTGTTTCTTGTGATTAACTGTTGAAAAAAAGTGTTAAACTTTTCGTTTACATTTAAGCTCATCCTACCAAACCGATTTTAAAAAATCAAAAACTGTTCGAAAGATATTAGTTGGAAATGGTACTGATTAGTTTTAGGTGAAAATCTACCGAGCCGTTTTCTTGTAATTAACTGTTGAAAAAAAATTTAAGCTGATTTTTATGGAACTTTTTTTGGCGATATACATCATGGTCTTATAGAACTTACTGTAATATTACGGCCTTACGACAAGTAGTTTAATTTTAAAAATTCGTCAAACTTTGCTAAAATTATTATCGTTTTTTTTTTTAAGTAGGATTGATGAAGTATATTATTTACACATTTTTTTTTGATTAAGTCGATTATTTACACATATCGGGAAGTTCATGTAACTTGCCTCAAGGCTAAATACCAAAACAACTAGTTAGGCTTACTTTCGAAAGGCGAATCTGCTGATCTGTTTCAATATATAATTATCGTTATCAAAATGGAAATATACAAGAAAATTTATTTTATTACTAATTTTTTATTAATTGTAAACGTTACTATCACAAAAGAAATAAACATTATTTTATCATTGCCAGTTGCATTTTCACATATAAAAATATATTTTCCGTAAATATTTTATTAAGAATAATTTTTGTTGCTTATACTTCTTTGAAGCAATATCTTATTTTGTACGAATTATGTTATCACATATTTTCAGTGTCATTTATTACACTATTTTTATATTTTGAATGCTCTTCTTGCATCGTAAATGAGTTTGTTAATAATTATTCATAATTATTACCTATTTTTCAATTTAGTTTAAAATTTATGTGCTTTTTCGTACGATGAAAATCATATTTGAATATACGTTATTTAATTGTTATATAAGATATATTTTTAGATTTAAGTTAGATTCAACAGTTTTTTGTATAATCTCCATAAAAGCTTACACGTGGATGGGGTAAAAGGAACGAACTGAATCTTTACCCCTGCCAAAGATATCTTTAAATACACATATATATGTAAGTACTAAATATTCTAAAGTAAATTATAAGTAAAATTCTAGTGTATAATTAAAAAAAAAGTTGTTTGGTTTGTTTTTTATTTTCATAGTTATTGAAGAATGTGTACGAGTTAAAAGCCAAATTATTTTTGTAAATACAGCCTTTTGACCTCGATAATCCTCTTCTGGTAATTTTCTTTTGCGAAATTTTAAACGCTTGTTTTTCAAAACGTTCTTTTTCAAGACGAAGCTCACTATTCTTACTGGAATCATCTAAACTGTATACAAAAGCTCCGTTGACTTTTCTCTGCCATTTATTAGACTCATTCTCAAAAAGTGTGAAGAAAAAATTATTGCTTACTTCAAAAAGACGCCATTTTATCAAAACACTTTTACCTAACTTAATCCTAGTATATGTCATTGTGACTTCAAACAACATTTTTTTTATTTCGGATTACTGAGAAGCTGCAATGATAATGGTACGATCACGTGACAAGTTTTGGAACACCCACTTTAACACCTCCTAATTTGTAAAATTATTTTTTTGTTTTTAAAATTTTGTTAAATTTACTCTGGGCACATTGATAAATAAATTATAGAAAAAATGATAGAGAAAGTTTCGATCGCCTCTTGTTTACAATAATTAATAATAACGTAAAATTCATACCTTTATACTAGAATACCCGCTTAAGTTCAACAAGCATTTCTAGAAGAGCTAACAACTTCATTGACAAATATTTCTGACGAAATACCAGATCAAAGTTATATACAATGTTATCATTGTAAAAATTGTACTCATGGAAAAAATGCAAAAAATTATTTATTTTTGTAGCACACCAACTTTGTGAATATGTAAAAATAATTTAAATAAAATGCCAAAAAATAAATAGCAAAAATATTTTTTGTTAATAACATTCGATACATATTGATAAAAAACTTTTGGCTGATTACAATGAGTAGAAAGAAAGTACCTATGCGATATTTAAGTATTACTGAGTTTTTATTTATTTTACTTATTATTATTAAGTATTTCTTGCTTTATTTGGTATTACTATTTAAGCTCCTAACAATTTGTCATATTTTTCTTATATCGCTCATACCAGTCTTATTATATTATTTCTTATAGTCTTTAATTTCATAAAAATTATTGCTCAAATATTTTATTTTGCTCTTTGTTTCGCAGAACGGAATCTAGAATTTTTCCTTTTTTTATCATTTCTGGTTATTCAAAAATATATAAAAAGATGATAATTTGATATATAATTCTTCTTCACCATTTTAACTTTCAATTCAAGCTTTAAAATATTAAGTTATATAAAAAATATATATTTTCTTAGAATTACTAAAAATCTACAATTTGCCTTGTAAATCGCTGAATGTTTACAATATACCACATTCACTGCCAACAATAAATTATTTTCTTAAATTATATTTTATTAATAGATTTTTATGATTTATGATTAAAAATCCGAAATTTTATCAAAATTTCAATTTAATTTAAGTAATTTATTTATTATTTACTCAGTATTGCAATTAGCCCTAGAAGTCATATTTTCACAA
Source organism: Ctenocephalides felis (assembly GCF_003426905.1). Taxonomy (NCBI): domain Eukaryota; kingdom Metazoa; phylum Arthropoda; class Insecta; order Siphonaptera; family Pulicidae; genus Ctenocephalides; species Ctenocephalides felis. Next base: position 9,052,394 of record NW_020539726.1, on the reverse strand, counting down.
TCTAGATCATTTATTTTCGATCATCACTGATTTTTTAAAGAATCAATATACCACGTTTCACTAAACTTTTCTTCCAAATTATTTACAGTGTAAATATGTATAGCATTTTAAATTTTAATAATTGATTGGGTGGATACTGGATAGTGAATCAGAGCTCCCGGATTCGATCTCGCTACGAGGAACCTGATGTCAAGCAGTAATAACATAGGTTTTCACTTGAAAATACAGATAAGCAATATATTTCTATCACTTATTCGGTATTGCTGCATCAATATTATATTCGCCGATTACAAAAATTGTAATAATGCAGTTTGTCACACAGAGATGAGACAACTGTTTGGGTTGCCATCTGTAAAACCGACGAAGTATTAAGTTAACAAGCTCGAAAGCTTTTGAGGACTTTTAAATTCTGACATATGTACGAAACAATAAAATAATATGTGGGTTCTATTTTGAAACTATGTTAAGCGTCCATGAATTGTCTCTAAACAATGGCAGGTATTTTTTGTAGTTCACTTCGGTTGGCTTTTTTAATATTGCTTAAGGATATAGCGAACATTGCATAAATTTCATGCAATTGAGTGTTTTCTATTTAGTTGCATATGATTAATCTATTTTACTTACATCATGGTACCAGGCTAAGCGATATACAGGTGGATTAGCTCGCACCTCGCACTCGAAGTACACATCATCACCTTCTTTTATATTATTGGGATCTAATCCGGCACCCATTTTTAAGTCGACCACAGGAGCGTCTGCAAATATGAAATAAAAATTAGGTGGTCCATAGCACAACGTCACTACTTTGTGAAAATGGGTTAATTTGTAATTAATAATTTCCAAATTTACAAAAATGTATTACAAAATATTCGTTTGCAAAAATATATATTATTTTCACATGAAACCATACACAGCGATCTCAATATGAAAACGGTGCAATTAACATTCAAAGAATTTGAAAAAATACAAACTTAAATTGGAATCACATTCAAACTCATCAATAGGCGACATTACCCTACCATTAGGCGTAAGAAGATTGAAACGTCAATTGCCTTTAGAATTAGTCTTAGATTAGCTTCAGATTTCACTGGAGTTCTTCTTAGACATTGCTCGCAGATATTGTCAATTTAGCTTATAGGAATCCTTATGTATTTCTGATCGCTAAATAAAACAGTTAAAAAAACATGTCAGTATTTTGTTTTGATCGGATCGGATGTCAAGTCTACTCTGATCCCACAGCACTGCGCGCTCAGTGTTGACGGATTAACCGATTTGAATGATTCGAAAAACATTCGATTCTTATTGATAAAGAAATGTGCTATTTGGCAAAGACAGGTCCAGCCGTCCAATTCATAAAATAGAAATCAAAATAAAATTCGAACGATCCAAAAAGCATTCAATTTGTTATGATTGGGAGAAGTGGTGTTTAGTTTTTGGCAAACGCAAGTCCAGCCGTTTTGGAGATACCGAGCTAATTGTGCAAAAAATAGCAGTTTTTGAGAGAATTAAGCATCCGATTTAAATATTTCAAAAAAACTTTTTGCTTGTTTTGACAAAATTTTTGCTTTCAAAAAAAAAATTTAATTCAACAATAAAGAAATAAAAATTAATTTTTTGTATGTCGAAAAAAATTCAGATTTTAATTTTAATTCTGGTTAATGTTCAAACGCTCATTTATATACATTAAATAAATAATTTTAACTTTGCAATTCAGTTTATATAATTCTCATAAATAAATATTTGACAGTGTAAATTGAATAATAAATACAGCTTTTGGAAGTATTTTTAATTTTTGCTTAAGTATTCAATAACAATTTTTGGTTGATATTTTTATGTATAATTAATATCATATGGTAGATATACATACAAAATGTAGCCTCAACTATAATAAACACTTTACCAAAAACAGTTTAAAGTTTGCATTCGATTTGCACATATATTAGTAATCGCAGAAACATCTGCTCTCATACGAATGAAAATGTTTCAATTAAGCAAATAAAATTTTAATTAGATGAATAGTAACATTTGTATTATATTTCTACATTTTTGAATAAATTGCTTTTATGAATTCGTAGATTTGTAAATAAAACGTGTTCTTATAAACCAAACAATGAAATTACTACATTGAATATGAATAACTTGTTTACAATTTTATGGTATCATAAATGAATGTATTTCGATCAAATTTATTTTAAAATGCATACTCACATTTAAAGAGCAAGCTTATGACTAAATTAATAAGCAGGAAACCTTATTCTATTAAGATTAATTTTTATTAATTTTGCGCGAACTTTATAAAGTTAGATTTATAATATTTATTATTATAGAAAATATTTTGCAATTGTTATTTGTCATAATCTATTATATAGAAATAAGTTGGGTTTTCCTTCCTGACGATATAACTCTAGAACGCATGAACCAATTTCGACGATTTTGCATTCGTAGGGGAGGTTTCGGGCTCCGTGAGGTTTATGGCAAAGAAAATTGAAGAAAAAAAATCTAGAAAAGCGAAAAAATTGTTATTCACATGCAGGGTCATCTTTGATACTTAGCATGTACTGCAAACCAATATTTTAAGTAGATGGCGCAGGTAGATACATTGTTTGACAGCTACTTTGATTAATTACTCTTACCAACGACTTTTGCCGATTTGTAGACTCTCAATTAACTCTTATTGAAAATGTGATTTTCAAATTTCAAACGTTAGTGAGAATTATCAGAATTATGCTCGGTTAAGTCAACGAGCAATTCTTGCCGCAAAGAAAAATGATGTACACGCAATGAATTTCACCATTCAATCAAAAATTGCTGGCGATTTGGTGACATACAAATTCATTGATTCCATAACAAATCTCGACGATGTAATAAATTATCCAACCGTGTTTTTGAACTTTCTGGAGTTACCAGGATTTACACCACATAACTTGCAAGTCAGAGTTGGTACTGTTATTATGATATTGCGTAATTTGAATCCACCGCAACTTTGCAATGGTACTCGACTATCGGTAAAAAGACTTATGCCGAATTTGATTGAGACAGCCATTATTAACGGAAAGTACGCTGGTGAAAATGTGTGTAATCCTCGAACACCAATGACTCCGACTAGTCTTCCGCTTGACTTTAAACAATTGCAATTTTTAGTTCGCAATGACAATTAACAAGCCGCAAGGCCAATCGTTTGGGGTTTGCGGGATCGATTTAGAAAATCATTGTTTTCCGCATAAGCAGTTATACGTTGCGTGTTCACGAGTTGGGAAACCACCCGTTTTATTTGCGTTAACGTCAGACCAAAAAACAAAAAACACGTAAAACCCTTCGATTCAGCATTTACTTTGGATTCACTTCCATTTACTTAGTTCAATTAAAAAAGACTTCATTTTTGTAATCGAAATAAATTCATTACTCTTGTGTAATGAAATAAAATTTTTCCTTTTCAAATATAAAACAAAAATTCTTCATTTTCTTCACGGAACCATCGGGTGGCGAAACGGAGTTTGCCGAGTTTGCTAGTTAAATTATAAAAATCACAAAATTCACTGCCGGCAATTACTGACACTTAATAAACAAACAATTATGACTCTAAGAATGAAATGCCAATTTGCAAAGAATTATTAAAAAATCTTATTGATATTATTAATTATTTCCAATTTGCTTCAACGTATGTTGATTCTAATTTTGCTCCAAAACTTTTAATGCTCGATAATTAAGAAAACTTCATTTTTTGTCTAAAATTTTGCACAATTCACCTTTAAATTTGTACATTGTTTAATGAAAAATTCACAATTTTTGAAATCTAATTTTTATATATATTGCAGTTTCTTAATAAATAATTCAGATACAAATAAGCTGGAATTTTTTGCAATTACTTACTTCCAAAAAATAATTTATATTTCTGACAATTTTGTAAAACAAAAATATGTTCAATGCTTTGTCTACTTTCTCTTGATTATATAATAACCAATACAGTAAATCATCTGTCTTTATATATACGAACTATTCAAGTTTTTATAAAAATATTTTTCTGTTGCTACTTTATAAAAAGATTTCCATAATAAATCTAAATTTTAATATTCAAATAGTGATATTATGAATTATGATATTTTTCTGTGATTTTTTTTTTATTTTAATATAACTCTAATTGCAAATTATTTTTATTATATTTTTCTATTTCTATTTTTATTAAATTTGTAAATAATTATATTTATGTAACATATATGGAAACTGAATTTATTTTCAGTAAAAATGACACCTATCCAATTTAGTATATTCCTCGAAATGAAATTTTCATGTGGGTACATTAGGACTATATAGAGGGAACGCGGAAAAGTATTTTAAAGAATTTGGCTCGTATTGAATATAATGTTATTTTTATGTTTCTCTCATATTATTATTTTATTACAATATTTTTGAAATTATAAAAAAAGCATTATAATACTCTCATTTTCATCAGTCCCATTTTTCTATTAATTATTATTACAGTCGTAAGAAAATTCTAAGTATGTAAAAATAATATCTTTACAAAAATATGCTTTACTAAATTCAACAATGAAATATTTGTCTTTCATTGTTTCAACACCCTCATTTTTTTCTGCATCAATTTAACAACTTGATTCGATTTTCAAACAACTCCAAGCTAATTTTGTAGGCAAATTTCAGACATATAGACATGTATGAGTCACTTAGACATGCCTGAGTCTATTTATGGCTTTCCTTATGTTTTCCAATTTTGCTTTTACCTTACTAATTTTTTTTTTCGTTATTTTTCGACTTCTTTTTTTATATCATTTTTCTCCTCTTTGGAATTAGTTTCAATTTGAATTTTTTAAAAATTAAAAACAAGTGTTGAACGTGATTTTATGAATAGTGAATTATAATAATGCAACTTAATCATGAAAATGCATCTAAGTAGTAATATAATTGTTATTCTGTTTGTGATTTTATCGTTAATCTATTCATTCAATTTATATTGTATTCGCAGAATCAAATAGATTTCTTTATGGATGTACGTTCAGTTTATGGCATACTATTGATTTTTGAAATTGCATGTATTTCCAACTAAATTTTTAAGAACCACCAAATTATAGTTAATTTTAATTTGTATTTTTTTACAGAATCTTTTAAAGAAAATATTTCTTTATGGCATAGTTTTCTTACGATGAAGACGATGATGATCAAATTAGTTTTATTACAATTGCGTTACACTTTGATAATATAATTGTACAAAAATATTACTTAATGATGTTACACCAAACACTAAGATGATTACAAAGTACCATACACGGTCATAACATATTGACACGATAGAATGATTACAAATATTTTGTTTATAGAGTAAGAAGGTCTTGCTATAAAAGAATGCATCTTCCTAATACTACATGATTAAATGAGGTCCAATTTTTTATAACTAAATATTTTTAATAATTATTATCAATGTTTACATTTCATGATTTCTTGGATAATGTCATATTATATCATAATTAATTAGATAAATATAATTATATTCATATATTTCTTCAAATTCATCTTTTTGTATATTTATGGTATATCCATAATCTCTTTTGCAAAATCATATTCATTCGTTTACATAAATTAATAATTGTTTACCATAACATTTATTCAATGTATATTGAAAATTTTATAATCTGTATTTTATTTTTTATATAAAATAAAATATACCAATTATCTTGAGTATTAGTATTTAATCATACTTTAGTTAATTAAAGAAATTATTTTCAAGTTTTAAAGGTTTATAAATTTTAATTTTAAACTGTATTTTTAATTAATAGCAAATGAAATAGATTTACATAATATTATACATTTCAGTATATAAGTAACACTTTTAATTTTGATAGTGTTTTTTATTTGATTTTATTATTAAATTTTCTAATAAATCTTTAATTATTATTTGAAACTTACTATCGCAAGATATACAAAAAATAAATTATAGCATAAACTTAGGTATGTTTTTTGAAGTTACAATTTTTTTATGATGTATGAACAGTTTCTGATCATTTTATAATGTATATTTTTATAATATTGTATTCCTAAATGCTTATTTATTTATAACAATTATTTTTGCGTATTTGTATACACCACACGAATATTTGTTTTAATTTTGATAATATATTTCTTTTTAAATTTATAATTTACTTTTCAAAATACCAGTAAAATTTGAAATGGTAACCCAATTTTACCTATGATCAGTTTTACAATTTTTATAAACCTTAAATAATCAAATGTTGATATTTTATAGTGCTTTCTTATTAAATTGGATCTAATTTTAAAATCATTTATTATTTGTAAATATTTTTTCATTACTTTGATGTGAAAAATATATTGAAAAAGAAACTTAGTTTAACAAGTATGAATTTGTTTTGGGTTATAAAGTTGTAGGTCAAGGTTGTTTCAATCGTACCCTCTGAGGAAATCTTTAATATTTAGTACAATTAAATTAGAAGAACATATCTGTCATTTATTTTACCGCTGTTTCAGTTCGCTTTGATTAACAATTTACATTTTTCTATTAACATAAGTTTTTCAATTCAATTTCAGTTTGTAGCCAGCACTACCAACAGATTTAGTCGTACCTACTATTAAAAAACTATACATATTCTGTCTGATGATGTCTGAGATAAACTTCTCTCTAATTAGCAAGTCGAATACAATGATCAATTAACAATTAGAATGAAATAATAATTTCAAAGAATGTATTCACAAAATTATTAAGTGCCTTGCCTAAGTGCTAAAAATGTTAAAAAAACTGTTCATAAAAGTACCACTGTTAATTACATTCACTTGAAACTTACAAAATTCTATTTATTCATAATTTCAACGTCTTTATTAAAATTAAACTGTGGTGCAAAGTATTCAAAAATAAATTCAGTTACAAATGTTGGAACGTTATGACTTTTTCTTCAATATCATCATTTCAGTTTTCTAACAATTTAGTAAACTTGGTTGATGTGCAAGGATTGGCCATTTTGCTTTTAGCCACCTCTAATAATTATTGTATTTTTACTGGTACCTTGATTGATTTCACTTTTTTGTCTGAAAGAAACGTACGATTAAAGATTTGGAATCTTGGATTTGTCTAATTAGGCACAATCTATTTTTTAAAGCAGTCCTTACTGTTTTATATTGTATTTTAATGGTTTTAGTTGATATTGATTCTCTAACTTTTACCGCATAATTATGGTCCAATCTAGTAGATAAAATTTTATATTTCGCATCTTCAAAGGCTGTGGTAAATGTGGTCTGCTCTTTGCCCTTACATATTCATTGCCTCAATAATTTTACTTCACATTATTTAATATTAAATTAGTGGGGCGCATGGCATCGTGCCTTAAGGCAAATTGCTGGAACTTCCCGTACCAAAAATTATTATTTTTTTAAAAAGATTAACATTGTTAAAAAAAATTTACTTCGAACAAATTAGATTTTTGAGGAACTATAAATTTGACAAAAAATTACTTTCTTGAAAAAATTTTTTTTTGAAAAATAATGTGTTCTTTCCAAATTCTGAACTTTTTTCCAAAGCAATAGTACTGCTATAATTGCATAGAGACGAAATATCGAAGCGCGTAAGCGCCGCGTCGCCAGATAAATATTGGTACGGAACCCATAGAAATGTAAACAAAATTTATACTCATTATTAAAATCTCTATAAAACATCTGATAATTTTATAAGCATATGTCAAATGATCATTTTTGACCGCCAAATAGCATTTTTATTTTACTCTTTTTACAAGATCTCCGAAACCGCTATACCTGCCTTCATGAAAATTTGATCAGTTCTTCATCTTGTTAATACAAGTAAAATGTTTTTTGAATTATTAAAATCGGACGCTCCGTTCTCTTAAAAACCGAGTTACCATTTTTTGCCCCGTATCTTCGAAATGGCTTGACCTGCCTTCGCCAAAAACTAATCAGCACGTTTTTTTATCAATACGAACCGAATGTTTTTTGAATTATTTAAATTGGTACATCCGTGTTCCCGAAATCGCCGAAAAAAATTTGTATCCGCACATACATACACACACGCACAGACACACACATACATCCATTTCAGAAGGATTTGAAACGTAAAGATATATAAAAATTTTCATTTTCAATTTTTTTGCGATTACTATAACAATCCCTACGGGAAGTTAATAAATTCCGGGTTACTAACTTTGTAGTGGATTATAACATAATATTTATACTGCTATAAATTATTACATTTAATAAAAAACGATTCCGATTTATCCTATAATTTCGTGTATATACATGTTATGAATATATCATACTTAATAATTTCACTTGATTCTTTATCGAAGTTTGGGTGTTCCAAATACCAATTGAATTAAGTGCCCCCGGCATCCCCTACATCCATGCAATTGCGACTGAAGTAGTTTCCGTAGCTACTGCTTGTATTTTATATGCAAGCGAGGGATTCGGATACTTCTATAAATGCTCGAGGTACTCGCGTGTTGCTTTCAATAATGCTAAACTAGCTGTAAGTGGAATTCTGTCTTAAGGCAATTAAGGCATCGTGCCTTAAGGCAAATTGCTGGAACTTCCCGTGCCAAAAATTATTATTTTTTTAAAAACGATTAACATTTTTGAAAAAATTTTACTTCGAAAATTTTACGTTCTCTTAAAAACTGAGTTACCTTTTTTGGCCCTTTTCGCCCCATATCTTCGGAACGGCTAGACCTGCCTTTGACAAAAACTAATCAGCACGTCTCCTTATCAATACGAATCGAATGTTTTTTGAATTATTCAAATTGCTTCATCCGTGTTCCCGAAATCGTCGACGAAAATTTGTATCCGAACACACACACATGCACGCACACACACACACACATACATCAATTTTCTCCAAGGTATGCCAACATATTCAGAAACCTCTGAAACGTGAAGATCTATACAAATTTTCATTTTCGATTTTTTTGCGATTACTTACCCTATGGAAAGTTAATTATAAATAAATTAATTTATCGTCTCCAGAACATTAACAATCGTCATTTCATTTCGAATCAATTTCCAAAAAAAAATAGTTGCCAAATTTACACAAAATTGAAAAAGTGCTCCCGCATAGTCACAGTCTAAACGCATTTGCAAATAATTCTGTGCGACATTTTCACTTAGACTGTGCTCAGCTTGGCGGCATTTTCACATTTTTCAATAATTTTCACAAAATTGGAAAAGTGCTCCAGTACACAAACAGTCTAAACGCACTTGGGTAAACATTTGTACCAGAGTGGCGCTTAGACTGTGCTTAGCTTGGGTGATTTTTTGAATTTTTAATCCAAAGTTACAAAAAAAATTTTTTGAAAAAAAAAATTAGAAACAAAAAAATTTTTTTTTCAAAATTAATTATTTTGTTGAAAAAAGCAGAAAGTTCTTTGAATCATTTAAATCGGACGCTTAGTTCTCTCAAAAACAGCCATTTTTATTAAATTTAGCTCTGTATCTCCGAAACCTCTGGGCCTACCTTTGCCAAAAACTAATCAGCACATCTCCCTATCATTAGGAATCGAATGTTTTTTAAACCATTCAAATCGGTTGATCCGTTCTCTCAAAAACTCGCTTTCTATTTTTTGCACTCTTTGCTCCATATCTCCGTAACGGCTGGACCTGCCTTTGCCAAAAACTAATCAGCACATCTCCCTATCAATAGGAATCGAATGTTTTTTAAACCATTCAAATCGGTTGATCCGTGCGCCCGAAAACGTGGACGAAAAAACGCGGACATACAAAACACACACACACACACACACACACACATCCATTTTTTCTGAGGTATGCCAAAATGTTCAGAAACCTTCAAAACGTCGAGAAATGTAAAAATTTTTGATTTCGATTTTTGGACGATTACTATAACTTACCCTACGGGAAGTTAATAATCCAAGGCGTTCATTCAACGCTGCACATACTTTCCAGGAAAATTGATTTAAAAAATAGTCACATGTATGTTGACCAAGTTTTGCATATATTAAGCAATTTTTTAACATACTTCACGCAAATGTAACTGTTTTCTATATTATTTTATTGATCGTTTTAGTAATTTATTATCCAGTTATACAGTTAGATAGTTGTTTGTATTATGTGTTGGGATGTAGTTCTTTTGATTTAGTTAGTATAATTACTGAAAGTCAATATGGACGTTCCCGCCCCTACTAAATAGTAATAGAAAATCATTTGTCTTTGTCCCTAGACATCAGCTTTCCGACCTCCAAGCCATTGACTCGTTATCTGTGTGATATTAACATCAATGTACATTCTTCCTATATGAGTAATACTCGTGCAATAGGCCATGAGTGCATTTCCCGATAACAGTATTATAGCTATGTCACCTGTAATGAATTAATGATGTTTCAGCAGCTGCTTTCATGGTTCACTGAATGGGCCACTTGCATATTGCATTTTCACCGACATATTCGCAATTACTGATTTCCACCAGATTTCGCATTATAGTTCATGTTCGCAATCGATTTATTTTTTTATATATAGCTATATTTTTATATATAGCTATATTTTTATATATAGCTATATTTATAGATAGCTGTTTGATAAGAAGATTAGAGCTTTTCGTTGCCTAACTCTCCTAACATTGAATATGATTACCCAATCATTCTATAATAGAAATTTCGACAGTTCTCATATAACGGGATGCTCCTATAGCTCAATTTATGTGAATCTTACGCGCAACCTACGAATGTCTCTAGTTACTGATGTTTAAAAATATGCTTATGCAAGTTTTATTTATAGACTATTTTATCTTTTACAATTTGTTTTTATAAGCATCTTATTTTAAATCATAGCTTTAGATTTTTTAAGATTTAAATACATGTATTTGATTAGAAAGGTTGAATTACAGTATATTATTAGAATATAAAAAATTATTACCCAAGGGTATTACACTCTATCAATGTTTATAAATATTCTTATACATTTTATCATGATAATCAGTATTAATAATTGAAAATAATATTAATTAAAATATTGCCGTAATTTATTATTGACGTATTTGCCATACCAAACTATTTCGCGAGGAACGCCATTAATATATTTAATTTTAAGATTAATTTCACCCTTTTTCTAGAGTTTAAGTAGCTGAGCTTTCAGTCTTTGATAATAATAAAGTTGTTGCCTTGGTGTTCAGTTAAATCTTTATTAAATAAACTGCTTATATTTTAAAAATATTTAAACTTAACTAAAATTAATGAAAATAAATAGTATATAGTGAATAAATTATACAAAAATTTGAAAATATTAATATGAATCTTATTATAACAATATCATACTGACGGCTTGTAAAATAAATAGTCAGATAATTTTTAAAAGTGTATTAAGTATCAAGTTTATTTTCATAAAAAAATTTGAATGCATTGTTTTCGTTGTTACTCATAATTTTATTTAGTATTGTGCTTGATGTGGAAGTGCCGTTATTCTTAAATTTTCGAAAATGGAGATTTTTTTTACCATTTGGTGCGTAGGAGAGATCGGTATCCCTTCGAGAATAACTTAGCGCCAATCTTCAATTTTATTTCATTAGCTGGATTCAGACTCCTTTTTATCAAGTTTTGAGGTTTGATTATCCCATATCTGCCATGGTAGTAATTTCATAAAAAATTATCTTCGGTGATAATCAGATTCTTGAATTTGACATTATCATTAATTTTCTTGTAGTTAAACATAATTTTTTTTGGTAAGTTATTGTCCTTAAAGATAATTTTAAGCGGTTTTGACATAGTCGTTCACAAATCTTGTTTACCCAAATAAATAATTCGAAGCTTGACGGAACACAAGGTACACCTATAATGATGCTTCAAATATATTATTAACCATAATTGTATTAACACTTTTATTAAGTCATTAAGAAGCTCTTTTTGGCGTTACATATTTTGATAATTATATGAACCAAAATCAGGAACCAAACAAGAACATTATTGTTGCAAGACTTGTGATCCTTCAGTGCAGTTATTTCTCGTTGTAGCTGCATCAATATACTTTTGATATCATTAAAGTCATTACCGAGTTGGCAACTTCTTAAATTGTAAATATAAATTTTTCATTTTATGTGTGCAATTTGTTCGTCCTCATATAACATATTTTTCATTCCTAATCTTATTTATGTTCATTTTTTAGATTGAACAAAACAATCAATCATAATTGAGCAGATACATTTTTAACTTTCCGTAGGGTAAGTTATAGTAATCGCAAAAAAATCGAAAATGAAAATTTTTATATATCTTTACGTTTCAAAGGTTTCTGAACATTTTGGCATACTTTAGAAAAAATGGATGTGTGTGTGTGTATGTATGTATGTGCGGATACAAATTTTCGTCGACGATTTCGGGAACACGGATCAACCGATTTGAATAATTCAAAAAACATTCGATTCGTATTGATAAGGAGACGTGCTGATTAGTTTTTGGCGAAGGCAGGTCTAGCCGTTCCAAAGATACGGAGCAAAAAGTGCTGAAAACGGTAACTCAGTTTTTAAGAGAACGGAGCGTCCGATTTTAATAATTCAAATAACATTTCACTTGTATTGACAAGATGAAGAATCGATAAAATTTTCATAAAGGTAGGTCTAGCGGTTTCGGAGATATGAAGGAAAAAGTAAAAAAATTAGCCATTTGGCGGTCAAAAATGATCATTAGACATATGCACATCAAATTATCAGATATTTTATAAAGATTTTAATAATAAGTATATATTTTGTTAACATTCCTATGCTTTGGTTCCGTACCAATGCTTATGCGTTAGACAGCGACGTGGCGCTTAAGCGCTTTATATTTTGTCCCTATGCAGTTAAATCAGTACGATTGCTTTGAAAAAAAAGTTCAGATCATCCACAATATGTCAAAATAAAGAAAAAAAAAATTTTTTTCAAAAAAAAAAATGAAAAAAAAAATTTTTGATTTAAGGGGGTTGTTCTTTTTTTATTTTTCTTTGTTTCGGTTTTGAGATTTTTTGATATTATGAAAGCTAAAAACCTTAGAATTATTTAAAAAAAAAATCATCTCAATATCTATATTTTTGACGAAGTTATAGATATATATATCTCTATACGTATGATCCTCTGAAAGCCTTTTTTTATCGTTCCGCGAGCTATTGTATGCCAGTTGCCTCTTTTTTATTATAATATCTCATGCACATGACCTTTTTAATGTGTCAGCATCTTTGAACACCATGGTGTATTTCGTACATTAAATTAAATGGTGTATTTAGTACATTATATTAAAAACTTTAAATACGTTTTTCTCAAATTGAATTTTTTCAATTCGGTGCCACAAATTAAAAAAAAACTACAAGTCGGATCGACTTGAATTTTTTTTTAATTTGTTCACCAATGCAATACCTAGTCCCCCTACCTCAAACAACTTGATAACATTACGCAAAAAAAAATTGCGAACCTTCTCGTCCCAAAAAAACGCCTTTTATGGCACTTTTTTTAAAAAATAGTTGCCATTTTTTCCTGCTTGCTTTTTTTCTTTCATTTTGGTAGGGGCCTGGATTCAAACTCCTTCTTCAACGTAGTTTCGTTTTTTTTTGTTTCAGGCGATGCGCAACGGATTTATCTGTGGCACCGCAAACGAGATCGATTTTGCAATGCCCACTTTGGCGCCCCCTGGTTAAAAAATGACGGCGAAAAAAAAATAAATAAAAAATTTCTTAATATTCTATGATTTTGTAATTTTTGTTTAAAAAAAACCGCATGTCTTTATGATAAATACATTTCGAGAAAAACAAAAACAAATACCTTGCATGTTTTGTACCAAAAAAAGAACAACCCCCTTAAATTTTTTTTTTCAAAAAAAAGTAAATTTTTGTCCATATATATAGTTTCTCAAAAATCTTATTTTTTCAAAGTACATTTTTTTCAAAAATGTTAATCGTTTTTAAATAATTATTAATTTTTGGTATGGGAAGTTCCAGCAATTTGCCTTAAGGCACGATGCCTTAATTGCCTTAAGATAGAGTTCCACTTACAGCTAGTTTTTGTGAATGTTCTGAAGAGTGCTAATGATGGTGTTTTTTGCAAAGCAAAGCTTTTATCTCAGCCAAGTAATTCAAGTCTTAAATTTTGAATGCCATTCGAAGTAGTCTACATTTTATACAGTATATTGCTTTTATTTTCAAATCTGTACTCGTATCAAAAGTTTTTCATTTATTTCAAATTCAATTTTTGTGAAGTAAAACTTCTTTAGGTGCGACTAGGGTGTAAATCCGTGCAAATGCAACGGAAGTGCGTTACGGCTGATAATATAAGATAAGAGACGAGTGCCAATGATTCGTCATTCGCTCTCGATGACATCTTTTCTATACGGGTCGATTGTGATTAGTCGTCGCGCATGTGCATAGAGATCTGTCGCTGTATGCGTACCTGCATCAATGTTGTATGCGTACCGGCATCAACGTTGTATGCGTACCTATGTCAACAAAGGAAATCGGAATAGATAAATAATTATTTTGAAGTTACGAGGTAGTACAAATGTTAATTTAATGAAATCTGAATCAGAACAATATTTTACCCTGTTCCTTATTTCTATATTATTCGTAGTTTCTATAAATCTTTAAAGTTATCAAAACAGAAAATATTTTTAGGCAAGACAGATATTACAGCTGATCAAAGAATGAGATAAGATTATATCGCAAAAAAAGTAAAAATGTTTAGATATATTTGTGACTTTGACTCTCTTATTAATCGATATATGATTAATTTGTGGCTGTAGTGCTCAATCTCATCAAAACTAAAAGTAGCCTTTGAAATTTTAGCACATCTGATCAATGTAAGTACTATGAGTAGTGGAGCTAGAGGCTCGTATCAGTTTATTTTTTAAATAAATATATTTTCAAAAGCACTGATTATATTAAAAATACATAAATGTATGCTATAGCTCTAATCTACCAAATCCAATACAAATATTTCCATACCTATTGTTCATTATTTCACAATCAATCTATTAATTATCATAAATTCTAGAAATAGTCTGGTGTTGCAACTTTCACCCCGTGTGTACGACTAGTTGTAACATATACCGGAGCAAGTAGTAACAACAAAAAATGACAATTTATCTCTGATAATTTATTTGATTTTCAATATTACATATCAAAAATGACGGACCTGCACATTTCTGTAAATTGCGTCGGCCTGAGGGACAGTAGCTGTGACAGTATTGTGCAGAAGGGTTTACATGTCTAATCGAAACAAATAAATATTTTAAGATCTGATTGAAAAGCGCTTATTACTACATAACCCTATCACATAAAGCTTTTAGCTGCTTCCCTACATAAAATTAATGAAAAGATAGATAATCAATATATATGGTTTTACCAGTTCATTCATAATCAACCTGCTCATCAAAATTATATTTGTTATGGAGGATGAACATTGAGAATGCAATTGTTGTCTGAAACTAAGTTTTCTTATAAAAACATACGTTTTTTGCACATGATCCAACCAAACCTTAACATTGCACGAAGCAATTAATATCTGTACGTGGAAATACCGTAACCGACATTTCAAATTAATAGTGATGTCTCTATAGCATTTCACCAAGTCTCATTCTGCGGTAATTACTCATGGCTTAGTAATCTCCGGCTAATTGCAAAAGCGTTCTATAAACGCCGCGACATGCAATTACGTCGAATTAAACCTCACTTGCCAGTCAATCAAACAAACACCAAATAACTGAACTAATACCGACAACTTTTGACAAGTTTTGACAAGTTTTGATGTTTCTGATATTTCAGACAGGTTCAGATTGAGTCAGGGCATGGCTGACTTGTGCTTTCTGAGCTTTGGTAAAATATGTACGATTTTTAACTTCCCGTAGGGCAAGTTATAGTAATCGCAAAAAAATCGAAAATAAAATTTTTATATATCTTTACGTTTCGAAGGTTTCTGAACATTTGGGATACCTTAGAAAAAATGGATGTATGTGTGTGTGTGTGTATGTGTGTGTGTATGTATGTACGTGTGTGTATGTATGTGCAGATACAAATTTTCGTCGACGATTTCGGGAACACGGATCAACCGATTTGAATAATTCAAAAAACATTCGATTCGTATTAATAAGGAGACGTGCTGATTAGCTTTTGGCAAAGGCAGGTCTAGCCGTTCCGAAGATACGGGACAAAAAGTGCCGAAAACGGTAACTCAGTTTCTAAGAGAACGGAGCGTCCGATTTAAATAATTCAAAAAACATTTCACTTGTATTGACAAGATGAATAACCGGTAAAATTTCATAAAGGTGGGTCAAGCGGTTTCGGGGATATGGAGAAAAAAGTAAAAAAAATAGCCATTGGCGGTCAAAAATGATCATTAGACATGCACATCAAATTATCAGATATTTTATAGAGATTTTAACAATAAGTATACATTTTGTTAACATTCCTATGGGTTCCGTACTAATGCTTATGCGTTAGACAGCGACGCGGCGCTTACGCGCTTTATATTTAGTCCCTATGCAGTTAAATCAGTACGATTGCTTTGAAAAAAAAGTTCAGATCTTCCACAATATGTCAAAATAAAGAAAAAAAATTAAAAAAAAAAAATAATAAAATTTTTTTTTTTTTTTTCAAAAAAAAATAATTTCTATCCATATATATAGTTTCTCAAAAATCTTATTTTTTCAAAGTACATTTTTTTCAAAAATGTTAATTGTTTTTAAAAAATTAATAATTTTTGGTACGGAAAGTTCCAGCAATTTGCCTTAAGGCACGATGCCTTAATTGCCTTAAGACAGAATTTCACTTACAGCTAGTTACACTTCACTTTGCTTTCAAACTTAACTCTACTGTATCAGTATTTAAAATATCGATTTTTGAAGAGTGTTTATTTATTGATATTAAAAATAGCAATCAATATAATAAAATAAATACAATCTTATAAGATACTACTCAATGTATTCGATCAACATTAAAAAACAAAATGAAGAGTGTTCTTTTATTGATATTAAAATAGCAACCAATATAATAAAATAAATACAATTTTATAAGATACTACTAAATTTATTCGATCAAGCATTATAAAAAATAAAAATCTGAACAAAAATCAAGTTTTGATACATCATCTGGTTATTATGAAGTAAAATAGCAAAGGTACATTAATGTGAATTGCCTGGAGCAGCAGTATTATCTATATAAGTTTCATCAGTCATGTCTACATACTGTCCAAATAAAATTTGCATTAATTTTCAATCCCGCATAATAAAAAAAATGTAATATGTGTAATTTATATCAAACTTGATGCAACTTGACTTTTAGCAATTAGATCGAATCGATCAAATTTAGTAGATTAGAAGTTGTTTTTTTATTTATTTATTTTTATATATCCTAAAATTTATATTTTTAGCAAATCGAAATTTCTATTTTTTTTCTTGTAGCTTTTTGTAGTATTCATTTTCCTTTTGTAAAGTGCAAACTTTTACTCACGTTTATACTCTATAATAATAAAAAATGGTAGTCTGCACGAAGGCAGGTCCATTGTGTGAGAGCCACCACAAACAAATGGTTTTTGACATTTTAATTTTGAAATAGAATTTCCCAACAAAACAAAATATTACTTTTGTGAATTCTTTATTTAAATTTTTTAGAGTGCAGTTTCGCAAAAAATTGCTGCTCCTACAGATTATTTTCTTCACAAAAGAGTTTTGATGTAATGGGACTTTAAGAGGATGTAAGGCTTGAGCTGCTGTCTACCAATTACTTATACATTGATTTTTTTTTTAAGTTTAGCTCTAGGTGTTATATTTAAAACTAATTTTTATGTAATTTCATAATTGCTGCTCATGTAAGCGGGTTGCAGCTTTCAGTAGAATAAAGCTTCTGTCAACTTGGATTAAATAAACTTTGTCTGAATGTCTTTATATCAATATAAAGGTGTTCGATTTGTTATTTTGATTTTTGATATGCGAGATAGTGAATACCAGATTAGTCCAACTAGTGAGAGTATATAGATAGACGAACTTGATATGCTGGTTTGCTGGTGCAATGGAATCTCAACCGAAATACACCCACTTATCAGGAGTAGGTTATACGATCCGTTCAGGGTATACGATATTCATTTAGTGATGAACTTTGGAAAACTATCTCAAACGTTGCCACAATTTATATTATTGTGCATTGAAAATATTTTTCCACTTTAATAAAACTTATAAATTAATACTTGCTCTATAAGGTCGGTTAAATACATATTTTACCAAAGCTCAGAAAGCACAAGTCAGCCATGCCCTGACTCAATCTAAACCTGTCTAACATATCAAAAACATCAGAACTTGTCAAAAGTTGTCGGTATTAGTTCAGATATTTGTTTGTTTGAGTGATTTGAGGCCTATCATAGAGAAACACACTTTCTTGTCATTTTTTAATTTTTATTTAACATAATTTTTTTAAATATTTTACACCGACATTCTTCCAACTTGTTGAAACTAATTTTTAGTATAATTTATCCTTCACTTTGAAATCGACCTTAGGTGCGGCTCCATCACCCATTTATTCGACACAATTTTTGATCATTGAATATTTTTTTGTAAATTTGTTTCAACATTTCGAGTGAATGAACGATAGTAGTTTTTGAAAATAAAACATTCGCGTAAAAGCATTTCATCAAGATTATATCCGAAGGGCCATTTGGACTTTGAAGCTAGACTTTTTGATAAATAATTCTTCAGTTAATAATTTTAATGCTTTTAATTAGAAGTAAATTGCACCATTGCTTGACTGTGATTGTATTATAACTTCCTATTATTGACAAATTTTAAGTAATAAGTGCTAACAGATTCACGATCGGGCAAATTGATATATATTTGTTTTGTTCACAGTATCATATTATATGTTGCTATCATATAATATGACTTTGCCATAAACACGGCGAAAATAGCACTCTTTCAACTTGTCGAAACTTGCTTGTAGTACCAAACATGGGCAACAACACTATGTGATCATAGGTTTGTAAATTTTTAATGCCTATAGCGTTAAGGTATTTTCTACCTTTACCTTGCTGACAAGCAAAATAATAGTCACGATTTCATAACATCGTCTGCACCTGGCGATGGCAGCGTGTTGGAGCATTTTTACTTTATACAAAATCCGCGATGGATTTTCCGAGCGGAAGGATGCATAGAGTCTGCTGAGTATTCTGACATTAGATATTTCAACGTAGAATATCCTTTTAGAAGGAAAGATGTTATTGATCGATTTTTTATGCAATATTAAATATATCCATAAAATTCAATTTCAAATTGAAAAGTTCTACGATGTTAATTAATTGTTGTAAAGATCGATAAATTCAATTTGTGGTCAATACATAATGCATCAAATTATAAGTCAATAGTTTAATTTCTTATTTTAGAAATTAAAAATCTTTTTTAATTTTATTTATTAAAAATAGCTATTGTATAAAATGTAAAAATGTATTATTAATGTATATTATTTTAAATATTAGACTTACGAGTATTTTTATTTTTAACTTCCCGTAGGGTAAGTTATACTAATTGCAAAAAAATCAAAAATGAACATTTTTGCATTTCTCGACGTTTCAAAGGTTTCTGAATATTTTGGCATACGTTCTCTTAATTAAAACATTTTGCATTAAAACTGTTTTTTTAATTATTGGATGGATGCCCAAGAAACAATTTTTATCATATTATTTTACCATCTGAAGAAAAACCTCTCGCTTTATATATATATATATATATATATATATACATGTATATATATATATATATATATATATATATATATATATATTGATATTGTTTGTTTCGACTTTGAAACATTATATGATACAGTTTTGCAGCCACAAGTCGAAAAATAAAACCAGAACGTAAATATATATATATATAAGAGCAGTGAATTTTGGACATGCTATATATATATATATATATATATATATATATATATATATTTACGTTCTGGTTTTATTTTTCGACTTGTGGCTGCAAAACTGTATCATATAATGTTTCAAAGTCGAAACAAACAATATCA
This sequence comes from Ctenocephalides felis, assembly GCF_003426905.1. Classification (NCBI taxonomy): domain Eukaryota; kingdom Metazoa; phylum Arthropoda; class Insecta; order Siphonaptera; family Pulicidae; genus Ctenocephalides; species Ctenocephalides felis. The sequence continues at coordinate 9,032,411 of NW_020539726.1, read as the reverse complement.
ATATATATATATATATATATATATATATATATATATATATATATATATATATATATATATATATATATATAAAGCGAGAGGTTTTTCTTCAGATGGTAAAATAATATGATAAAAATTGTTTCTTGGGCATCCATCCAATAATTAAAAAAACAGTTTTAATGCAAAATGTTTTAATTAAGAGAACGTATGCCAAAATATTCAGAAACCTTTGAAACGTCGAGAAATGCAAAAATGTTCATTTTTGATTTTTTTGCAATTAGTATAACTTACCCTACGGGAAGTTAAAAATAAAAATACTCGTAAGTCTAATATTTAAAATAATATACATTAATAATACATTTTTACATTTTATACAATAGCTATTTTTAATAAATAAAATTAAAAAAGATTTTTAATTTCTAAAATAAGAAATTAAACTATTGACTTATAATTTGATGCATTATGTATTGACCACAAATTGAATTTATCGATCTTTACAACAATTAATTAACATCGTAGAACTTTTCAATTTGAAATTGAATTTTATGGATATATTTAATATTGCATAAAAAATCGATCAATAACATCTTTCCTTCTAAAAGGATATTCTACGTTGAAATATCTAATGTCAGAATACTCAGCAGACTCTATGCATCCTTCCGCTCGGAAAATCCATCGCGGATTTTGTATAAAGTAAAAATGCTCCAACACGCTGCCATCGCCAGGTGCAGACGATGTTATGAAATCGTGACTATTATTTTGCTTGTCAGCAAGGTAAAGGTAGAAAATACCTTAACGCTATAGGCATTAAAAATTTACAAACCTATGATCACATAGTGTTGTTGCCCATGTTTGGTACTACAAGCAAGTTTCGACAAGTTGAAAGATTGCTATTTTCGCCGTGTTTATGGCAAAGTCATATTATATGATAGCAACATATAATATGATACTGTGAACAAAACAAATATATATCAATTTGCCCGATCGTGAATCTGTTAGCACTTATTACTTAAAATTTGTCAATAATAGGAAGTTATAATACAATCACAGTCAAGCAATGGTGCAATTTACTTCTAATTAAAAGCATTAAAATTATTAACTGAAGAATTATTTATCAAAAAGTCTAGCTTCAAAGTCCAAATGGCCCTTCGGATATAATCTTGATGAAATGCTTTTACGCGAATGTTTTATTTTCAAAAACTACTATCGTTCATTCACTCGAAATGTTGAAACAAATTTACAAAAAAATATTCAATGATCAAAAATTGTGTCGAATAAATGGGTGATGGAGCCGCACCTAAGGTCGATTTCAAAGTGAAGGATAAATTATACTAAAAAATTAGTTTCAACAAGTTGGAAGAATGTCGGTGTAAAATATTTAAAAAAATTATGTTAAATAAAAATTAAAAAATGACAAGAAAGTGTGTTTCTCTATGATAGGCCTCAAATCACTCAAACAAACAAATATCTGAACTAATACCGACAACTTTTGACAAGTTCTGATGTTTTTGATATGTTAGACAGGTTTAGATTGAGTCAGGGCATGGCTGACTTGTGCTTTCTGAGCTTTGGTAAAATATGTATTTAACCGACCTTATAGAGCAAGTATTAATTTATAAGTTTTATTAAAGTGGAAAAATATTTTCAATGCACAATAATATAAATTGTGGCAACGTTTGAGATAGTTTTCCAAAGTTCATCACTAAATGAATATCGTATACCCTGAACGGATCGTATAACCTACTCCTGATAAGTGGGTGTATTTCGGTTGAGATTCCATTGCACCAGCAAACCAGCATATCAAGTTCGTCTATCTATATACTCTCACTAGTTGGACTAATCTGGTATTCACTATCTCGCATATCAAAAATCAAAATAACAAATCGAACACCTTTATATTGATATAAAGACATTCAGACAAAGTTTATTTAATCCAAGTTGACAGAAGCTTTATTCTACTGAAAGCTGCAACCCGCTTACATGAGCAGCAATTATGAAATTACATAAAAATTAGTTTTAAATATAACACCTAGAGCTAAACTTAAAAAAAAAATCAATGTATAAGTAATTGGTAGACAGCAGCTCAAGCCTTACATCCTCTTAAAGTCCCATTACATCAAAACTCTTTTGTGAAGAAAATAATCTGTAGGAGCAGCAATTTTTTGCGAAACTGCACTCTAAAAAATTTAAATAAAGAATTCACAAAAGTAATATTTTGTTTTGTTGGGAAATTCTATTTCAAAATTAAAATGTCAAAAACCATTTGTTTGTGGTGGCTCTCACACAATGGACCTGCCTTCGTGCAGACTACCATTTTTTATTATTATAGAGTATAAACGTGAGTAAAAGTTTGCACTTTACAAAAGGAAAATGAATACTACAAAAAGCTACAAGAAAAAAAATAGAAATTTCGATTTGCTAAAAATATAAATTTTAGGATATATAAAAATAAATAAATAAAAAAACAACTTCTAATCTACTAAATTTGATCGATTCGATCTAATTGCTAAAAGTCAAGTTGCATCAAGTTTGATATAAATTACACATATTACATTTTTTTTATTATGCGGGATTGAAAATTAATGCAAATTTTATTTGGACAGTATGTAGACATGACTGATGAAACTTATATAGATAATACTGCTGCTCCAGGCAATTCACATTAATGTACCTTTGCTATTTTACTTCATAATAACCAGATGATGTATCAAAACTTGATTTTTGTTCAGATTTTTATTTTTTATAATGCTTGATCGAATAAATTTAGTAGTATCTTATAAAATTGTATTTATTTTATTATATTGGTTGCTATTTTAATATCAATAAAAGAACACTCTTCATTTTGTTTTTTAATGTTGATCGAATACATTGAGTAGTATCTTATAAGATTGTATTTATTTTATTATATTGATTGCTATTTTTAATATCAATAAATAAACACTCTTCAAAAATCGATATTTTAAATACTGATACAGTAGAGTTAAGTTTGAAAGCAAAGTGAAGTGTAACTAGCTGTAAGTGAAATTCTGTCTTAAGGCAATTAAGGCATCGTGCCTTAAGGCAAATTGCTGGAACTTTCCGTACCAAAAATTATTAATTTTTTAAAAACAATTAACATTTTTGAAAAAAATGTACTTTGAAAAAATAAGATTTTTGAGAAACTATATATATGGATAGAAAATTATTTTTTTTTGAAAAAAAAAAAAAAAAAATTTTATTATTTTTTTTTTTTTAATTTTTTTTCTTTATTTTGACATATTGTGGAAGATCTGAACTTTTTTTTCAAAGCAATCGTACTGATTTAACTGCATAGGGACTAAATATAAAGCGCGTAAGCGCCGCGTCGCTGTCTAACGCATAAGCATTAGTACGGAACCCATAGGAATGTTAACAAAATGTATACTTATTGTTAAAATCTCTATAAAATATCTGATAATTTGATGTGCATGTCTAATGATCATTTTTGACCGCCAAATGGCTATTTTTTTTACTTTTTTCTCCATATCCCCGAAACCGCTTGACCCACCTTTATGAAAATTTTACCGGTTATTCATCTTGTCAATACAAGTGAAATGTTTTTTGAATTATTTAAATCGGACGCTCCGTTCTCTTAGAAACTGAGTTACCGTTTTCGGCACTTTTTGTCCCGTATCTTCGGAACGGCTAGACCTGCCTTTGCCAAAAGCTAATCAGCACGTCTCCTTATTAATACGAATCGAATGTTTTTTGAATTATTCAAATCGGTTGATCCGTGTTCCCGAAATCGTCGACGAAAATTTGTATCTGCACATACATACACACACGTACATACATACACACACACATACACACACACACACATACATCCATTTTTTCTAAGGTATCCCAAAATGTTCAGAAACCTTCGAAACGTAAAGATATATAAAAATTTTTATTTTCGATTTTTTTGCGATTACTATAACTTGCCCTACGGGAAGTTAAAAATCGTACATATTTTACCAAAGCTCAGAAAGCACAAGTCAGCCATGCCCTGACTCAATCTGAACCTGTCTGAAATATCAGAAACATCAAAACTTGTCAAAACTTGTCAAAAGTTGTCGGTATTAGTTCAGTTATTTGGTGTTTGTTTGATTGACTGGCAAGTGAGGTTTAATTCGACGTAATTGCATGTCGCGGCGTTTATAGAACGCTTTTGCAATTAGCCGGAGATTACTAAGCCATGAGTAATTACCGCAGAATGAGACTTGGTGAAATGCTATAGAGACATCACTATTAATTTGAAATGTCGGTTACGGTATTTCCAGGTACAGATATTAATTGCTTCGTGCAATGTTAAGGTTTGGTTGGATCATGTGCAAAAAACGTATGTTTTTATAAGAAAACTTAGTTTCAGACAACAATTGCATTCTCAATGTTCATCCTCCATAACAAATATAATTTTTGATGAGCAGGTTGATTATGAATGAACTGGTAAAACCATATATATTGATTATCTATCTTTTCATTAATTTTATGTAGGGAAGCAGCTAAAAGCTTTATGTGATAGGGTTATGTAGTAATAAGCGCTTTTCAATCAGATCTTAAAATATTTATTTGTTTCGATTAGACATGTAAACCCTTCTGCACAATACTGTCACAGCTACTGTCCCTCAGGCCGACGCAATTTACAGAAATGTGCAGGTCCGTCATTTTTGATATGTAATATTTAAAATCAAATAAATTATCAGAGATAAATTGTCATTTTTTGTTGTTACTACTTGCTCCGGTATATGTTACAACTAGTCGTACACACGGGGTGAAAGTTGCAACACCAGACTATTTCTAGAATTTATGATAATTAATAGATTGATTGTGAAATAATGAACAATAGGTATGGAAATATTTGTATTGGATTTGGTAGATTAGAGCTATAGCATACATTTATGTATTTTTAATATAATCAGTGCTTTTGAAAATATATTTATTTAAAAAATAAACTGATACGAGCCTCTAGCTCCACTACTCATAGTACTTACATTGATCAGATGTGCTAAAATTTCAAAGGCTACTTTTAGTTTTGATGAGATTGAGCACTACAGCCACAAATTAATCATATATCGATTAATAAGAGAGTCAAAGTCACAAATATATCTAAACATTTTTACTTTTTTTGCGATATAATCTTATCTCATTCTTTGATCAGCTGTAATATATGTCTTGCCTAAAAATATTTTCTGTTTTGATAACTTTAAAGATTTATAGAAACTACGAATAATATAGAAATAAGGAACAGGGTAAAATATTGTTCTGATTCAGATTTCATTAAATTAACATTTGTACTACCTCGTAACTTCAAAATAATTATTTATCTATTCCGATTTCCTTGTTGACATAGGTACGCATACAACGTTGATGCCGGTACGCATACAACATTGATGCAGGTACGCATACAGCGACAGATCTCTATGCACATGCGCGACGACTAATCACAATCGACCCGTATAGAAAAGATGTCATCGAGAGCGAATGACGAATCATTTTGGCATACGTTCTCTTAATTAAAACATTTTGCATTAAAACTGTTTTTTTAATTATTGGATGGATGCCCAAGAAACAATTTTTATCATATTATTTTACCATCTGAAGAAAAACCTCTCGCTTTATATATATATATATATATATATATATATATATATATATATATATATATATATATATATATATATGATATTGTTTGTTTCGACTTTGAAACATTATATGATACAGTTTTGCAGCCACAAGTCGAAAAATAAAACCAGAACGTAAATATATATATATATATATATATATATATATATATATATATATAGCATGTCCAAAATTCACTGCTCTTATATATATATATATATATATATATATATATATATATATATCTGTTTGAATTAACATTTTCAAATTATTCGTTCGACATTTATCAACATGATACACAACCATTATGTGTTGTGCAAAAAAAACTCTTCGCTCTTATTTAATTTAAATAATAACGACACTTATCGACAGCAACGCTGATATAATTTTATTTATGATACTTTGAAAAGTAACCCCATTCGAAACGATATGCTGAAATATCTTTCCCGAAGAGGAGCTCCATCATATTTTGCGAATAAAACATTTGCAAATTCTCACCTCACCCGATTATTTTCTTTTTTCCCTGCTGTGAACCAACACTTTGATTTATTGCGCGGGTGGAGAGATGAACAGTTCGGTGATGGATTCAAATCCATTGAAAAATTTCATATGCATGATAAAATATTGTTCAATAAGTTGGAGGTTGCTATAGAAAGAGTTTTACAGAGGTTGAAATAATATTTTTATTGGGCTATTTAAACTCTTGTACTTTATCCAACATTTAAAGTTTATAATTATTTTTGATTGGCCTTTGATATTGCATGTAGCTACTTACAACATTTTTCATTGTACCAAATGATAATTATTTTTGGACCATTTCTTTTTTTTTAAATTAATATCTCTATTAATAATAATATTAACATCTCTATTCAAATTTTATTATCTTCAGTTTTTAACAACTGAGCCACGGCCAAGCTTTGCCCAATTTTATTATTTAGATTGTTATTAACCAAAAGGAAGCAAGGAGCTTATTTATTTAATTAATTATTATAAACTCGCGTGTCAGCTTCTTTAATTAATTATTTTGTAATCCACTGATTCTATTTTTACGAAATAAAGATGCACAGATTCTATAACTATTTTTCTACCTAGTCAAGTATAATTCATTCCAGTGCGGTGTTACAATTTATTCCGTATTTAAATAGTAATGATAATCAATCGGACATATTACCTTTTGATAATATATTCTTTACTCGATTTTTAAGAAAATCGACTTGTTTTTATGTAATTCGTTTCATAAATCAACGTAAAATATAATTCATAAACATAAAAAATATAGTCTTGTGTATTAGAAATTATTATTATAGGTCAATGCAAATTACTACCAACACAAGATATGGAGTATTCTGTAACACAATTTACATATTTCACATTACAAGGTTATGAATTGTACAAATTTTCAAGGATCATTTTTTGAGCGCAATCCATGTGGAAAGTGGTATTAAGTATAGTAATTATTCAAGTTTATTTTAAATATTTTAAAATAAACAAAAAATTACTTACACATACTATTATTTTTTCATTTAAATTGGATATAAATATGTATGTATATATATATGTATATATATATATATATATATATATATATATATCTTTATAACTTCAACGTTTGATTGCCTTTGAGGCGCCTAAGTAATTTACTTCTCTGTTTCATTTATGGGAGACAGGGTACGGTTGTGCCACTTTTTTATCAGAAATAATTTTGTTGATTTACCAGTTAGCTAGGAAAATGGTAAATAAATTGTAATTTGAACGTTGGTTTACATGAATACTGTTCTTAAATACGATGATAAATCATAAAATCGACCATAAAAAAAATATATATATATATAAAAAAAATAGATTGAAAAACAAAAGGTATAAATGATGTGCGTTCTATGTACAGATTAGTCTTCAATAAAGTAAATATTTCCGATTTTTTCATAGTAATATAAAAATTTCGTTAACAGTTGTTCTAGAAAAATTTTAATTGATTCAGTCATATGTATTTTGCAATGGTTCACCGTAGCTTGGAAAAAAATTGCTTTAACGTTGATGATGATTTTTTTTTCCAACGACCTCCTTATTTAATACAGCTGTAATGTTTACAATTTTTTATGATGTTATAAATGATCCCATCTATGAATATAAGAGAATAATTTTAACATCAGTAGAATTATAACAATTGTTAATTAATATTAATCAATGTATTAATTTTGAAATTCTATCTCAGACGACTGAATCGAATGTTTCGTAACATATCTTGGTTGGTCTCATATATAAAATCGTTTTTTACGGTTTATAGACGTGAATATTTACATTGATTATTTAATTTTTATAGCTGTAGTTTTTAACATTATTTTTAAATTTGTATTATAATTTAGTTTTTGTTCATACCAATTTTGTTTACTACATATATTATGTATCTATTCTATTTTGGAAGAACTTAAACGATGAGATATGTAGCACAACGAAACCTTGGATAATAAACTTTTTACGCAATTTGTTACTATTCAGAAGTACTAATAAGTTAATTACTATAGGCGTATATTACATACATTCTGGGGATTAAACTTCAATACAATTATTGTTTGTCTTCTTCGATAATGATAATGTAATTTTTTAACTTCCCGTAGGGTAAGTTATTGTAATAGGCCGAAAATCGCAATTGGATGTGTCACGGTACCAGTCACGGTTTCGGGCGCACGGATCAACCGATTTGAATGGTTCAAAAAACATTCGATTCCTATTGATAGGCAGGTCCAGCAGTTACGGAGATAAAGATCAAAGAGTGAAGAAAATAGAAATCGAGTTTTTAAGAGGACGGAGCATCCGATTTGAATGTTCTAAAAAACATTCAATTAGTAATGATTGGGAGAAGTATTTATCAGATCTTGGCAAAGGCAAGCCCAGCCATTTTGAAGATACGGAGCTAAATTTGCAAAAAATGGCAGTTTTTGAGAGATCTAAGCGTCCGATTTAATTGATTCAAAGAACATTCTGCTTGTTTTAACAAAATAATTGATTTTGGAAAAAAAAAATTTTGTATATCAAAAATAATTCAGATTTTATTTTTATTATTCTGACTAAAGTTCTGATATACTTTGAACAAATAATTTCAACTTTGCAATGTTACAATATTATTAATAATCTATTTCAAAACATTCAGTATTTCTCGAACATTTCGTTACGGTACGGTAAGTTCCAGCAATTTGCCTTAAGGCACGATGCCATACACCCAACTAGTTTTAAATTTAGTCTGTTTCAAATACAATAGAATAGAAGTTATTTGTAATAACATATGTTTAAAAAGTATACTTTTACACAACATTAAACAAAATAGTTGAAAAATATCAAAAATGCACAAACTCATTCTAGTTACCTACGTTGTTTTTAAATAAATATTTTGACAATATTGGGTCGTTGTTAACTCATTCTAAATGAAAACTGTGAAAAATGAATTATATAAAAGTTTTACAATGTACAAAATTATATTTTAAAGTTTATGATATCGCTGTATTTTAAAAAGCGAGCAAAGCAGTTGTCATTACCAACTTGAATTCCAAAACAATTTAACTACGTCAGGAATTTTATGAAAGCGAAGAGATATCTGTATCAGATTGTATTGTATTAGGAAAAGCAATTTAGGCTAATAAATAATACAGTTTCATCTTTGAACTGTAACTCGTTGCCGCAGAACACGACTGTACGCGTTTCTGCAGAGTCACATATGAATATTCAACTAAAGCACTCCAGGTTGCTTGTCGCTTTACCTTACACGGCTCTTGATTGAATCTAATGCGAAACTCGCATGATTTTTACAACCCTCATTACTACTCACTTATAATTAAAGCCCTGGTTATTATTACCCCTGATGTAGATGGTAGATGTCATGCTTGATCGCTTTCCATGTTACTTCATGTTGTATTAATTATGCCGCTCTTATGAAACGGAATGTAGTTATTGCCATGTGAATTTTTGCGTCGTGTGCACATCATGTAAATTTTGCAAAAAAATACTCTTGAGATTCAAAGGATTCTCAAGTTATGTTTAATATTACTCTACAAAGAGAGCCATTGATGCTCTCTTGGTATACCTCATGACGACCTTAGTTTTCTTATTACACATTGTTTTTAAACTACCACCATAAAGTTTAATATACTTTTCCACCATTTTATATATGATATATTACCAAAATTATTCATCTCATTTTGAAATTAAGTCAAGGAAATGTGCTTATTAATAGTGTAAGCTATATAGAATATCATCTTTTTAATGTCAATTAATAATCTAGAATAGGAATGTCAATATTATAATGAATTTGTTAATTTATGCTTAATATCAATAACACGAATATTTTAGTTCTTTCAATAATTATTAGAATTGGCAATATTTTTTATCAAAAAATTACATATTTTAAGAATATTATATTTCATTATTTGAAATTTATTAAGTATCTCTCAGCAGCGTTAACAGAAAAATTTATTTTTCAAGTTACTTGCACTTTGTACTAATTGACTACTTAATATATTTTTACATTTAGTCAATAGTAAAATCGCATTAATATTACACATCAATTAGTTGCACATAATATTTTTTTTATAATAATTCATTATAATAAATTTAAATATACAAAATTTTAATAATAATAATAATTAAAGTATCCCGTAACAGCGTTTGCAAAATGATGTATTTTTAGAATTACTTGCACTTTCTACTAATTATTTATCTAATATATTTTTGTTGTATTATAGTTAATAATAATTTGGTTTTATATCACATTTAAATTGGTTTTTGGTGTTAATACTAATAAGCTGGAAGCTGTGTTTGCACAATACTGTAAATACATTTTTTTGTTGACATTACATTCAACATAAAATATTCTGTTAGAATTAAATATTGTTCACCCTTTCTATAAAAAATATCCCATGTAGAAATTAATATCGGTACAATATATTACCAATATTGGTTTTCTGTGGCCGTGATTACCTATATTGCACAAATATCGGCGAACGTCGGTTCTGTGATGATGTCAACTAATCGACCAGGCCAACGTCAGCCGATATTGAGGCAATAATCTCTATAAATGGCCTTGTCCAATATTGGTCTCAAACTAAAATAGAAATATTGATGCAATATTTTTTATCATCGGCTAATAAATATTGTCCTCAAATAGAAGAATAAATATTGATGCAATATTTTTTTATCATCGATTGATAAATATTGTCCTCAAACTAAAATAGAAATATTGATGCAATATTTTTTATCATCGGCTGATAAATATTGTCCTCAAAATAAAATAGAAATATTGATGCAATATTTTTTATCAGGGCTGATAAATATTGTCCTCAAACTAAAATATAAATATTGATGCAATATTTTTTATCATCGGCTAAAAAATATTGTTCCCAAAGTGAAATATGAATATTGATGCAACATTTTTATCATAGGCTAAAAAATATTGTTCTCAAAGTGAAATATAATATTGATGCAATATTTTTTTATCATCAGCTGACAAATATTGTCCACAAATTGAAATAAAAATATTGATGCAACATTTTTTATCAACAGGTACAAAATATTATCGTCAAATTGAAAAATAAATATTTATGCAAAAAATTTTATCATCGGGTACAAAATTTTTTATCATAAGCTAATAAATATTGTCCTCAAAATAAAAAATAAATATTGATGCAACATTTTTTTATAATTGACTATTAAATATTGTTCTCATGTTAATAATAAATATTGTTTCCCACAGTAGAGGTTTGTTTTCTTGGGAAAATCCACATTGCTAATAATATGTTTTGTCGAATTTTGTCATTCTGAATCAAATTAGCCTAAATTTAAAAAAAAATCCTAATTATTGTTATTATATTTAAAATAAAAAACAAAAGTCTTGTCTGGGATCGAACCTAAGACTACGAGGCTAAGAGGCAGCAACGCTACCGCTTGGCCAAGGACTCGTACAGAATGAAAGCAATATACGCGTGACATAAGGCTTTAAATATTTAACCATGTGATTATTCACAAATATTCAATACTACAAGCTAAAATGTAAAAGATACGTAAAAAGTTTATTCGGACGAAAGATGCGGAATAAAATTACGAATAAAATGATATATAATTCAATATGTGTGTTCATATAATTATTTTCAGATTTTTCAATTTTTCTTGAATTTCAGCACTGCAACTCGCCCATAGGCCAAAACGTTTGAAATACGGAACTGTGATATATGAAAGAATAATTAAAAATTTGAGACGATTTTAACAATGTATAATACTTTATATGTTTATTTATGACAATATGAATTTGGATTTGTTTCTTAAATTACAGGAGTCTGACTAGCTTATTTTCCAGACGGTTTACAATACGAAGTTTAGTTGTATGAAAGAAAAACTTTCTAAGACGAATTTAATAATATATAATAATATATGTTGTGATTTCTTTACGAATTTATTAAATATCTTGAATTAATAAAGTTATGAGTTTCTATTTTTTGGCGCGGATGAATACGATTTGTATCGTTTCCAGAATATTCCATGGCTTAAGCGCATTAATACAACAAAGTGGTTCTTCAATAGGCATCATGAGCGTCGCTTGACGAAATGTATTATTTTTTCGATTGTAAATAGTCAAATTATGTTTTTATTAAAAGAATAGTGATAATGTGCGTATGTGCGTAGATTGTGTTTGAGTTATAAATAGCTTGGAAAAAAATTGCTTT
>NW_020539726.1:9000740-9020000 GCF_003426905.1 Ctenocephalides felis | reverse complement strand
TAAATACACTCGAGGAGTCTATATGATCGGAAGCTTCATAATAAGGTCAACCATCCCAAAAATGTATGCAGATTAGAGAGGAGTTTCCATTAACTGATAAGTGAAAGCACAAAGCGCAACATACTTAATATAATTGCTATCTATTGTTGACTTTCAATTGAATTTCAAATTGAAAAACTTCCGAACAGCGAAATGAAAATAAGGAAAATGTAAAGCACTAACGCCTTTCGAGTATGATCGTAAAAATTTATTTCTGTTTTTTTTTTGTCGTAAATTTCTGATTGAATTAGATCCTAGTAGAATTGATTAATTTTAGTTTTAGTAATAATTGTAGTATTCGATAAAAAATAATTTTCTTAATTTGGTTATTTGGATAAGTTTCTTTGACTAAAGAGAAAAGATTGAAAATTGGTGAAACAAAATTAAAAACGTATATTAGGGCATATAAAATTTTTGAATGCGCTGCTTTTCAAAAATGATTGTTTTGTTACTACGTTTTTGACATTCGTATGCTAGATTATAGACTCAATTACAACTAATTATATAATATGAATTATTTTTTTTAAACTAGTGATGTCCTGAAATTTTATAATCTTTAAAAAAAATTGAAAACCTGAAAAAAATATATAATTTTGTCAATTTTCTAATTTTAAAAAAAAAAATAACTTTTTTTTCTTTATAATTTAAATTTGTTTAATAATTTTGATTTTTGAAATTTTGCTATGTAGCTATTTTAGAGACAAAATATCGAAGAGCTTAAGCGCCGCGTCGCAGCCTGACTGTTGAACATTTTGAATCTTGGTACGGAGCTCTTAGAAATATAAAAAATGTACTTATTTTATTGTGTATTTATTTTAGTTTTCGGCAAAGGCAGGTCCAGCAGTTACGGAGATAAACAGCAGAGAGTGCAGAAAATAAAAATTGAGTTTTTGAGAGAACGGGGCATCCGATTTTAATGATCCAGAAAACATTCAATTTGCAATGACGGGGAGAAGTGGTGATTAGTTTATAGCAAAGGCAGGCCCAGCGGTTTCGGAGATACAGAGCTAAATGTGCAAAAAAATGTAGTTTTTGAGAGAACTAAGCGTCCGATTTGAATGATTCAAAGAACTTTCAGCTTATTTAAACAAAATAATTGATTTTGGAAAAAAAAATTGTTTCAAAAATTTTTTTTTTATTATTTTTTTTTTGTATATCGAAAATAATTCAGATTCTTATTTTAATTCTGTTCTATAATACTTTAAACAAATAATTGCAACTTTCCAATTCAGTTTATGTAACTCTTATAAATATTAGACTATGTTACAATATTTATAATTATCTATTTTAAAACATTTAATATTCCTCGATCATCTCGTTACGGTACGAGAAGTTCCAGCAATTTGCCTTAAAGCACGATGCCATACACCCCACTAGATTTTATTCATTTTAAAAGGCTCATAGAGTTGTTCTAAGAAATGTTCATTTTTCCACAATCATGGAATCAAATATACCTAAATCAGAAATATCCAAAAGCAAAAAAATGTTTTACGAAAAATTATTACAAAAAATTATTAAGTCTCATAAAACAATTAAATAACGTATACCCAAACATTATCTATAGGTCTTTTAAACAAAACAACAGTGATCACAACCAAAACTAGTTGGTTTGGTATTTAGCCTTGAGGCAAATTACATGAACTTCTCGATATGTGTAAATAATCGACTTGATCAAAAAAATGTGTAAATAATATACTTCATCAATCCTACTTTAAAAAAAAACGATAATAATTTTAGCAAAGTTTGACGAATTTTTAAAATTAAACTACTTGTTGTAAGGCCGTAACATTACAGTAAGTTCTATAAGACCATGATGTATATCGCCAAAAAAAGTTCCATGAAAAACGGCTTAAATTTTTTTTTAACAGTTAATTACAAAAAAACGGCTCGGTAGATTTTCACCTAAAATTAATCAGTACCATTCCCAAATGATATCTTTCTAACAGTTTTTGATTTTTCAAAATCGGTTTGGTAGGATGAGCCTAAATGTGGACGAATATGTAACACTTTTTTTCAACATTTAATTACAAGAAAACGGCTCGGTAGATTTTTACCTAAAATTAATCAGCATCATTCCCAAATGATATCTTTCGAACAGTTTTTGATTTTTCAAAATCGGTTCGGTGGGATGAGCTTAAATGTGGACGAAAATTTAACACTTTTTTTCAACATTTAATTACAAGAAAACGGCTCGGTAGATTTTCACCTAAAATTAATCAGCATCATTCCCAAATGATATCTTTCGAACAGTTTTGATTTTTCAAAATCGGTTTGGTGGGATGAGCTTAAATGTGGACGAAAATTTAACACTTTTTTTCAACATTTAATTAAAGAAAAACGGCTCAGTAGTTTTCACCTAAAATTAATCAGCATCATCCCAAATGATATCTTTCGAACAGTTTTGATTTTTCAAAATCGGTTCGGTGGGATGAGCTTAAATGTGAACGAAAATTTAACACTTTTTTTCAACATTTAATACTACAAGAAGACGGACGGTAGATTTTCACCTAAAATTAATCAGCATCATTCCCAAATGATATCTTTCGAACAGTTTTTGATTCTTCAAAATCGGTTCGATAGGATGAGCTTAAATGTGGACGAAAATTTAACACTTTTTTTCAACATTTAATTACAAGAAAACGGCTCGGTAGATTTTCACCTAAAATTAATCAGCATACTGATGATATATTTCGAACAGTTTTTGATTTTTCAAAATCGGTTCGGTGGGATGAGCTTAAATGTGAACGAAAATTTAACACTTTTTTTCAACATTTAATTACAAGAAAACGGCTCGGTAGATTTTCACCTAAAATTAATCAGCATCATTCCCAACTAATATCTTTCGAACAGTTTTTGATTTTTTAAAATCGGTTCGGTAGGATGAGCTTAAATGTGGACAAAAAGTTCAACACTTTTTTTCAAATTACAAAGAATCGGCTTGGCAGATCGTTGCACAAAACTGACAAACGATAGTCCTCACCGAAATACATCAAATGGCTTTTAAATTTCTAAAATCGGTTCAGGCGTTTTTGAGAAAACGTCGATCAAAAGTCTAATTTTGACAAATGCCAAAAAGACCATACTGATTTTTGCAAACTTTGACGAATTTTTAAAGCTGAACCAGTTGTCGTAGGGCCGTAATATTTTAGTATGACCTAGAAAACTATGGTATCTATCGTCAAAAAAATAATCATAAAAATCGCCAAAATTTTTTTTTTAAAAACTTTATTACAAGAAAACGGCCCGGCCGATCTTTACCAAAAACTAATCAGCACGATTCCCAACCAATATCTATCGAACGGTTTTTGAATTTTCAGAATCGATTCAGAATTGCGGGCTAAAACGTGGACGAAAAATTTTTCACTTTTCTGCAATTTACAAAGAAACGGCCCGGCCGATCGCCGCACAAAACTCAGAGACGATAGTCCTCATCGAGATACATCAAATGGCTTTTAAATTTTTGAAATCGGTCCAACCGTTTTGGAGAATCGTCGATTACGGCAAAAAATCTGTTCACACACACACACACACACATACACACACACAACACACATACTTTTTTCAAATTTGGTCTCATTCGATTCAGAATGGCTCAAAACGTCGAGAAAACATAAAATTAGCGATTCGGATTTTTTGTTGAAAACATAAACTTCTCCTTCGGGAAGTTAAAAATTAACAACAACAAGGAATTACTTTTGTTTTCAAATAATGTCTTGCATCTCAAGAATGTAACGTGGTAAGAATCAAGGTGATGTCTGGTTTTACACCTCCTCCCCTACTTTCAAATATTGTTGTTAAAAAATTCTTCACTTTACTTGTTTTTGAAAATGGTGTGGACTTTTTTCTTCGCGGACTTTTAAGCCACGCTATATCTTATCTATATTATCACACTACGTATATTTTTGTTTTATTTGCATATCAATATTATTTGACAGTATTTGTCAAAATTACTTAGGCAGAGATCATAGATTTGAGTTTTACAAATCAGTGCTGTACCGCAAATCCGCTTATTCAAATATTCTGTTCAATGTAAATAATGTATATTGATATTTGACGTTTGTGCTGGTTAAATATTTACTTTTAGCTGGGTATCATAAAAGTTGCTGGTAGTATTGTATAAACCAAAAAACATGAAAACATTAAATTGTGCATGTTGCGGTCACTGCGCATATTACGCGCCTGATTGAATATTTAAAAAACGTGCAACAAGTAAAGTATTACCATTTGGTATCTTAATATTTAAAAACAATTTTGCAGTCACAAAAGCATAGTTTTGAAATACATTTTGTATTTGGGATCGATCAAAAGCGTGAATTACGAAATTTAATAAATTACAATATAATAAAAATAACATATAAACTTCCACATTTAACACCCATCAAGTACTTACAGATAGAAACAAATAATCATTTGAAATACATTTTGTATTTGGGACCGATCATAAGCGTCATCAAATAATATAATTTTCCGTCATCCTACTATGAAATTTTTAAGTCATACCTAACAGACAGAACATTCAAGGTCAGGGTTAACTGTGAAACTTCTACTTCTTTTCCGATAAGTGCCGGCGTTCCACAAGGAAGTGTGCTGGGTCCGTTCCTTTATTTACTATTTACGAGCGATTTTCCTTCATTGCCAACTACATCAATTGCTACATTTGCTGATGACATTGCAATACTTTCCTCTGATATCAACCCTATGGTTGCATCTATCAAGCTCCAGTTACATCTATATGCTGTCGAGCGATGGACGAAAAAATGGCGCATTGTTATTAATGAGAGCAAATCTTGCCATATTACGTTTTCTTTAAACAAACTAACCTGTCCTGAAGTTTACTTTAATTGCCAGAAAATTCCACCAGCTGAAAATGTTAAATATCTGGGAATATACTTAGATCGAAAACTAACATGAAAAACCCACATTATGGCTAAAATAAAACAAATCAAACAGAAGATTGCAGACCTGAATTGGCTAATGAGGCGGAAATCAATCCTATCGCTTGACAACAAGCTATTGATATATAAATCTGTAATAAAGCCCATCTGGACCTACGGTACAGAGCTTTGGGGTTGCGCCAGCATGTCCAACATTGTTTTAGTGCAACGGATGCAATCCAAAATCTTAAGGCCGGTGATCTGCCTTGGTATCTTAGTAATAAAAACATCCATGACCACCTTAATATTCCTTTTATTAAGGATGTAATTAGCAGCAGAAGTTCAATCTATCATTCCAAGCTAGAAAACCATCCAAATCATCTTATAGCACCTCTACTTGACTCCGTCTACTAGAAGGTTGAAGAGAAAAATTCCTTTGGACTTGACATAACATAGTGAGCTGTTCATTGGAACAGTTTCACGGATTATTTAGTTTATATTATAATTTTACCTTTAGTTTTAATTATATTATGAGTTGTAATTATTATTATTTTTTGTTTACTTTTTATTTTAATTTATTATATATTATTTTAATTATATCAGCTCTGTAACTCAGAGTCATTCTGACTCTGATTGTTATAATTAATGAAATAAAAAAAAATAAAAAAAAATTAAAAAATAATATAATTAAAATAGAAATGAAAATTAATACACAAAATTAAATATAACATAATAAAAACGAGTCCAACAATAGATATAAATCACTATATATATGACACACTATATACACTAGACAACACGAAAATTTTTCAATTAAAAACATAACAATACGTACACAATTTACGAGAGGAAATTTTATATGGAGCGAAAAAAAAATTATCGAACGTTTGATCGATAACAGGATGACCAGTAACCATAATAATTAACTAGCTGTAAGTGGAATTCTGTCTTAAGGCAATTAAGGCATCGTGCCTTAAGGCAAATTGCAGGAACTTCCCGTACCAATTTTTTTTTCAAAAAACGATTAACATTTTTGAAAAAAAATTACTTCAAAAAAATAAGACTTTTGAGAAACTATACATTGGACCAAAAATTACTTTTTTTTGAAAAAAAAAAATTAAAAAAAAAAAAAAAAATTGTTTTCAATTTTTTGAAAAAAAAATTTTTTCTTTATTTTGACATATTTTGGAAGATCTAAACTTTTTTTCAAAGCAATCGTACTGCTTTAACTGCATAAAGACAAAATATCAAAGCGCGTAAGCGCCGCGTCGCCGTATAACGCGTAAACATTGGTACGGAACCCATAGGACTGTAAACCAAATTCATATTTATTGTTAAAATCTCTATAAAATATCTGATAATTTGATGTGCATAAGTCTAATGATCATTTTTGACCGCCAAATGGCATTTTTTTTACTTTTTTCATTAGATCTCCGAAACCGCTAGACTTGCCTTTATGAAAATTTGATCGGTTCTTCACCTTGTCAATATAAGTAAAATGCTTTTTGAATTATTAAAATCGGACGCTCCGTTCTCTTAAAAACTGAGTTACCGTTTTCGGCACTTTTTGCTCCGTATCTTTGAAACGGCTAGACCTCCCTGCGCCAAAAACTAATCAGCACGTCTCCTTATCAATACGAATCGAATGTTTTTTGAATTATTCAAATCGGTTGATCCGTGTTCCCGAAATCGTCGACGAAAATTTGTATCCGCACATACATACACACACGCACATACATACATACATACACACACACACACACACACACACACATACATCCATTTTTTCTAAGGTATGCCAAAATGTTCAGAAACCTTTGAAACGTAAAGATATATAAAAATTTTCATTTTCGATTTTTTTGCGATTACTATAACTTGCCCTACGGGAAGTTAAAAAAAAATTATAGAAATATTATAAAGAAATTGAGATTGAACAGATAAAAAATAGCTGGATAAATATAAGGCTTATAAATGCAGAATGAATATGTATATATAAAGCTGTATGTATATATATATAATATATATATATATATATATATATATATATATATATATAGATATCATGGTCTTCTAGATCATACTAAAATATTACGGCCCTACAATAAGTCGTTTAATTTCCAATTTCTGAAATTTAAAAACCATTCTATGTATCCGGATCGTTTCTTAGTTTTGCGCAACATTTATCCGAGACGTCTCTTAGTGATTAACAAAATAGTGAAACAATTTCGTCCAAGAAAATGTCTTACTGGGGAAATACAAATTACCTGTTAACACTTTATTGTCTTTTCTACATGTTATTAATTATGTTTCACAGATCAAAGACGATTAACTTTTGAGTATATGCAATATTTATTTATTTATTTATTCATTTCTTATAACCAATCTGAACCTTGGGTTCTCTGAAGTTATTTGCTGACGGGTACAGGGCTTTTACAAATTCCCCCAGTGGGGAATTTCCTTACATAAATATATTGATTTTTAATTTATTAAATCTTGCGACCACTTTCTTTTTAATCTTCTCATAGGAATTTGTTTTATTAGAGTGTTTAGATAGTATGCGATCTTTTGATGATATTTCATACTCTCTCATTGATAACTTCCTGTATATATTTGATGTTTAGGTCTCAATGAATTGTTTCGTTGAAGACATACCAGGGGGCGTTTACTATAAGCTCGTAGTATTTTTGACTGTGCTCTTTGAATTGTTTTTATATTGGACGTGCTTGCACGCACATATAGCTCGAAACCGTATGTCCATATTAGTACAATTACGGCTTAATACATAAAGATCTTGTTCGCATATGACATCTTAGTTCTTCTTCCAATTACCCAGTAAAGTTCACGAAATTTTTTGTCTATTTGCTTACGCTTTGTCCTGATGTGGGTACTCCATGTGAGTCCTCTATCGAGGTGAAGTCCTAAGTATTTTACAGAGTTGCTTTTTGGAAATTCTACATTATTGATTTTTATATTTGGGCATTCTCCTTTTCTTTTGGTAAAGGAGATGTGGACTGACTTAGTTGAGTTAAAAATAATTTTCCGTTTGTGAGTCCACTACTCTAGTTTGTGTATATAATTTTACAGCTTTTCCGAGGCCTTTATGTCGTCTTCATGTGTTGATAAAACCATGATGTCATCTGCGAATGCTCCAAGAGTTATTTTGGGATCAGTTGGTATGTCGTTAGTGTAGATTTGGTACAGGATTGGTCCGAGTACACTACCCTAAGGTACAGCAGCTTTTATTGATTTTGTATCAGATGATTTATTCTGCACTCTGACTCTGAAATATCTGTTCGATAAGTAGGACTCCAGTAAAGATGATAGTTCTTGTGGTAGAAATTGATTAGACAAGTTTTTATAGCTATAAACTGTAAAAATATTTCTAATTTGGAAAACCTGTAATGTTAACTGGCGAGATCACCTGCTTAATAAATAAATCTTTTGGCTTCAATAAAAATTATAATAAAGTCTATACTAACACAAATTCTTATGTAAACCTTTCTGTTGAATATAATTAACGGGACGGAATCAACCATTTGTTTACGGCAATAAAATAATAAAATAGAGATACTGTAAGAAAGATCTTGAAAATATTTCTAATTTTACTTAACTAATATGTTCATTATATTGGAAAAAGTATAAACACCAAACCTTTTTTTTCTTTTAGGAGATAAAACCAGGAAATGAATCTCAAAGTTTATTGAAACTTTTGCCGACGGAGCAGGATCATGATGCTTTGCTAATATGCAAAGCGGAAAATCCTTCCATGCCACAATCCCTTCTAGAAGATAACTGGCGACTCGACATATTATGTAAGTTTTAGAAACTCAATTATTAAATTTAAGCAAATATACCAATGCATTCGCAAAACTCGGCCAATAATAATATATAAGAAATGCAAAAAAAAATTAAATATTATTACAGTACTGCTCTAAGGCAGGGCTGTGAACAAAAGAGTTAAACTCCAACTCGATTCAGGGTGAGAGATTACTCATTACCATTTCACACCGCAGTCCAAAATTGGCAATTTTAATTATAAAAATATTTTTGATCTGTGTATATTCTAAAGTGAAAATTGACATCGCTGCTGCACGATGTCAGGTTGTACAGAACGAGGTTCAAACACACGAACCCGTCCATACAAGTCGATGCGCTTAACCGTTATGCCATAAAACAGCCTTCGCGTAATATGTTTTTAAATATACTGACAAATTTATATGCATTACAATGTTTTGAAAAAATATTTGCGAAAATTGTTGAAGAAATCTAAGGATTTTTTTTTAAATATAATAGTGAAAATGTTTTTGGAACCCTTTTCATAGCCTGTTAACAATAAACTATGAATATATACGAATATAAGAAGTAAATAATTTCTGAAATCATGAAAATAATTCTAAGAAAACACTTTTGAATTTATACACCTTTAGTGTATGAGATATACAAAAAAATATTTGAAGATGGAGCATAATATATAAATTCTGAAAGTACAATTTTATTTATCAAAAATTAATTTTCAAATGCCATAGATTAATAAAAATGATATATACCTAATTATAATAAAGAAATTTAATGCAAAGTTGTTCTAAAAGGATTATGTAAAATTCTGCTTTACAAAAACTTTTAGTGATATTTATCATATTAAATCACATTAGATTTGAAAATAAAAGTCATGTTTATAAATAAAACTGTAATTTTAATATGGATTAAACTATTCTTACATTTGGAATCTTATTATAATTATATTAAGTAAATATAATTATAATTATATAAAGACGGTTGTGAATTACTGAACAGTGAAAAATGTCAATGGCTGCTTATTCGCTATCATTAATTTCCAATTAATTATTTTTTTATTCTCAAGGTGTTCGTATGGAATTATTCTGATCTGCATTATATAGTTTAAAAATATATTTTATATAACATAAATGACAAATTTGTATAATAAATACAAATTATTACTAAAATGGTATTTAGTATAAATGCATTTGAAAGTGATATTAAAGAGCAAAATTCAAAGTCGTTTGAATTGTTACTTTTCGGCAAAATAAACAAGAAGTCTGTTCAACGCAAAATTAAATACAGCAAATTAATACTAAAATAAATCTAGAAACTATAACAAAAATATCGTCATCGCCAATCAAATGTTAGGAATCACAATATTATTTCATCCCCGTAACACGAAAGAATAATAAATGTGTAACAAGGCATGTAATTCCGGCACGATAAGTATTAATTTGGCATTGCTCATTATTTTGCGAATGCCTGAGCACATTAATTGGATTCTCAAAGCATTCGAACTAGAATCGTCGTGAATGTACCGGCGAAATCGCGTCGATATGCGCTTTATATATAGAAACATTACTCGTTACTCGAAGGAATAAAAACAAAGCGAAAACAGACAGACTAATTGATCGATTTGATGATATAGCAGAAGACAGGTAAAAATCATTCCATTGTTGTAGAAAAATTAATTAATTGGTGCAGTGGAAATGGTCGTTATAAATCGTCTCAGAGAGTTTTTTTTAACTTTTTGAAGTTATTGTAATCGCCCAAAAATCGAAATTGAAAATGTTTGTATTTCTCGACGTTTTGAAGGTTTCTGAACATTTTGACATTCCTCAGAAAAAATGGATGTGTGTGTGCATGTATGTATGGATACAATTTTTTGCCCACGTTTTCAGGCGCACGGATCAACCGATTTGAATGGTTCAAAATATTCAATTCCTGTTGATAGGGAGATATGCCTAATAGTTTTTGGCGGAGGCAGATCTTGCCATTTTGGAGATACTGAGCAAAAAATGCAGAACATAGAAATCGAGTTTTCGAGAGATCGGAGCATCGGATTTGAATGATCTGAAAAACATTTAATTAGTAAGGATTGGGAGAAGTGGTTATTAGTTTTTGGCAAAGCTAGGCCCTGCAATTTCGAAGATACAGAGCTAAATGTGCAAAAAATAATAGTTTTTTAGAGAATTAAGCGTTCGATTTAAAGGATTCAAAAAACTTTCTGCTTCTTTTAACAAAATAATTAATTTTGGAAAATTAAATTTTTATTTCAATTTTTTTTAATTTTTTTTATTGAACATTTTTTGTATATCGAAAACAATTCAGATTTTATTTTTAATTCTGAATAAAGTTCTAATATACTTTAAACAAGTCATTTCAACTTTGCAATTCAGTTTATATAATTCTTAAAAATATTAGACAATGTTACAATATTTATAATAATCTATTTGAAAACATTCAATATTCCTCGAACACTTCGTTACGGTACCGGCAAGTTCCAGCAATTTACCTTAAGGCACGATGTCATACACCCGACTAGAATTTTTGTACATTTATGTACCACTATTTGTCTAATGACATTAATAGTCTAATTTACAATGACATTTTCATAGAATTGTATTGAACATTATTGGTAATATTAGGTCTTTATATTTCTTTTATCAATAATAATCATAATATTAGTTACATTCCTTGAGTTACATTGATTGACAATAGAGAAATATAATTATAGATAGTAGATCATTCAGTAGGTATTTACTATTATTTTCAATTTCACTGGATCAAATTAATGGGCCATAATTTTTTCTACTTTTTCTGGGGTATCTTCAGGTCCAATTGTAAGCTGTTTATATGGTGACAAAGCCTCAAAAAACGTTAGTGCCAAAATTGGTTTGCCAATCTCCGTTCTGGTAATTAATCCCCCGAAGGTAAAAAACGCTTTGGTTGTACAACAGTTGAAGGTGATTTGAAAACAAACATCAGTTCACATTTTGCATTATATCACTAAGAAATTTAAAGAATGCAGTTAAGAAAAGCGGCCTGAATTGGCAAATCGAAACGGTGATTTACTCTAATACTGACATCATATATCTTTGGCTTTTGGCAAAAATCATTGGAGCTTAGTTGGCATGTTTTTGCCATAACCACCAAAGAGTCCGACTTTATACCTTTTTATAACTTTTGATTTAGTTTCTTAAGAACCTCCTTTAATGGGACATAATTCTATGATTAAAATTTATGAACAAAATTATCAAAAACATAAAAAGAATGTTTACATTGAATAAAAAGCTACTTGAACTATAATTAAAATTCCGTTAAGTATGTATTTACAGACACAAATAACTATTGCATCGGGGGAAGGGCTAAAATTCCTTTTCCGAAATATTAAAAAAAATCGTTCAAACTTAATGAAAAAATATATTCTATAAACACATTTTCACACACGCACAGAGTCAATGTATAATAAAAAACTATTAAATATTTATTTATTCTATACACAAGGAACTGTTGCTTTAGGAAAAAGGCTAAAATTCATTTTCCGAAAAATTTAAAGAAAATCGCTTTGACTTAATGAAAACATATACTCAGAGAGAACATTAACATCCTGGCACAGATTCAGTGTGTATTATTACACCAGAAAACTAAAATACCTGCATTTTCAATTTATCAGAATTTATATTTTTAATTCAATTATTTTATTAATAACTTCAATGGAAACAATAAAATATTCTTCATTGAGTGAAAGTTTTTTGCTCTCTTTTCATGTAACAATAGCTTATAATTATTTTTTGTGTCTTGATTGCTATTTAAAGGAAATAAAAAATATTAAAACATTATTAGCTTGTAATTATGAATATTGTGAATATAAAGGCTAAACGATCGCAAGGTAAAATACAGGTTTAAATAACTAATGATATTACATTGTTAAATAATTATCACCAAAGTTATACCGCCAAAATAATTTCAAACACATTCAGTAACAAAAAAAATACTATCATAAAAAACTGATGTGACGTGAAATAAATTTAATATCATTTTTTGAATAATGATAAAAAGTAGATAAAAATTTTATCGCTGAAAACTAAATTAAATATACAATGACAAAAATCTTGGATAATGAATCGTATAACAAATATACATCATAAAAATGTCTTATAAAAAATTGACACAAAAAGCAGCACTAATATGTACCAGAAACAAGTGCAACTGAAATTGATTTAAAAAACTGTTGTATAGCTAAACTTTTGATATACAAGTAAAAGTTTTTACAATTTTCCGGTACGTTTGACTTTTGACAACTATATCCAGAGAAATTCAAATATGACATAAGTTGATAAGGAAAGCGAATCGTAAATAGTCTAGAATATTTACAAATATAGGACCTCATTTGTTGCAGCAACGGAAAACGGTATTTACATAAAATAACTTGCATTTCACTCGGAGTAATTTGTTTCCCAGAATATCGCATGATTTCGAACTACTTTTTTCTCTGAGGGATTCCTGAACTAGTAGTAGTTATCTATGTTGAAAATATGGTAAAACTTTTTGATAACTTCTATGTGCAAGCTTAGAAAGGCATATAAATATCATAAGATCAGTACGCTGAACTGTTCACATCGGTTCTTGATATCATAAAGAAGCCGAGTATGGAATCGATTTGAATTTGCGCAACGATATCTTATATCCGGATATTTTGACGATTGAGATAAATTTTATACTCATCTCGCATTTTTGTAAATTTGCTGATATTTCATTATGTAATAGGTGCAAATACACATTAAAAAAACTAGCATTTATGCTTATATTTTAATAATCTTTCGAACTTATATTAATATTATTGTTATACGTTCGAAACTGGGAAAACAAAGAAAAAATCAATCATAATATCTGGATTTGCATATATTTTTCAATAATATGACAATATTTAGAATTTTTTATGAAAATATTTTTTAAGAATTTAGATTTTAGATTAAATACAAAAACATTGATTACAATAAGAGATGTTAAGTTACTTATAATCTATCTAAGTTTAGAAAGTATTTCCTTTAAAGTCATCCCAGTTTGCTATCAGCAAACCATTGGAAAATTGACTTGTGTGATTTTCTATTCTTTGTTTGCAAAAAATCAATAATAATATCTGGATTTGCATATATTTTGCAATAATATGACAATATTTAGTATTTTTTATGAAAATATTTTTTAAGTGGAGATGAATTTAGATTTTAGATTAAATACAAAAACATTGATTACAATAAGAGATGTTAAGGTACTTATAATCTATCTAAGTTTAGAAAGTATTTCCTTTAAAGTCATCCCAGTTTGCTATCAGCAAACCATTGGAAAATTGACTTGTGTGATTTTCTAGTCTTTGTTTGCACTTTGATGATTTTCTGGTCTTTGTTTGCATCTATATCATATGTTAAACATAATAATTGTATTCATTTAAAACTTACTAAAAAAAGTATCAAGTTAATTCATATTTCGTAAATATTGGTTTACCAAAAGATATGAGATGGAAAAAGCACCCAATAAATATTGATGAGAAATAGAAGTATAGATAGAAAGTGTCAATAAAATCTTTCCTTGAAAGAGAACATGATTAGAATTACACATGATGCATTAAAATTAACGTATGATGGTTATTAACACTATTTTTTTAATATTCAAGCTATCTTAATTGGCAGTTGGGGTTACTGACTTCAAAATGTTACTAAATTTTAATAAAATAATCAACATTAGTGTTGGAATAGAAATGGATGATTGTTTTTGGCCACAAATGATCAATTTTATACTAATAAACAAAAACAGCAAACATAATAGATTATAAGTGGAAATATGCAGAAAATTATTTGGAAATTATAAGAAACAAATCGATTGATGTAAATAAAATAAAAATCGATCAAAGATATGATGTTCGGCTACAAAAGAAAAAAAAGTTATTTACCTTCATAAAAATATAATTTTAGTTTTAAGCAAATCACATGAACACCAATGTAAGTTTGTTTACCAATTTAATATATAAAGAATACTCTAATTTAAACAAAGTTTTATACATTGTCAGCAAATAACGTAAAGATCATTTATAAAATGTATCATTAGAATATTGAAATACTTTTGCATATTCATAAATAATAGTATTCATAAAAATTGTCCTCTACGAATGTGTGAAAAAATTATCATATAATTATAAAAAGTGAAGGTTTATTAACCTAATTAATACAAAAGTCAATAGTCATAAAAATAACCTAACCTTAAAATTTTAAATTAAAATGTAACTTTATGATTTGAAAAGTGTCAAAATAGATTATAATTATTTATATAATTTCAAACTTAAACATGACATTATATGAATTTTAGTTGATTTTTCACTATTTTCACGTTTCTTGATTTCGAGATGAAATTAATAAATTATGATGTTAGTAAAAGTATCTTAAGGATAGCATGCATAAAATCAATAATAAGAATTGATCAATTCATTGTTATTTTGACAGGAATTAATAAAAAATATACTTGGTACGTTTGTTCTCAACATTATAATTTAGGTATGCAAATTATAAACTTTGATAGAGGAAATATAATCTTTATATGGTCGTAATTATCATTTTATGCTATATACCTATTTTGTCAGTAATTGCTATCAATATAATTAATTTCAGTACAAATAATATCAAATCTAATTGCGATCGTAACTATATTGCAGGTTGCTTTATTGAGAACATCACGACAAAATTATTTGATACGCGCCGATTTAATTACAGTAATGAACTAAAATGGTTATTTATACGTCCAAATTTGTATGAGAATAACAGTAATATATTTGAAAATTATTGAAAAATTTAGAAAATTAAATCATATTTTAAAAATGTTTGATTGACAAAATAAATAATAATAAAGAAACAGCGATTATTAGTGTTAGTTAGTATTAAGTTTCAAACGAAACGTTCCTTCATAATGAAAAAAATGAAATTTTTCGACATATTTTACGATTATTAAGTGTACTGTTTTAGAGAGTTATTTTACCTATGCTCGTTATTAAAGGTTTAAATTGATAATAAGCATTTATGCAATTTTCAATATATGAAATTATTTTGAAAAACGTTCTTCTTTCCTCATGTGACCCCGAAAAGAGTATTTTTAATAAATAGCGTGCAATATCCAAATATTGTGATGTTAATTGTCGTTTTAAAATAAGCATCTTTCAAAAAAAACTCAAAATTTTACTCAAATACTCATTATTAATGGTTAAAATTATTATTGAGCTATTTTACAATTTTCAATATATAAAATAACTTTATTTTATTTAAATAACACGTGTGAAAATATAACTTAAAATAGCGTATTTTCAGTAAATCATTTTTTAAAGGATCAGTTTGCAAACTTTTATTTACATCGGAATATAGAATTAATTTGTAAATTACAGAAAATGGTGATGAATATACACCATAATAAACTATGAAAAATATATGTAATGAAAAATATTTTTTAATATACTTATTAAAAAAAACTAATTTATAAATTAAATTATTATAATTTTAATTTATAAATTAAATTATTATAATATTAATTAAAAAAAAGTTTAAAATTAATAATAATAATTAATTAATAATAGAAGACAAACAATGGAACAAAGGTTAAAGTATACGTTATTTAATTATTTTACGTTATTCAACTGTTTTTGACTTTTGACTTACATACAAAATTACAAAAGCTTACATATACAAAAATACAAAATTACAAAAGCTTACATATTGGTAGTATAAAAATGACCATAAGGAACATCTGAATAAGCGAATTGCTGGAACTTCCCGTACCGTAATAGAATATTCGAGAATTCAGTATTTCAGTCTTCAAATAGATTATTATTAATATTATAACATTGTCTAATATTCATAAGAATTGTTGAAATTATTTGTTTAAAGTGTATTAGAACTATAGTCAGAATTAAAAATAAAATCTGAATTATTTTCCATAAACAAAAAAATTTTTTTTTGAAAAAAAAAAGTTGAAATAATTTTTTTTTTCCAAAATCAATTATTTTGGTAAAACAAGCAGAAAGTTTTTTAAATCATTTAAACTGGACGCTTAGTTCTCTCAAAAACTGCCATTTTTTACACATTCAAATGCAATCGCTTTTCCTTACTTTAATAGTTGAAGAAAGACTTATTTAACGTTGTGTACAAATTTAATTAGTTATGTTTTGAGAGGCTGATTACCAGTTTTCATCTTCGGTACTAGTGGGACAGGGCGGGGCACAAAGGTTCAATTTGAATTTTACAACTTATACTGTCCAAACCAAATAAACTACACACCACTATACATAACGCATATCAAAAAATCAACTTAAGTTCACAATTTACTTTTTTTGCTATTTCTCTATAATTTTTCATTTGGTACTTTTTATTTCATATACAGGGGCAACCATAGGACTAATAAATCCAATGTCTTATTTGCATTTGTAAAAGAATTTCACGAAATAATAGTTACACTTTTTTAAATAATAATCATACAATTGTCACAATGATAACAATGTAAAAAATAATTACTTATTTTGCCAGAAATAGTCAACAGCAAAGTTGGAATAACGATTGATTTTGTTTGTTTCTTGTAAAATTGCGTTTTGTAACTCATTTTATTTTAACCTAATTGCTTTTTCTAACTTTTAGTTTACTTTTTTATTCACTGTTATTACTTTTTTTAACTTCCCGTAATAAGGGTAAGTTATTGTAATGGGCTGAAAATCGAAATTGAAAATTTTTACATTACTTGACGCTTTGAAGGTTTTTGAACATTTTGGCATACCTCAGAAAAAAATGATGTGTGTGTGTGTATGTATGTATGGATAAAAATTTCCAGTCACGTTTTCGGGCGCACGGATCAACCGATTTGAATGGTTCGGTCCATCGAATGGAGATGAGCTGATTAGTTTTTGGCAAAGGCTGGTCCAGCAGTCATGGAGATAAAGAGCAAGGAGTGCAGAAAATAGAAATTGAGTATTTGAGAAAAACACTCAATTAGTAATGATTGGGAGATGAGCTGATTAGTTTTTAGCAAAAGCAGGCTCAGCCATTTCGAAGATACGGAGCTATTAAAGTAAGGAAAAGCAATTGCATTTGAATTTACAACTCTCGCAGGCGAAATATGAGTAAACTTAGTGGAATTTCTAGCGCCCCCTTGAGATGTTATACTCGGCCAATCCGATGCGAGAAGGCCTTCTTTGAAGCAAAACTTTGACCTGGCAATGCTACTCACTAAACTTCGAGCGCTATCTATCGGCAGTGGCAATGTTTTGCAAAAGTTTCCCTCCTCGTATTTACTATATTAAGGCATATTTATTTTCAACATCCGAATAATATTCATTATAGAGAGTTCTAGGAACTGTTACAGTACGAAAAAACACACAACTATAAAATATTCGTCAATTTAATTAGATTTAAATTGAAGATTTTATTATTCATAATGCAAATTGTTCATTGTGTTTAAAAAGTTGAAATGCGTGCCATGATGGTGGTATAGAAATTCTGTTATTGTAAAAATTCTTTTATAAATAACAAATCAAACAAATATAATTATCGTAAATAAATATTTATGAGATGTATTCAAAATTATTTCTAATTACAATATTCTTTTAATTCGTTTACTAAACGCACATAATACATACTTTGTTTCAAAAATGGTTTAATAGAAAAAACTGTTATAAATAAAACACTTAATATTTGATACAATAATGTGATATGATATCCTCATACCATAGATTATTATTTATTTATGAGTGCAAAATGTTTTCACAGACTAAATAGTGAAAAGCTGCATCAGCAAAGTTTATATCAAAGTTTTAAATCAAGGCAATAGAGTTGTTTAGACAAAATTGTCCAGTTATGGTATGAATCAGAGATTTAAATTCAACTTCAATTCGATTTGTTTCAGAAAATTGATCAATTACAGAAAGCATTGGAACAGATATTATTAGACAATTGATAAAACCTAAATTCCTGAGAAAAAATATTACTGTAGGATAGAGTATTTGAATTTGAGCGATTATATTGTGAAACCCAAACCAATTATATCACTAAAAATAACACATATTAAACACACAACTATCTGACTATTTTCAGTAAAACTCACAGGTAATTCATCATTGTAGTTTTCCAAAAATTTGTCACCTATTCCTTTTATCCTATATGCGAGTTAATAGATACATTATTCAATCAATGCAAAATATAAATTTCATAAGAAAAATTTTACAGAGATAACTCTTCTTTCAAATATTGTTGTTAAAAAAAGTTCGTAATGTTAACTTGCTGTTAAAAAAAATCATAATATTTTTGAGGTAAGGGTGGTGGATAATAAACTATAATAAATATAATAAATATAAGAAATAATAAAATTCAAAGTCATGCTTTATTTTGCGGTAATCACAAATGAAAATCTTAAGAGATAATAACAACGTAAGATCGTTCATGTGCGCTTGCTTTTCATTTTAGAAATTAAGTACTTAGCAACATACATAAACTCTCTAGTACTCTGAAATATATAATTAATAATTAAATTATAATTAAGAAAT
>NW_020539726.1:8844964-8999740 GCF_003426905.1 Ctenocephalides felis | reverse complement strand
GACAGAATCCGAAACCCATTTTTCCATTCATGGGGCGACTTACCAGTACCGCGCATAACAGCCAGTAAGCTTTTCCTAAACGTCGGCGTTGATTTTGCAGGCCCCTTCAATATCTCCATGAGTCGTCACAGAGGCGCTCGAACCTACAAGGCTTATATATGCTTTGTTCATCTGTTTAGCCACTAAGGCGAACATCTCGAATTAGCTTCAATTTAACAACGATACATTTTTAGATTGCTTGAACGATTCCTAGCCCGGCGTGGTCCTATCAAATGTATTTACTTACTCGATTGTGGAACCAATTTATGGAGCCAAAAATACTCTTGATTCCTTATTCCTTCTCCTAAATTCCGAAGAGTATAAAAAGCGTTTCAATGAATTATTTGTTTTACATGACATTGAATGAAAATTTAATCCACCGTTTTGCCCCACATTTTGGAGGTATATGGGAGGCGAATATTAAATCAGTGAAGACCCATTTGTTTTAAAGTATAGGGTTGCAAATTTTATCCTACGAAAGTTTAAATACAGTCCTCAATCAAATCGAAGCCTTACTGAATTCAAGACCGTTATGTTGGCTGAGCATGATCCTCGGATCCTCAACCTCTTACGCCTGCGCACTTCTTAATGCAAGAGCCTCTGTCGGATTTGCCCGTTGACTATGAAAACTTGAATTTGACTAAAAGAAAACAATTGTTAGATCATATTGTCGCTTCTTACTGGAAGCGATGGAATGTGGAATATCTAACCGAGCTACAGGTCCGACAAAATGGAATACAGTCACTAATCCTATTAAAAAGGGTGATTTGGTAGTTGTAAAACAAGAATGCGCGTCCGCTTCATTGGGGGTTGGGAAGAGTTGAAGAGTTTTTCCGGGCCCTGATGGAGTGGTTCGAGTAGCATTGGTAAAAACGGGAAATACCCTAATCAAGCGGCCTGTTGTCAAACTATGCCCCCTACCTATTCAATAGTTTATATCTGAATTATTCATTTCAAAAAAAAAAAACTTTTCTATCTCATGATATATTTGCTTCTATATATAGTTTTGCCAAATTTTCAATCTCCAGGGCGATGAGAACACCCTCTCATAGTCTCTAGAAGATTCTTGTAATTGTCCAAAAAATCTAGACCCTGGCGCGAAAATAAAACTTCCGCAATCTAGATCGTGTGAATGTGGTAGGTCGTGAGAGCGGGACCCTGGCGCGAGGTCAGGCTTCCGTAACCGATCTACTCTGAATGAAAGTTTGAATTTATTTTGGCAATTCTATCCTTCCTAATCATGAGGTTCACTATGTACCAATTTCGAGTATTTTCAGAAGTATAAAAGGCTAACCTTTTAGTCGGGGGAAAATGTTTGCGCCGCACCTGTGTAGGTTGTCGGACCTGTAAAAGGTTTGTTTTTCTACTTGGACAACACGTTTCAAATTTAGGCAATCGGGCAATTCTGACTCATAAAAAGGCCGATGCAGGCAATAGTTTCCATTCAAGTCTATTCTTTCCGTGCCTTTCATTCGTTCAGTTACTTTCAGTGTTCGAGTCGATTTATTCCGTGGCTTTCATTCATTTTGGTTTAATTCATTCATTCAGTTACTTGCAATCAATACATTCAGTTCCTTTCAGTGTTTGTTATCAGTTCAATATTATCAGTGGATTAAATTTCTATTGTGTGTCAAGTCAACAGTTATTTTTATTTGTCAGTGTATTCGAATTTCTTTTCAACCTATCCAACCGACTACGCTGATGTTTCCAGATCCAACCAAATAGCTGCCGCGGCTTGGACTTCCAAACAGATAACATTTTCATACAATATTAATTAGTGTTCATTTTTGTTTTTCATTTATATAAAATTTATATAGAATATATTTTAGTTTATATTGATTACGGAGTAAGAAGAATTTTATTTTTAATTTATATTTGTTTACCATTGGTTTTTGTTTTCTGAATACATTTAATTTTTTTATTTTTCCTCGAAGTATAAAATACTTCGAAAGGGGTTGAGAAATACTTCGAAAGGAGTTGAGAAACCCCCCAACATCAACAAATGAATTAAGGCGAGAAACAGAGAAAGCAAAGGTGAAATACATGGATGAAATGTGCAACAAGATAATGAAACATCAAAAACATGGTAGGTATGATTTAATGCTTCAGGCTACAAAGGAAATAAACTGGAATGACAGAAAAAGCAGAAAAACATACGAAATAGAAGACGACAATGGAAATAGAGTGAGTGAAAATACATTGAGAAATTTTACGATAGAGAAAATCGTCCTGATAATATTGAGATCGAAGAAGAGAAAGAAGTGGACGAAGACGACAAGGGACCGTGCATATTGGAAAGCAAAATAAATGAGATGAAAAGAAAGCAACGGGAAAGGACGACATAACGGCGGGACCTACTGAAAGAGCTGCGCTACAACGGATTAAGGAAATTGACCAAATTGTTGAATCAAATATATTGAACGGGTGAATGGCCAAAGGACTTTTTGGATGTCACGCTGATAGTTCTTCAGAAAAAGCCCAAAGCGAATAAATGCAGCGACCACAGGACGATCAGTTTAACTTCGCACGCCGGAAAGGTTCTGGCCAAAATCCTTACGAGGCGACTCTACAATAAAATTGAGCAGCACATGAGCGAAGACCAGTTTGGTTTCAGAAAAGGAAGGGGCACCAGGGACGCTATTGGAATACTGAGAATAATGTCGGACAGATGTCTCGACGTTAACGAGGACATATGCTTCTGTTTTATACATTGACAGAAAGCTTTTGGCAGAGTCAACTGGAGTATGCTTATGGGAATTTTAAAATCTATTAACGTCGATTGGAGGGATTGCAGGCTGATCTAGAATCTGTATATGGGTCAGAAAGTAAAGGTTCGAATGAACCAGGGAGATACAAACAGCGTTAAAATAGGCAGAAGAGTGCGGCAAGGATGCTGTATGTCACCGATCCTATTCAACCTGTACGGAGAATGGCTCGTCAACGAGGCACTTGAGGGCGCAGGGGATTTTTCGATTTGAGGAAGAAGACCATAAAGTACGCTGATGATCTAGTAGTGATATCGAAAAACCAAACCGAGCTGTAGAACATGATGGATAGAATCGTCGAAGTGAAATAACCCCTTAAGAAAAACAGTAGAAAATTGAGAATTGGAAAACGTGGATCACTTCAAATACCTGGGAAGCATACTAACCAGAGACGGATACTGCACGAAAGAGATCAGGACAAGGATCGCAAGAGCCAAGGCGGCATTCACAAAGAGAACGCTACTGACGAGCAAACTGAGTCTTGACATACGGAAGACACTAATAAATAGCTACGTGCTGGAGGCGAATGGAAAAGATGAAATGGACAGACAAAGTAACAAATGAAGAAGTCCTGAGAAGAGTGGGCGAAGAAAGGACTCTACTGAGCACAACTCTGAGAAGAAAAGGAAACTGGATCGGACCTCTTTTGCAAAAAGAGTGCCTCCTACACGACGTCGTCGAGGGTAAAATAGAAGGAACAAAAGGAATGGGGCGGAGAAAAATGCAGACGATTGACTTACGGAAGAAGAGAAAATAAATACAGAGAACTGAAAGTCGAAGCACATGATCAAGAAGCATGAAAATAGAAGTTTGGAAAGGAAAATACATGAAATAAAAAAAATGGGAATAGAGAATAGTGGTAATGGGATGAAGGGCAAGGAAATCATTTGTTGTGGCGGCTCTCACATCATGGACCTGCCTTCGGGCAGACTACCATTTATTATTATTATTATTATTGTAATCTATGTTTTTGTATTTAATCTAAAGTCTAATTTTATATCCACTTAAGAAATATCTTCATAAAAAATTCTAAATATTAAAACAGTTGCAAACGTGTAACAATAATATTAATATAAGTTCGAAAGATTATTAAAGTGTAAGCAAAAATGCTAGTTTTTTTATTTTTATATTATTACATAATGAAATATCAACAAATTTACAAAAATGCAAGATGAGTATAAAATTTATCTCAATCGTCAAAATATCCGGATATAAGATATCGTTGCGCAAATTCAAATCGATTCCATACTCGGTTTCTTCATGATATCAAGAACTGATCTTATAATATTTATATTTTACTGATCTTATAATATTTATATGCCTTTCTAAGCTTGCACATAGAATATATCAAAGGTTTTACCATATTTTCAACATATCTAGCTACTACTAGTTCGGGTATCCCTCAGAGAAAAAAGAAGTTCGAAATCATGCGATTTTCTGGGAAACAAATTACTCCGAGTGAAATGCAAGTTATTTTATGAAAATACCGTTTTCCGCTGCTGCAACGAATGAGCTCTTATATTTGTAAATATATAGATTGTTTACGATTCGCTTTCCTTATCAGCTTATATCATATTTGCATTTCTTTGGATATAGATGTCAAAAGTCAAACGTTCCGGAAAATTGTAAAAAACTTTTACTTGTATATCAAAAGTTTAGCTGTACAACAGTTTTTAAATCAATTTCAGTTGCACTTGTTTCTGGTACATATTAGTGCTGTTTTTTGTGCCAATTTTTTATAAGACATTTTTATGATGTATATTTGTTATACGATTCTACTTTATCCAAGATTTTTGTTATTGTATACTTAATTTAGTTTTCAGGGATGAAATTTTTATCTACTATTATCATTATTCAAAGAGTGATGCAATATTAAAATTTTGACGTGACATTAGTCTTGTATGATAGTATTTTTTTGTTACTGAATGTGTTTAAATTTATTTTTGCGGTATAACTTTGGTGATAATTCTTTCATAATGTAATATCATTAGTATATTCACAATATTCATAACTACAAGCTTCTTAATATTTTTTTATTTCTTTTAAATAGCAATCAAGACACAAAAAAGAATTATAAGCTATTATTACATTAAATGATTGCAAAAAACTTTCACTCAATGAAGGAAATTTTATTGTTTCCGTTGAAGTTATTAATAAAATAATTGAATTAAAAATATAAGCTTTGCTTCTGATAAATTGAAAATGCAGTTATATTAGTTTTATTTTATATATTATTTATTTTTATTGGTGTAATAATACACACTGAATCAGTGCGAGGATGTTAATGTTCTCTCTGAGTATATTTTTTTTTATTAAGTGAAAGCGATTTTCTTTAAATATTTCGGAAAAGGAATTTTAGCCTTTCTCCTAAAGCAATAGTTCTTTGTGTAAAGAATAAATACATATTTAATAGTTTTTTATTACACACTGACTCTGCGCATGTGTGAAAATGTGTTTATAGAATATATTTTTTTCTTTAAGTATGAACGATTTTTTTTAATATTTCGGAATATATTATTTATATATTATTTGTGTGTGTATTGTATAAATACATACTTACTGGAATTTTAATCATAGTTCAAGTAGCGTTTTATTCAATGTAAACATTCTTTTTACGTTTTTGTTAATTGTGGTTATAAATTATAATCATAGAATTATGTACCATTAAAGGAGGTTCTTAAAAAACTAAACCAAAAGTAATCAAAAGGTGTAAAGTCGGACTCTTTGGTGGTTATGGCAAAAACATGTCGACTAAGCTCTCATGATTTTTGCCAAAAGCCAAAGATATATGATGTCAATATTAGAGTAAATCACCGTTTCGATTTGCCAATTCAGACCGCTTTATTTAATTGCATTCTTTAAATTTGTTAGTGTTATAACGCAAAATGTGAATTGATCAGTTTTCTTTTAAATCATCTTCAACTGTTGTACAACCAGAGCGTTTTTTATCTCTGGGGGATAAATCACCAGAACGGAGATTGGCAAACCAATTTTGACACGTTTTTTAAGGCTTTGTCACCATATAAACAGCTCACAACTGGAGCTGAAAATACCCCAGAAGAAGTAGAAAAAATTAAGGCCAATTAATTTGATCTAGTGAAATTGCATCTAATAGTAAATGCCTACTGAACGAACTACTATCTATAAATATATTTCTCTATTCTCAATCAATGTAACTCAAGGAATGTAACTAATATTCTGATTATTATTGACAAAATGAATATAAAGACCTAATATTACGAATAATTTTCAATACAATTCTATGAAAATGTTATTGTAAACTAGATTATTGATATCATTAGATAAATAGTGGTACATAAATGTACAAAAAATAGTGGGGTGTATGGCATCGTGCCTTAAGGCAAATTGCTGGAATTACCCGTATTGTAACGAAATATTCGAATAATATTGAATGTTTTCAAATAGATTATTATAAA
Source organism: Ctenocephalides felis (assembly GCF_003426905.1). Taxonomy (NCBI): domain Eukaryota; kingdom Metazoa; phylum Arthropoda; class Insecta; order Siphonaptera; family Pulicidae; genus Ctenocephalides; species Ctenocephalides felis. The sequence continues at coordinate 8,993,499 of NW_020539726.1, read as the reverse complement.
TATTGTAACATTGTCTAATATTTATGAGAATTTTATAAACTGAATTGCAAAGTTGAAATTATTTGTTTAAAGTATATTAGAACTTTAATCAGAATTAAAAATAAAATCTGAATTATTTTCGATATACAATTTTTTTTTAAAAAGAAAAAAAATTTGAAACAATTTTTTTCCAAAATCAATTATTTTGTTACAACAAGCAGAAAGTTCTTTGAATCATTTAATTCGGACGCTTAGTTCTTTCAAATACTGCCATTTTTTGCACATTTAGCTCTATATCTTCAAAATGGCTGGGCCTGCCTTTGCCAAAAACTAATAACCTCTTCTTCCAATCATTACAAGTTGAATGTTTTTAGATCATTCAAATCGGATGCTCCGTTCTCTCAAAAACTTGATTTCTATTTTCTGCATTCTTTGCTCCGTATCTCCGAATTGGCTAGACCTGCATTTTAGCATCTCTCCCTATCAATAGGAATCGAATGTTTTTTGAACCATTCAAATCGGTTGATCCGTGCGCCCGAAAACGTGAACGAAAAATGGTATCGAAACATACATACACACACACACATCCATTTTTTCTAAGGTATGCTAAAATGTTTAGAATCCTTCAAAACGTCGAGAAATGCAAAAATTTTCAATTTCGATTAACTTCGAGAAGTTAAAAAAAATTTCTGACACGATTTATATAATGACCATTTCCACTGCACCAATTAGTTTATTTTTCTACAACAATAGAATGATTTTTACCTGTCTTCTGCTATATCATCAAATCGATCAATTAGTCTGTCTGTTTTCGCTTTGTTTTTATTCTTTTCGAGTAACGAGTAATGTTTCTATATATAGAGCGCATATCGACGCGATTGCGCCGGTATATTCAGAACGATTCCAATTCGAATGCTTTGAGAATCCAATTAACGTGCTCAAGCATTTGCAAAATAATGAGGAATGCCAAATTAATACTTATCGTGCCGGAATTACATGCTTTGTTACACATTTAAATATTCTTTCGTGCTACGGGGATAAAATCATATTGTGATTCCCAACATTTGATTGCCAATGACGATATTTTTGTTATAATTTGTGGATTTATTAACTTCCCGAAGGAGAAGTTTATGTTTTCATCAAAAAATCCGAATCGCTAATTTTATGTTTTCTCGACGTTTCGAGCCATTCTGAATCGAATGAGACCAAATTTGGAAAAAGTATGTGTGTGTGTGTGTGTATGTGTGTGTGTGTGTGTGTGAACAGATTTTTTGCCGTAAATCGACGTTTTCTCCAAAACGGTTGGACCGATTTCAAAAATTTAAAAGCCATTTGATGTATCTTGATGAGGACTATCGTCTCTGAGTTTTGTGCGGCGATCGGCCGGGCCGTTTCTTTGTAAATTGCAGAAAAATGAAAAATTTATCGTCCACGTTTTAGCCCGCAATTCTGAATCGATTCTGAAAATTCAAAAACCGTTCGATAGATATTGGTTGGGAATCGTGCTGATTAGTTTTTGGTAAAGATCGGCCGCGCCGTTTTCTTGTAATAAAGTTTTTAAAAAAAAAATTTTGACGATTTTTATGATTATTTTTTTGACGATAGATACCATAGTTTTCTAGGTCATACTAAAATATTACGGCCCTACGACAACTGGTTCAGGTTTAAAAATTCGTCAAAGTTTGCAAAAATCAGTATGGTCTTTTTGGCATTTGTCAAAATTAGACTTTTGATCGACGTTTTCTCAAAAACGCCTGAACCGATTTTAGGAATTTAAAAGCCATTTGATGTATTTCGGTGAGAACTATCGTTTGTCAGTTTTGTGCAACGATCTGCCAAGCCGTTTCTTTGTAATTTGAAAAAAAGTGTTGAACTTTTCGTCCACATTTAAGCTCACCTACCAAACCGATTTTAAAAAATCAAAAACTGTTCGAAAGATATTAGTTGGGAATGATGCTGATTAATTTTAGGTGAAAATCTACCGAGCCGTTTTCTTGTAATGAACTGTTGAAACAAAGTGTTAAATTTTCGTCCACATTTAAGCTCATCCTACCGAACCGATTTTAAAAAATCAAAAACTGTTCGAAAGATATCATTTGGGAATGATGCTGATTAATTTTAGGTGAAAATCTACCGAGCCGTTTTCTTGTAATTAACTGTTGAAAAAAGTGTTAAATTTTCGTCCACATTTAAGCTCATCTTACCGAACCGATTTTAAAAAATCAAAAACTGTTCGAAAGATATCATTTGGGAATGATGCTGATTAATTTTAGGTGAAAATCTACCGAGCCGTTTTCTTGTAATTAACTGTTGAAAAAAAGTGTTAAATTTTCGTCCACATTTAAGCTCATCCTACCGAACCGATTTTGAAAAATCAAAAACTGTTCGAAAGATATTAGTTGGGAATGATGCTGATTAGTTTTAGGTGAAAATCTACCGAGCCGTTTTCTTGTAATTAACTGTTGAAAAACAGTGTTAAATTTTCGTCCACATTTAAGCTCATCCTACCGAACCGATTTTAAAAAATCAAAAACTGTTCGAAAGATATCATTTGGGAATGATGCTGATTAATTTTAGGTGAAAATCTACCGAGCCGTTTTCTTGTAATTAAATGTTGAAAAAAAGTGTTAAATTTTTGTCCACATTTAAGCTCATCCTACCGAACCGATTTTGAAAAATCAAAAACTGTTCGAAAGATATTAGATGGGAATGGTACTGATTAATTTTAGGTGAAAATCTACTGAGCCGTTTTCTTGTAATTAACTGTTAAAAAAAAATTTAAGCCGTTTTTCATGGAACTTTTTTTGGCGATATACATCATGGTCTTATAGAACTTACTGTAATATTACGGCCTTACAACAAGTAGTTTAATTTTAAAAATTCGTCAAACTTTGCTAAAATTATTATCGTTTTTTTTAAAGTAGGATTGATGAAGTATATTATTTACACATTTTTTTGATCAAGTCGATTATTTACACATATCGGGAAGTTCATGTAATTTGCCTCAAGGCTAAATACCAAACCAACTAGTTTTAGTAATAATTTGCTATATTGAATTTTTTGTTCGACAGACTTTTTGTTTATTTTGCCCAAAAGTAACAATGCAAACGGCTTTAAATTTTGCTCTTTAATATCACTTTCAAATGCATTTATACTAAATACCACTTTAGTAGCAATTTATATCTATTATAAAAATCCGTCTTTTATGTTGTATAAAATATATTTTTAAACTATACAATGCAGATCAGAATAACTCCATACAAATACCTTCAGAATAAAAAATTAACTAATTGGAAATTAATGATTAGTGAATAAACGAAACAAATCGTTGAGTCATTGACATTTTTCACTGTTCAGTAATTTACAACCGCCTTTATATGATTATAATTATATTTACCTTCTGATTATTTTAATAAATATCTAAATGTAAGAATAGTTAAATTCATATTAAGATTGCCGTTTTATTTATGAAAATGACTTTTATTGTCAAATATAGTGGGCTTTAATTATCATATTATCTAAAAGTTTTTGTAAAGCAGAATTTTACACAATCCTTTGAGAACTACTTTGCATTAAATTTCTTTATTATAATTAGGTATATATCATTTTCATTATTCTATAGCAATCTAAAAATTAATTTTTGATTAATAAAATTGTACTTAGAGAATTTGTATACTATGCTCCATCTTCAAATAAATTTGAATTCAAAAGTATTTTTTTTAGAATTATGATTTCAGAAATTACTTACTTCTACTATTGATAATGTATATATTCATAGTTTATTGTTAACAGGCTATGAAAAGGGTTTCGAAAATATTTTCACTATTATATTTTGAACATTTTTCCTTAGATTTCTTCAACAATGTTCGCAAATATTTTTTCAAAACATTGTGATGCATATAAATTTATCAGTAAATTTAAAAACATATTACGCGAATGCTGTTTTATGACAAAAAGAATAAGGTCATCGACTTGTATGGACGGGTTCGTGCGTTTGCACCTCGTTCTGTACAACCTGACATCGTGCAGCAGCGATGTTAATTTTCACTTCAGAATATACACAGATCAAAAATATGTTTATAATTAAAATTGCCAATTTTGGACTGCGGTGTGAAATGGTAATGAGAAAACTCTCACGCTATTCTATCCTGAATCGAATCGGAGTTTAACTCTTTTGTTAACGGCCCTGCTCTAGGGCGGAACTACTAAGGCAAATAATACTTAATTTCTTTTTGCATTTCTTATATAATATTATTGTCCGAGTTTTGCGAATGCATAGGTATATTTTCTTAAATTTAATAATAGAGTTTCTAAAACTTACATAAAATGTCGACTTGCCAGTTATCTTCTAGAAGGGATTGTTGCATGGAAGGATTTTCTGCTTTGCAAATTAGCAAAGCATCATGATCTTGCTCCGTCGGCAAAAATCTCAATACACTTTGAGACTCGTTTCCTGGCTTTATCTCCTAAAAGAAAAAAAATGCTTTTGTATTTATACTTTTTCCAATATAATAAACATATTAGTTACGTAAGATTAAAAATATTTACAAGATCTTTCTTACAAAATATCTATTTTATTATTTTATTTCCCTAAACAAATCGTTGATTCCTTCCTGTAAAATATAATCAATAAGAAGGTTTACACGAGTATTCGTTCAGACGTTGAGCTGTTAACATCGGTGAATAAATAATAATCATTGCATAAATATCAAAAAGTATTAATATTTTTTCTACCTGTCCAGCAACCTTTGTTAGTGACTGCATTGTGTACAAATAGATACCGTTAAACACGTGTCCCCTTGCCGGGGGCACGCAGTGTCGTATAAACATTGTGTATTTTATGTTAATATAAGTGGTAATTAAGTAAATTAACCGCATTTTTGTTGTGTTAATTAATTTAATGTCTTTATGGAGTCCAATACCGGACAATTAAAGGGCCGTCCGCCCGATAAAAATCCTCCTACATGTTTGGAAATTGGCGTGACTGTTCCAAATGCAATAAATGTGTACTATGTCGGAAATGAAAATAATACAGATTTATGTAATTCAAATAATGAGGAGAGCATAATAAGAAGCGAACATATTTCAATGCAAATTAATAGTGCTGAAACAATGATTGAAGAGTCAATTCGAATTGAAGATTCGATTAATGAAAAGCAATGAAGCACAAAACATTGAAATGACTGAGCAAGTACCTAGTGATGAGAATTCTAATCGAAATAACGTTGATGAAATTCATCTACCCAATCGTTTTGATATGTGTGATACTGGACTTTTTTACATTTACGTAGAATCTTTAAGTAAAAACATTGGACGTTTACACCCTATGGCTCTCGGAAAATTACTACACAGATCACGATCGATTCTGAAAGAAGATTTGTTGGAGATTATCGTGATTGGTAACAATAAAGTCAAACTAGTTCTCAGGAACGGTAAAACTGCAAATAGCCTGCTTGACGATAGTTTTTTTACTGATAATAAATTGAAAGCTTATATTCCTAAATACCTATTAATTAGGGAAGGTATAATCTTTGATGTAGACATTAATCTCACGGCAGAAGAAATATTAGAAGAGATAGAATCAGTTATTCCGATAATAGATGTAAAGTGTTTTGTACCAAAAAACATCAACAAGCGCAGAATTAACTCGCAATGCGTGAAATTATCTTTCAGAGGTTCAATTCTGCCGGATAAGGTAGGTATACATTCTGTTAAATGCCCAGTCAGCCCATTTATTAAGAAGACTACCCAATGCCACAAATGTTGGCGTTTTGGCCATGTTCGGCGAAAATGCCGGAACGACCTAACGTGTCCCAAATGTGCAGGTCCTCATATTAAAGACGTATGTTTAGAAGATACCAACTATCTATGCTGCTTGTGCAAAGATAACCACGAGGCTTATAATAAAGAGTGCAGGATCTATAAAAGATATAAAAATATTAATGAATTAATGGCAACACAGAATTTATCTTACTACGAAACAAAAAAAATCTTTGATAACGATAAATACTCGAGAACAGTTAGAGTTAACCTCAGCAGCTTGAATAAAGATAAAGATTTCCCTCCAATGAAAATCAAGAACACTAACCAGAGTGGCGCTTTAATAAACAATAAATTCATGGTCCTATCGGACCTGGAAGAGGAGGAAGACCAAGGTTATGTTGCAAACTTCAAGATATTTAATAGACCTAAAAGGATTCATGTTCTACCCTCAATCAAGAAAGAAAAAAAATGGGTCTGTAATCGGACAAAGCATGAAACCTGTTTGTAAAGAAAATATGACTGACAAGGGAAATTTTATAAACCCTAGAAAAAGATTAAAAAACAAATCAGATTCCGATTCAGAAAATGAAGTAAAATCCAATAGAAGAAGTGAAGATCCTAACGCATCAGGTGGCCTATATCATTTCATTAGGCTGCTAAAGGACATCTATAATCCTAATGATCCCGTATTGAAAAACTTGTTAAGTGATGTTTTTCTCAAAATGGTAAAAATTAAACACAAAATAGATCCTGAAAGTTTAAAAAAGAAAAAATCTAATAAGGATTTACCTGTGAGTTCAGAAAAATAAATCAATCAGTACTCCTTTCGTTATGAAACAAATAAACATTTTACAATATAACTGTAGATCAATGTTAGCAAACAAGAGTACTATTGAACATTATCTGTGGTCTCATAAAATTCATGTGGCAGGTCTGTCCGAAACCTGGCTTAAAGAAGGTCACAAATACTTCATCAAAGGTTATCGGTTTTTCCGAGAAGACAGAGTTGACGGTTATGGCGGTACTGCCATTCTAGTCAAAGACAACATATTATATGAGAAAATTAACCACCCATTCCAGTGCCATCTTATCCAAATGTGTGCAGTGATTTTAAAATTAGAAAACCCGGTATGTATCATTTCAATCTATTGTGCGCCGAACTCTAAGGAATATTTCAAGAATATTAAAAATTTAATTGAAACTATCTCCATGCCAATACTCATAATAGGGGATTTTATCTGCAAAAATTTAGCTTGGGGCAGTGCCTCCATTGACAGAGGAGGCGAGTTTCTATACAACATAATGGAAGACCTAAACCTCACCATAATGAATGATGGAAGACCATCAGTATCAGCACGGCAAGTAGAAAAGGTACGCCAATTGATCTTACTCTTTGTTCCAATAATCTATATGACAAAATCCAGTGGGACATTTATGCGGGCAGCTTAGGATCTGATCATTTGCCGATTAACATTACATTAAAGACTAACTTTGATGTAAAAGATTATATATATCCCTCCAGAAAATGGAATACCAAAGAGGCCAATTGGAAGAATTACGCATGGGAAATAGAAGATAAGCTTGCAGCGACACTAGCTCTCCTACTATTGAAAAATAGTAGTAAAGAGCTACACTAGCCTCCACACTATTAGGGACCCTAATGTGTGGAGGGGGTCAGGCTACCAGGTATATAACCAAAGCAGCTACCATCCTCGATCTTTTTTCTCTTCTACTGGTCGAGCAGGCAACACCTAGATAAACTACGGAGTCCAACCAAGGAATACCAAGAATACCGGCATTCAACCAAGAAGATTTTGTAAATTATTATAATTTTGTAATAAACTTTATTTTTCTTTTATAGTGTCTTGATTTTTATATGTGGGACCACCCCACATAATTGGTGACCCCGACGCTGAATTGGACCACATAGCGTGTGAGCTGAACTACCATAGTCGATTATCCGCATAGAAGACAATAAAAAACAAATAATGAATGAAGACATGCAGGACACTAAAGGGGAACTGGACGCAATCTCACGCACTCTGCATCTACCGCCATTTTTGAGTGAGAAACCGACATTGTGGTTCACAATAGCCGAAGCAATATTTTCTCGATGCCGCATCATCAATGACCTGGCTAAATATGAATTTGTAATAGCTCAGCTAGATTGCAAATATCTACTCCAGATAGAGGACGTGATAAATTCTCCGCCTGCAGAGAACAAATACATAAAACTAAAGGAGGAATTAATCAAAAGGCTATCAATTTCCGAACGGCAAAGGATAAGGCAATTACTTTTGCAAGAAGAACTTGTTGATCGAAGTCCTTCTCAGTTCCTACGTCACCTTCGTTCATTGGTCGGAACAACTACAGTCGACAATTCACTCCTACGAGAAATCTGGATTCAACGACTACCGGCACAGACTCAACAAATATTGCAAACCCAGATCAATGGAGACCTAGAAGAACTTGCATCGCTCGCCGACAAAATATGTGAGATTGCACAACCGCCAGTAGTCGCAGCAACTAGTAACAACCAACAGCAAGACATCATACAAAAACTAATTGATAAAAATGATCAACTAACACAGCGTGTGGAAGATCTTACAGAGCAATTAGCTAAGTTCACCTATCGTAGCAGACTCAACCTATCAGCAAATAGAAACCGTAGCCCATTTCGACAGCACAGGTCTAACCACTTCCTCAGGCCGAGAAGTACTTCTAGATCGCGCAACCGAAATACATTCTGTTGGTACCATGCCAAATTCGGAAAGAAGGCAAGAAAATGCGAGAGTCATTGTTCGTTCAGAGAGGAAAACTCCAACGGCAAGGAGTGATGGCGACCTATCCTTGCTCTTCATCAAGCCGTCGCCTCTTCATAAGTGATCGCAGAACTAAGGTACAGTTTTTGGTCGACACAGGTTCAGACGTTTGCGTGTATCCAAGGCGCTTAACTGCTAAACCTAATCCTCAACTAAACTATACTTTGTCTGCAGCCAATGGAACTAACATACGCACGTACGGGGATATTATTTTACAATTAGATTTTGGACTAAGAAGAAATTTTACTTGGAGATTCATCGTAGCAGACGTAACGATGCCTATACTTGGAGCAGACTTTTTGGCGTACTACAATATCATTATCGATATAAAGAATTCTCGTCTACATGACAACCTGACATCACTGTCATCTCCAGGATGTGTCACATTCTCTCGGATACAAAGTGTTAAGTCTATATTTGGAGATAGTGCATACAATAAATTATTAGCTGATTTTCCATCCATCACCAAACCATCAGGTTTGTGTCAAGAAAGCAAACACAAAACATTTCATTATATTAGAACCACTCCAGGACCTCCAGTTTCTTCTAGACCACGACGCCTCAAGCCAGAATTACTTCGCGTAGCCAAAGAAGAATTCAAGAATATGGTAGAATTAGGCATTGCAAGACCCTCCGATAGTTCTTGGTCTTCACCTTTACATCTGACACAGAAAAAGGATTCGACGTGGCGTCCATGCGGAGATTATCGGCTACTCAACTCACGCACAATTCCAGACAAATATCCCGTTCGTCATATTGCGGACTACGCCCATAATTTAGCAGGATGTACTATATTTTCAGTGATCGACTTAGTGAAAGCCTTTCAGCAGATCCCAGTTCATCCTGATGATATTGCAAAAACAGCAATAATAACACCATTTGGGTTGTTTGGGTTCCCGTATATGACTTTTGGACTAAGGAATGCAGCACAAACATTTCAGCGATTTATAGATGAGGTTACACAAGGTCTGGATTTTTGTTACGCATACCTAGATGCTATTCTTATATCATCTACATCGCTAGAAGAACACCAAGATCATCTCCGCCAATTATTTGAACGCCTGAAAGACCACGGCGTTGTCATAAATCCAGCAAAATGCGTATTAGGTGCACCCAAAGTTACATTTCTTGGTTATGAAATTTCTAAAGATGGAACTTTGCCACCACAAGACCGTATCAACGATCTCCAAGAATATCCGTTACCGGCAACCTACTCAAAGCTGCGACGCTTCATAGGAATGATTAATTATTATCGAAGGTTTATTCCTCACATAGCTGAATTTCTTGCTCCGCTACACAAGCTGCTCTCAGGATCTACCAAATCTGGATCACAACCAATTTCTTGGACCCCACAGCTTCAAGATAACTTTGAGACTTGCAAGAAAGAATTGGCTAAAGCAACATTACTAGCACACCCAGTTCCAAATGCTCAAACAGCATTATTTAGCGATGTATCCAACCATTCTATCGGTGCAGTATTACAGCAGTACATCAATGGCACTTGGCAACCTTTGGGCTTCTTTTCAAAAAAACTATCTGAGAAACAACAACTTTGGCCAGCATATTATCGAGAACTTTTGGCTGGATACGAAGCAGTGCAACATTTTCGAAGCTTACTGGAAGGGAGACATTTCATTTGGTTTACTGACCACAAACCTTTAATTCACGCCTTTTCCCAGCGAAAGAACAAGCTGCCGCCAATACAATTAAATCAATTAAGTTTTCTGTCGCAGTTTACAACAGATGTTCGCTATGTTAGTGGACAACAAAACATTGTAGCCGACGCTTTCTCAAGAGCAGAAGCCATAACATCGCCTTTGGATCACTCCGTTATTGCTAAATCGCAGGACGAAGATGAAGAACTGATAACGCTCTTAAAATCAGATACTGCTCTCAACCTGAAACGCATCGCTATTCCAGGAACCAAAGAACAATTATATTGCGACATATCTCAAAATCGATTACGTCCTTATGTTCCTGCTGAACATAGACGACATATTTTTAATACTCTGCACAATCTATCTCATCCAGGTATAAAAACCACAACTAAACTCATTACGGATAGATTTGTTTGGCCTGGCATTCGCAAGGATTGTAGAACCTGGGCTCGAAGCTGCATCTCATGTCAACGCTCCAAAATTGGTCGGCATATAGTCACACCACTTGGAGAGTTCAAAGTGCCACCCGCCAGATTTCTGCATGTTCACATCGACATTGTCGGACCACTTCCACAATCAAAAGGCTTCAAATACCTATTCACCGCTATAGACCGTTACACACGCTGGCTTGAAGTTTTTCCTCTATCAGATATTACGACAGAAAGTGTAACCTGGGCTTTCCTGTATTCTTGGATTTCACGCTTTGGTGTTCCATCTCAAGTAACAAGCGACCAAGGACGGCAATTCTGTTCAGCTGTTTTTCAAGGCGCAACCAAACTACTAGGAATTTCCCACACTCCTACTACAGCATATCACCCGCAATCAAATGGATTGATTGAAAATGCTCACAGGCCACTGAAAACAGCCCTCATGTGCCATGCAGACCCGTCATGGATGGATTCTCTACCAATTATTTTATTAGGAATTCGAGCTTCTGTTAAAGAAGACATTAAAAGCAGCAGCGCCGAATTAGTATACGGAGAACCGCTTCGTCTACCTGGCGAATTTCTAATCAGCACACGCAAGGAGATACCAACAAGCGACTTCTTGAGAAATCTACATCGATATTTCGAAACAATACATCCAGCTCCTACATCTGCACATGGATCGAAAAAGACTTTTGTACATAAAGAACTAAGTAATGCAAAATTTGTATTCCTTAGGGAAGACGCTCTGCGACCAGCGCTTTCTTGTCCATACAGAGGTCCGTATGAAGTCATAGATCGAAACTCCAAAACATTGAAAATTAAAATTGGAGAACGCAATGTAAGAGTATCCATCGATCGTGTCAAGCCCGCTTTCACCACAGAAGACAACCAAAGTACGAGTCCAACTCCATCCAGCGCTACAGAACATACCTCCAATCAATATAGAACACGGTTTGGACGGGTAGTCCGTCCTCGCATCCAATAAAACTAATACAATTTTATTGACTCGCCAGGGGGGTATTGCAGCGACACTAGCTCTCCTACTATTGAAAAATAGTAGTAAAGAGCTACACTAGCCTCCACACTATTAGGGACCCTAATGTGTGGAGGGGGTCAGGCTACCAGGTATATAACCAAAGCAGCTACCATCCTCGATCTCTTTTCTCTTCTACTGGTCGAGCAGGCAACACCTAGATAAACTACGGAGTCCAACCAAGGAATACCAAGAATACCGGCATTCAACCAAGAAGATTTTGTAAATTATTATAATTTTGTAATAAACTTTATTTTTCATTTATAGTGTCTTGATTTTTATATGTGGGACCACCCCACAAGCTGAAAAATGTTGTACTCCATGAGGATCATAAGTCTAAATATGCTGCCATTATCGAGATTTTGAACGAAGCAGCTGGTAAACACTTCCGGGAACGTAAAACAGTGGCAATTAAGCAATTCAAACCCGCTATCTGGTGGGACGAAGAATGCGAAATCCAGATCAGGCAAAGAAAAATAGCGTACAAAAAGATGGTTGACGAGTTTACTTATAACAATTTTATTGAGTATCAAAAAATATATGCTATTACAAAAAAAATCTCAAATCCAAAAAGAGAAAAAAGTGGATGGATTTTACAAACTCACTCAATAGTAATATTAATACATAAAAGCTTTGGAATATAGTTAAAATTTTTAACAACAAAGTAATAGAAACTCATCTAAGCCTCCAGTCCGTAGCTCTTTCTTCGAAGACATGCTAAAAATGTTCGTTCCAGACTTTGTCTCCAATGAAATCAATCTGAATTTTGCAAATAATCTCGAAAGAGGTCCTGATGACTTAAACTCTCCATCAGACTATACGAATTAGATAATATATTGAAAAATAAAAGACAGCATGCCAGGTATGGATAATATCTCTTACTATGCTAAAGAAGAGCCCCCATAGCATTAAAATGTTTAATCATATAAGTATTTAATTCAATTCTTTCTACATGCTGGATTCCAGAGGATTGGAAAAAAATTATAATTATTCCCATCTTGAAACCGAATAAAGATCCATTGTCGATAGAATCCTACCGACCTATCTCTTTATTATCATGCTTGAACAAGACATTTGAAGCCATCGTCAAAAATAGACTGGAGTGGTATTTAAAAAACAAGTCTCTTTTCAATCATAACCAATTTGGCTTTAGAAGAGGTCAAGGCACAAATGACCTCTTAAGTACCTTATCTAATGAAATTCATATATTCAATTCAAATAATAGATACCTGCTACTGTTAGCGACGGATATACACAAGGCTTACGATTATGTTGATCATAGCATTTTACTTAACAGACTTAAGAAGTTGAATATTCACCATAATATTATAAAAGTGATAATTCTTTTACTAAAGAATAGGTTGCTATATGTAAAATACAAAAATAAAATAATAGGTCCCAGAGTAGCTCTAACAGGCTTACCACAAGGATCGATTTTGAGTCCATTATTATTTAATATTTACATGTCGGATTTTTCTGCAGGAACCCAAGACGATGTTAGGAAACTACAATATGCTGATGATTTACTTTTGTATATTTCTTGCAACTCGCTTGAGGAATGCATTCACAAAATGAAGCGGTCGATCACAGGTGTCTCAGAATGGATGAGGTCCACCTAAACCTTTCCTTGATCAAAACAAAGGGCATCGTGTTCACTAGGCACAGAAAATTCCTTTACCCTCAAGAAATCAATATGGGAAATTGGAACTGTAAGATATACGATAGTCTGAAAATTTTAGGGGTTATCTTTGATAAAAAGATGACCTTCCGGGCGCACGCTGAAGAGGTGGTTAAAAAATGTGAAGTAGGTAAGAACATCATTAGAAGATTGGTTGGAACTGACTGGGGAGCCCACCCAAGTTCATGTTTGGCTATCTACAAATCCATAATTAGATCTCATATTGATTACGGATACATCATTTACGGAGGAATCTCAACTAATATACAAGGAATGTTAGATAAGGCTCAACTCTCGGCTTTAAGATTGTGTTTGGGAACTATAAGGTCAACGTCTCGCATTGCCGTTTTAGCGGAAGCCGGGGAAGTTCCATTGAATATTAGGAAACAAATATTAACCAATAGATTTTTAATCAAAAAATTCAACTCGGATTCAGCTCGAATCCCGAAGCAATTGGAAGATTTAGCTGTTCTGCATTTTAGAGCGAACTATTGGAAAAACAGATCTACACCTCCATTAATAACTGGTTTTTATAATTTGAAACCTTAAGAAGACCTAATAATTACAAATGACAAACGTCCGTATCATAGTCATTCTTGGAAATACTCATTTCCCAAGAAATATATAGGGTTGAATGATTTCAATTATACGACACATAATTCTAACAAAAATATAATAAACTGCGAGTTTGACAATTGGTTAGATACGGAATGGAAAGATTTTACGGTTATCTACACTGACGGTTCCAAGTTAGAAAATAAAGTGTATGTACCTAATAGAGATAAACATTTACAATTCAATTTACCGGGTTTTGCTTCAGTCTTTTCGGCAGAACTTACAGGTATTAATGCTGCCTTAGACTTCGTTATACAAGAAAAGATTTCAAAAACCATAATCCTAACTGACAGTAAATCTGCACTTCTGGCTCTAAACCATCCTAAACAAAATTGCAATTTTGTAATATTTGACACTATCCACAAAATAGAAAGCATCTTAGCAAATAAATATGAGTTCAAATTAGTATGGATAAAAGGGCATTCCAACATTCGTGGAAACGAATATGTGGATGGACTTGCAAAAAAAGCCTGTTTATCAGTTTTCCTTCAAGAAAGGTTCCTGCGACTGATCTTAAAAGCTGGGTAAGGAAACAAGGATTAAGGTTATGGCAAAATGAATATGATATGGAAGACAGAAAAGGAACCTTATTTAAATTTTGCAAACCAAAAGTGTCTTTCAGTACATGGTTTGCCAAATCCAGGTTTAACAGAAACGAAATAACCATCATCAATCGTATTAGATCTGCACACACATTTTGCAAATCTCATCTTTTTAGAATAGGTATGGCAGAAGATCCCTTCTGTTCGTGCGGTTTGGAAATACACAATCTTGACCACATCTTCTGGAAGTGCAAACTCTATGCTAGTTAAAGAACATCCCTACTACAAGAATTGTATAAATATAATTTCATTTTTCCTATTAACACCACAATAGCCTTTTCCACTAATGATGAAAATATATATAAAAGTTTTATTTTTTACAAAAATGTAACATTAAACTAGTTGGTTTGGTATTTAGCCTTGAGGCAAGTTACATGAACTTCCCGATATGTGTAAATAATCGACTTAATCAATAAAAAATAAATTAATTTATGATTGATTAGAAGTATTCCGAGTGGATTTATTACGCATCATTGCAAACGAACGAACGAACGAACACGTTAACTCGGAGTATTTTCTAGAAGCAAATTATAATTGCACCAATTTCCGTAGGACTTTAATGGTTTACTATGTTCAAGACCAAGTACACTATCGTTATACCACGGTTCGGTAGGATGAGCGTAAATGTGGACGAAAATTTAACACTTTTTTTCAACAGTTAATTGCAAGAAAACGGCTCGGTAGATTTTCACCTAAAACTAATCAGCACCATTCCCAACTAATATCTATCGAACAGTTTTTGATTTTTTAAAATCGGTTCGGTAGGATGAGCGTAAATGTGGACGAAAATTTAACACTTTTTTTCAACAGTTAATTGCAAGAAAACGGCTCGGTAGATTTTTACCTAAAACTAATCAGCACCATTCCCAACTAATATCTTTCGAACAGTTTTTGATTTTTTAAAATCGGTTCGGTAGGGTTAGCGTAAATATGGACGAAAACTTAACACTTTTTTTCAACAGTTAATTGCAAGAAAACGGCTCGGTAGATTTTCACCTAAAACTAATCAGCACCATTCCCAACTAATATCTTTCGAACAGTTTTTGATTTTTTAAAATCGGTTTGGTAGGATGGGCGTAAATGTGGACGAAAAGTTTAACACTTTTTTCCAAATTACAAAGAAACGGTTTGGCCGATCGTCGCACGAAACTGAGAAACGATAATCCTCATCGAGATACATCAAATGCTTTTTAAATATCTGAAATCGGTTCAGGCGTTTTTGAGAAAACGTCGATGAAAATTCTAATTTTGACAAATGCCAAAAAGACCATATTAATTTTTGCAAACTTTGACGAATTTTTAAAGCTAAACGAGTTGTCGTAGAGCCGTAATATTTTAGTATGATCTAGAAGACTATGGTATCTACCGTCAAAAAAATAATTATAAAAATCGTCGAAATTTTTTTTTAAAAAACTTTATTACAAGAAAACGGCCCGGCCGATCTCTACCAAAAACTAATCAGCACGATTCCCAACTAATATCTATCGAATGGTTTTTGAATTTTCGAAATCGATTCAGAATTGCGGGCTAAAACGTGGACGAAAAATTTTTCACTTTTCTGCAATTTACAAAGAAACGGCCCGGCCGATTGCCGCACAAAACTCAGAAATGATAGTCCTCATCGTGATACATCGAATGGCTTTTAAATTTTTAAAATCGGTCCATCCGTTTTGGAGAAAACGTCGATTTACGGCAAAAAATCTGTTCACACACACACACACACACACACACACACATACTTTTTTCAAATGTGGTCTCATTCGATTCAGAATGGCTTGAAACATCGAGAAAACATAAAATTAGCGAATCGGTTTTTTTGATGAAAACATAAACTTCTCCTTCGGGAAGTTAATTATAGTTATTAAGTATTAGTTATTAAGGTTTTATGAATTAAATCACAATCTTGTGTTGTAAACAATTTGTAAAATATGTATATTTCTCTGAAAGTTATAAATTTGTAAAATATTATTTTGTAATAAGAGGCTAAATGACCACACGGTCAAATGCCATTAATAAAATAAAATAAAAAAAGGTTTACATAAGAATTCGTGTTAGTATCGACTTTATTATAATTTTCATTGAAGCGAAAAGAATTATATATTAAGCAGGTGATCTCACCAGTTATCACTACAGGTTTTCTAAATTAGAAATATTTTTACAGTTTATAAACTTGTCTGTGCTCTTGCTCAAAAAGAATGCATTTTCTCGTTTCTTTTTTCGAATGCAAATTATCGTTTTTTCGTACAATAAATGTAAAAATGACTATAGTGAAATAGTTTTGGCATCATTTGCATAATTTGTCAATTCTCATTTATGTAAGTTCTCCAAAGTATTACTCATAATAAAACATAATCCATTTATTTTTATTTTCAAACATATCTGTTTTTTTCATATTTTGAATTTACTTTTAATAATATTCAATTAGATTGCCCTTTAATTTTTTACGAAAATTTCAACAAATTATAAATCTGAATTTATTTGCGAATTATTTACGAGAATGATCGATTATTACGAGCAATATATGATCTTAAATGGCAGTTAACGTTTGTGCTTTGCTGCCGATTCATAATTTCATCAAAATTTTGCATATAGAATAAACGAAAAGCTTTCAATAATTTCTGACCATCAGTGTGGTTTCAGACTTCAACACTCAACAATCCACCAAGGTCACAGGGTTATAGAGAATATACATATGGCATTGCAGAATAAAAAAATATTGCTTTGCCATATTTATTGATATTGAAAAAGTATTCGACAAAATTTAGCACCACGGTTTGATCTACAAAGTAAATCAATGTCTACTGGAGTCCTACCTATCTAACATATATTTCAAAGTCAGAGCGCAGAATGAATCATCTGATACAGAATCAACAAAAGCTGGTGTACCTCAGGGTAGTGTACTCGGACCAATCCTGTACCTAATCTACACTAACGACATACCAACTGATCCCAAAATAACCTTTGGAACATTCGCAGTTGACACCATGGTTTTATCAACACATGAAGACGCGGAACAGCTGCAAAAATATATACACAAACTAGAGGAGTGGACTCACAAATGGAAAATTACTATTAACACAACTAAGTCAGTCCACATCACCTTTACCAAAAGAAAAGGAGATTGCCCAAATATAAAAATCAACAATGTATAAATGCCAAAAAGCAACTCTGTAAAATACTTAGGACTTCACCTCGATCGAGGACTCACATGGAGTACCCACATCAAGACAAATCGTAAGCAAATAGACAAAAAAATTCGTGAACTTTACTGTGTAATTGGAAGAAGATCTAAGATGTCACATGCGAACAAGATCTTAATATATTAAGCCGTTTTTTTCAATAAGGACATACGGTTTTGAGCTATGGGCATATGCGAGCACGTCCAATATAAAAACAATTCAAAGAGCACAGTCAAAAATACCACGAGCTATAGTAAACACCCCCTGGTATGTCTCCAACAAAACAATTAATCGATACCTGAACATCAAATATATACAGGAAGTTATCAAGGAGAGAAGTACGAAAAATCATCAAAAAGGTCGCATACCATCCAAACACTCTAATAAAAGACCTGCTAAAACAAGTTCCTATGAGAAGATTAAAAAGAAAGTGGCCGCAAGATTTAATAAAATAACAATCAATATATTTATGTAAGTAAATTCCCCACTGGGGGAATTTCTAAAAGCCCTGTCAGCAAATAACCTCATTGAACCCAAGGTTCAGATTGGTTATAAGAAATAAATATAAGGTTGTCAAATATCTCCCTTCCGCCTTTTTGTATTATAAACCAAGAGCAAAAGAGCGGAAGGGAGATATTTGGCAACCTAATAAATAAATAAATAAATATTGCATATACTCAAAGGTTAATCGTCTTTGATCTGTGAAACATAATTAATAACATGTAGAAAAACAATAAAGTGTTAACTACCAAAAATGTTTACTACCGGATTCATTTCTGTCAACAAGTAATTTGTATTTCCTCAGTAAGACATTCTCTTGGACGAAATTGTTTCACTATTTTGTTAACCACTAAGATACGTCTCGGATGAATGTTGCGCAAAACTAAGAAACGATCCGGATACATTGAATGGTTTTTAAATTTCAGAAATTGGAAATTAAACGACTTATTGTAGGGCCGTAATATTTTAGTATGATCTAGAAGACCATGATATCTGGTATAAGATATTACAAAACCATTATATATATATATATATATATATATATATATATATATATATATATATATATATGTATATATAAATATATATATATATATATATATATATATACATACAGCTTTATATATACATATTCATTTTACATTTATAAGCCTTATATTTATCCAGTTATTTTTTATCTGTTCAATCTCAATTTCTTTATAATATTTCTATATTTTTTTTTAATTATTGTGGTCACTGGTCATCCTGATATCGATCAAACGTTCGATAATTTTTTTTTCGCTCCATATAGAATTTACTCTCGCAAATTGTGTTCGTATTGTTATGTTTTTAATTTTCGTGTTGTCTAGTGTATATAGTGTATCATATATATATATAGTGATTTATGTCTATTGTTGGACTCGTTTTTATTAAGTTATATTTAATTTTGTGTATTAATTTTCATTTCTATTTTAATTATATTATTTTTTAATTTTTTTTTATTTTTTTTATTTCATTAATTATAACAATCAGAGTCAGAATGACTCTATAAGTTACAGAGCTGATATAATTAAAATAATATATAATAAATTAAAATAAAAAGTAAACAAAAAATAATAATAATTACAACTCATAATATAATTAAAACTAAAGGTAAAATTATAATATAAACTAAATAATCCGTGAAACTGTTCCAATGAACAGCTCACTATGTTATGTCAAGTCCCAAGGAATTTTTCTCTTCAACCTTCTAGTAGACGGAGTCATAAGTAGAGGTGCTATAAGATGATTTGGATGATTTTCTAGCTTGGAATGATGGATTGAACTTCTGCTGCTAATTACATCCTTAATAAAAGGAATATTGAGGTCGTCATGGATGATTTTATTACTAACATATCAAGGCGCGTCGGTGATCTGCCTTAAGATTTTGGATTGCATCCGTTGCACTAAAACAATGTTGGACATGCTGGCGCAACCCCAAAGTACCGTAGGTCCAGATGGGCTTTATTACAGATTTATATATCAATAGCTTGTTGTCAAGCGATAGGATTGATTTGCGCCTCATTAGCCAATTCAGGTCTGCAATCTTCTGTTTGATTTGTTTTATTTTAGCCATAATGTGGGTTTTCCATGTTAGTTTTCGATCTAAGTATATTCGCAGATATTTAACATTTTCAGCTGGTGGAATTTTCTGGCAATTAAAGCAAACTTCAGGACAGGTTAGTTTGTTTAAAGAAAATGTAATATGGCAAGTTTTGCTCTCATTAATAACAATGCGCCATTTTTTCGTCCATCGCTCGACAGCATATAGATGTAACTGGAGCTTGATAGATGCAACCATAGGGTTGATATCAGAGGAAAGTATTGCAATGTCATCAGCAAATGTAGCGATTGATGTAGTTGGCAATGAAGGAAAATCGCTCGTAAATAGTAAATAAAGGAACGGACACAGCACACTTCCTTGTGGAACGCCGGCACTTATCGGAAAAGAAGTAGAATTTTCACAGTTAACCCTGACCTTGAATGTTCTGTCTGTTAGGTATGACTTAAGAATTTCATAGTAGGATGACGGAAAATTATATTATTTGATGACGCTTATGATCGGTCCTAAATACAAAATGTATTTCAAATGATTATTTGTTTCTATCTGTAAGTACTTGATGGGTATTAAATGTGGAAGTTTATATGTTATTTTTATTATATTGTAATTTATTAAATTTCGTAATTCACGCTTATGATCGGTCCCAAATACAAAATGTATTTCAAAACTATGCTGCAGTGACTGCAAAATTGTTTTTAAATATTAAAATACCAAATGGTAATACTTTACTTGTTGCACGTTTTTTAACTTCCCGTAGGGTAAGTTATTGTAATGGGCCGAAAATCGGAATTGAAAATTTTAACATTTCTCGACGTTTTGAAGGTTTCTGAACGTTTTGGCATACCTCAGAAAAAATGGATGTGTGTGTGTGTGTGTGTGTGTATGTATGTATATGTATGGATACAAATTTCCAGTCACGTTTTAGGGCGCACGGATCAACCGATTTGAAAGGTTCAAAAAACATTCGATTCCTATTGATAGGGAAAAGAGCTGATTAGTTTTTGGCAAAGGCAGGTCCAACCGTTTCGGATATACGGAGCAAAGAGTGCAGAAAATAAAAATCGAATTTTTGAGAGAACGGAGTATCCGATTTGAATGAGCTAAAAAACATTCAATAAGTAATGATTGGGAGAAGTGTTTATTAGTTTTTGGCAAAGGCAGGCCCAGTCATTTCGAAGATACGGAGCTAAATATGTAAAAAATGGCAGTTTTTGAGAGAACTAAGCGTCCGATTTAAATGATTCAAAGAACTTTCTGCTTGTCTTAATAAAAAAAATTATTTTGGAAAAAAAAATTTTCCTTTTTTTTTTTTTTTTACTTTTTTGTATATCGAAAATATTTCAGATTTTATTTTTAATTCTGCAACTTTTAAGATACCCAGCTAAAAGTAAATATTTAACCAGCACAAACGTAAAATATCAATATACATTATTTACATTGAACAGAATATTTAAATAAGCGGTTTTGCGATACAGCACTGATTTGTAAAACTCACATCTATGATCTCTGCCTAAATAATTTTGACAAATACTGTCAAATAATATTGATATGCAAATAAAACAAAAATATACGTAGTGTGATAATATACATAAGATATAGCGTGGCTTAAAGGTCCGCGAAGAAAAAAGTTCACACCATTGATATTTCAAAAACAAGTAAAGTGAAGAATTTTTTAACAACATTTGGGGGGAGGGGTGTAAAACCAGACATCACCTTGATTCTTACCACGTTACATTTTTGAGATGCAAGACATTATTTGAAAACAAAAGTAGTTCCTTGTTGTTGTTAATTTTTTTGGTTGTGATCACTGTTGTTTTGTTTAAAAGACCTATAAATAATGTTTGGGTATACGTTATTTAATTGTTTTATAAAACTTAATAATTTTTTGTAATAATTTTTCGTAAAACATTTTTTTGCTTTTGGATATTTCTGATTTAGGTATATTTGATTCCATGATTGTGGAAAAGTGAACATTTCTTAGAACAACTCTATGAGCTTTTTAAAATGAATAAAAACTAGTGGGGTGTATGGCATCGTGCCTTAAGGCAAATTGCTGGAACTTCTCGTACCGTAACGCGATGATCGAGGAATATTAAATGTTTTAAAATAGATTATTATAAATATTGTAACATTGTCTAATATTTATAAGAGTTACATAAACTGAATTGGAAAGTTGCAATTATTTGTTTAAAGTATTATAGAACAGAATTAAAATAAGAATCTGAATTATTTTCGATATACAAAAAAAATAATAAAAAAAAATTTTGAAACAATTTTTTTTCCAAAATTAATTATTTTGTTTAAATAAGCTAAAAGTTCTTTGAATCATTCAAATCGGACGCTTAGTTCTCTCAAAAACTACCATTTTTTGCACAAACCGCTGGGCCTGCCCTTGCTATAAACTAATCACCACTTTTCCCCGTCATTGCAAATTGAATGTTTTCTGGATCATTACAATCGGATGCCCCGTTCTCTCAAAAACTCAAATTTTATTTTCTGCACTCTTTGCTGTTTATCTCCGTAACTGCTAGACCTGCCTTTGCCAAAAACTAAAATAAATACACAATAAAATAAGTACATTTTTTTATATTTCTAAGGGCTCCGTACCAAGATTCAAAATGTTCAACAGTCACACTGCGACGTGGCGCTTAAGCTCTTCGATATTTTGTCTCTAAAATAGCTACATAGCAAAATTTCAAAAATCGAAATTATTAAACAAATTCAAATTGTAAAGAAAAACAAGTTAATTTTTTTTCAAAAATTAGAAAATTGACAAAATTATATATTTTTTTTAGGTTTTCAATTTTTTTTAAAGATTATAAAATTTCAGGACACCACTAGTTTAAAAAAAAAAATTCATTCAGTCTATAATCTAGCATATGAATGTCAAAAACGTAGTAACAAAACAATCATTTTTGAAAAGCTGGGCATTCAAAATTCACTAGTAATTATTTTATATGCCCTAATATACGTTTTTAATTTTGTTTCACCAATTTTCAATCTTTTCTCTTTAGTCAAAGAAACCTATCCAAATAACCAAATTAAGAAAATTATTTTTTATCGAATTCAATAACACAATTATTAGTAAAACTAAAATTAATCAATTCTACTAGGATCTAATTCAATCAGAAATTTACGACAGAAAAAAACAGAAATAAACTTTTACGATCATACTCGAAAGGCGTTAGTGCTTTACATTTTCCTTATTTTCATTTCGCTGTTCGGAAGTTTTTCAATTTGAAATTCAATTGAAAGGCAACAATAGATAGCAATTATATTAAGTGTGTTGCGCTTTGTGCTTTCACTTATCAGTTAATGGAACTCCTCTCTAATCTTGCATACATTTTTTGAATGGGTTGACCTTATTATGAAGCTTCCGATCATATAGACTCCCTCGAGTGTATTTAATGTATTATTATTTTATTATTTAAGGGTTATTATGTATTCTGGACTGTGCTTTCACATGAAATTAATTAGATTTGGCGTAATTTGAGATGGTAAATGCGGTCTGACCTAACTTTAATAGAATACGAAATTACGTTTCTAACGATTGTTGCCAATGCTTGCAATAAAACATTAGTTCGATTACTATATCATTATATATAATTAAATGAAGACAGTCAGGGTAATTAAATTATGTAAATAAAAACTGCTTAAATTAAATATATTATTTGATTATTTAAAAGTTATAGCGTTGTAATAGAATATATTATATTATACATACAGTTTTGAGAACAAAATGTGTCTTATCATTTTTCAGACATTACGTTTCTAACGAGTCTTGCCAATGCTTGCAATAAAACATTAGTTCGATTACTATATCATTATATATAATTAAATGAAGACAGTCAGGGTAATTAAATTATGTAAATAAAAACTGCTTAAATTAAATATATTATTTGATTATTTAAAAGTTATAGCGTTGTAATAGAATATATTATATTATACATACAGTTTTGAGAACAAAATGTGTCTTATCATTTTTCAGACATATATTCAGAAGCATATGTATGAATTTTAAAATAATTCAAATTACATATTCAAATTTTGTTATCTAGCAGTAAAACCTAAATCCATTGTAAATGTTTATAGATGAGTGTATAATATACATCATTACGATGAGGTGAGGCTTAAAGATTCGGTGGAAAAAATCTCCCGTAGATATATCTAAAACCAAGTTAAGTTAAAAACATTTGCAACACTATTTGAAAGTAGAGGGAAGAAGATGTATAACTTGGCATCACATAGGGGAGATGAATGGCAATGATTGAAAATTTATAACAAAAGTATTTTCATTTGTTGTTAGTTTTTTTGTGAGCACTCTTGTTAACCTCCCGAAGGAGAAGTTTATGTTTTCATCAAAAAATCCGATTCGCTAATTTTATATTTTCTCGACGTTTCAAGCCATTCTGAATCGAATGAGAACAAATTTGAAAAAAGTATGTGTTTATGTGTTTGTGTATGTGTGTGTGTATGTGAACAGATTTGTTGCCGTAAATCGACGTTTTCTAAAAAACGGATGGGCCGATTTCAAAAATTTAAAAGCTATTTGATGTATCTCTATAAGGACTAGCGTTTTTGAATTATATGCAACGATCGGCCGAACGGTTTCTTTGTAAATCGTAAAAAAACAAAAAAAAAAAATTGTCCACGTTTTAGCCCGCTTTTCTAAATCAATTTTAAAAATTCAAAAAGCGTTCGAGAGGGAATCGTGCTGAATAGTTTTTGGTAGAGATCACCCGAGCCGTTTTCTTGTGATAAACTGTTAAAAAAAAATTATTATTATTTTTTTACGGTAGATATTGTCTTGTAGATTATATTAAAATATTACGAACTTTCAAAAATTATCAAGGTTTGCAAAAATTGGTATAGTTTTTTTGGTATTTGTCAAAATTAGACCGTTCATCGACGTTTGCTCAAAAACGAATGAACCGAATTTCGAAATTTAAAAGCCATTTGATGCATCTCGATGAGGATTATCGTTTCACAGTTTTGTGCGACGATCGGCCGAACCGTTTTTTGTAATTCGGAACAAAGTGTGAAACTTTTTGTCCACATTTAAGCTCATACTACCGAATCGATTTTAAAAATTCAAAAACTGTTTGAAAGATATTAGTTGGGAATGATACTGATTAGTTTTAGGTAAAACTCTACCTAGCCGTCTTCTTGTAATTAACTATTGAAAAAAAATTTAAGCCGATATTCAAGGAACTTTTTTGGCGATATATATCATTGTCGTATAGAACTTACTGAATTATTACAGCTTACGACAAGTAGTTTAATTATAAATAGTCATCAAACTTTGAGAAATTAGCTGTAAGTGGAATTCTGACTTAAGGCAATTAAGGCATCGTGCCTTAAGGCAAATTGCTGAAACTTCCCGTACCAAAAATTATTATTTTTTTAAAAACTATTAACATTTTTGAAAAAAATTTACTTTGAAAAAAATAAGATTTTTGAGAAACTATAAATTGGACAAAAAAAAACTTTTTTTTGAAAAAAAAAATTTTTTTTTTAATTTTTTCTTTTTGAAAAATTTTTTTTTTCTTTATTTTGACATATTGTGGAAGATCTGAACTTTTTTTTCAAAGCAATCGTACTGCTTTAACCGCATATGGACTAAATATAAAGCGCGTAAGCGCCGCGTCGCTGTCTAACGCATAAGCATTGGTACGGAATCCATAGTAATGTTAACAAAATGTATACTTATTGTTAAAA
The DNA here is from genome assembly GCF_003426905.1 of Ctenocephalides felis. Classification (NCBI taxonomy): domain Eukaryota; kingdom Metazoa; phylum Arthropoda; class Insecta; order Siphonaptera; family Pulicidae; genus Ctenocephalides; species Ctenocephalides felis. The sequence continues at coordinate 8,967,944 of NW_020539726.1, read as the reverse complement.
TCTCTATAAACTATCTGATAATTTGATGTGCATATGTCTAATGATCATTTTTGACCGCCAAATAGCTCATTTTTTTACTTTTTCCTCCATATCTCCGAAAATGCTAGACCTACCTTCATGAAAATTTTATCGATTCTTTATCTTGTAAATACAGACATAGGAGAGACAACTTTGACGTCGACAAGGGCCTTGCGCTACCTGGGAGTAATGATAGATTCCGTGAGCATCTCGATAGTGCATGCATAAAAGCTAGCAAGACGGTATCCAACTTGTCAATGATTATGGCTAACTGCATGGGACCACAAACCCGAAAACGACGAGTCCTGCTTGAGATAGTCCATTCTGTACTGCTTTACGGAGCAGAGATGTGGGCGGATATCCTCAAGCAAAAGACTTATCGGCGCAAAATAGCGACAGTGCAAAGACGAGGAGCTCTGAGAGTTACCTGTGCCTATCGCACGGTCTCAGAAGCAGCCGTGCTGGTAATAGCAGGATCCACACCGATTGACTCGCTAGCTTTCGAGAGAGTGAAACTCTACGACGCTAAATTAGGTGGCGACGATTCCAGAGAAACAAGGTCGAGAATTAAAAATGAAACAATACAAGAGTGGCAAAATCGGTGGATGTCAGGAGAGACGGGCAGATGGACGGCGCGTCTGATTCCGGACATTAGCGTCTGGCTCTCTCGACAATACGGGGACATAGATTTCTTTCTAACCCAGCTACTGACAGAACATGGACAGTTCAATGCCTATCTTTTTAAAATGGGATTGCATAGCACGCCAATGTGCAAATACTGTCCAGATAAAATAGACGACGCTGAGCACACGTTCTTTGAATGTGCTAGGTGGAAGGATTATCGAAACAACGCCGAGCACATTATAGGCACCAGGCTTACCCCCTCAAGTCTTGTGACCTACATGATGAAACAAGAAGAAAACTCGTCAGCTGTAGCAGCTTATGCACAGCATCTTTTGAAGGCTAAAACCGGAGAAAGGGACCAGTAGTCGTAAACAGGCGTCGCAAGGCGCAGCACGGACTGGATTGATGTAATGCTAACGCGGTTCCAATCCAGTCCTCTCCGTACCATCTGCGGGGAGATGGGAGAGGAGTGTTTTTTTTAGTGGGTAAAAATCTCCACACGGCCGTCCATCTTTGTCTGCTGTAGGATGGACGGCGGAGTATCAACGATGGCGGTATCTTATGAAGATTTTTTTTCGCACCTCTATAAAAAAAAAAAACTTACACACACACACACACACACACACATACATCCATTTTTTCTAAGGTATGCCAAAATATTCAGAAACCTCTGAAACGTAAAGATATATAAAAATTTTCATTTTTGATTTTTTTGCGATTACTATAACTTGCCCTACGGGAAGTTAATGAGTAATTCTTTTGACGTTTGTTAAAATTAAAATTAAACGATTTACTTGATATACCGATAGAGTACTTGGTCTTAATGAACATATTAAACCATTAATGTCCCACGGAAACTGGTTCAATTATAAAAATTATTGATTTTTGAAAATATGCTATTAAAATATATTTCGAGTTAACGTGATCCTTTGTTTTCAATTATTCACTCGAAAATTATAAATCCACTTGGAATACTTTTAATCACCCATAAATTAATCTATTTTTTATTGATTGAATCGATTATTTACACATATCGGAAAGTTCATGTGACTTGCTTCGAGGCAAAATACCAAGACCAACTAGTTTTTTTTATTTATTTTTTTTTGGCCTTGACATATTTCAATTTCAATACAATCTTCAGGTTCAAACTATTTTCCTTATACAAATCCCATTTTTCTTTCTATTTTATATTCTACCCTATTCTATGTACTGTTCAACGGAACTTCATTCTTCTTTGTCTTCTTTACTATCTATCATTGTATCTTCTATCTTTTTACGTCTTCATTACTTTTATTCTTACTTCCATTCATTTTTAATTTTTATTCTCAAATTTGTTATACACTATTGAACTATTTCCAATATTATTTCAAACTATTTTTAACATCATTTCAAACTATTTCTAACATTACTTCAAACTATTTTTAACAGTATTTCTATTTTTTGTTGGGAATTCGAACTTCAAACCTCCGGCGTGTGATTAAATCATTTCATACAATTTATCTACTGTTGAGTAGATACTGATAAGTGGCTGAATGCTCGAGTAAGCGAGGGCAATAAAAACTAGTGGGGCGCATGGCATCGTGCCTTAAGGCAAGTTGCTGGAACTTCCTAGAAAAAAAGACTTTTTGAAGAAAAGTGTATTTTAAAATATTTTGGAAATTCTGAACTTTTTTTCAAAGCAATCGTACTGCTTTAACTGCATAGAGACGAAATATCGAAGCGCGTTAGCGCCGCACCGCCGTCTAACGTATAAGCATTGGTACGGAACCCATAGGAATGTAAACAAAATTTATACTTATTGTTAAAATCTCTATAAAATATCTGATAATTTGATGTGCATATGTCTAATGATCAGTTTTGACCGCCAGATGGCATTTTTTTTTTCTTTTTTTACTAGATCTCCGAAACCGCTAGACATGCCTTCATAAAAATTTGACCAGTTTTTCATCTTATTAATACAAGTAAAAAGTCTTTTGAATTATTCAAATCGAACGCTCCGTTCTCTTAAAAACTGAGTTTTTGGCATTTTCTGCCCTATATCTTCGGAACGGCTAGACCTGCCTTCGCCAAAAACTAATCAGCACGTCTTCTTATCAATACGAATCGAATGTTTTTTGAATTATTCAAATCGCTTTATCCGTGTTCTCGAAATCGTCGACGAGAATTTATATCCGCACATCCATTTTTCTAAGGTATGCCAAAATATTCAGAAACCGCTGAAACGTAATGATATATAAAAATTTTCATTTTCGATTTTTTGCGATTACCCTACGGGAAGTTAATACCCTACGGGAAGTTTTTAAATAATTTATCTACTGTCAGTCGGGAACGCTACTCATGAGCTAATCCCGCCACCTGTTTATTTATAGATCAGAAGTAACTAATTATTCCCGATTAGCTAACATGAAGTAATACGTGCTGTGATATCTCGGGATATCAGCATCTCGCATGACGTACAATGAGCGATGTATCCGTACCGCACGGACGGGCGTTAATTGGTAACAAGACCGCGCTCATCGTATTTCACTCCGTCGCATCAATAACTTCACATATATTTCCATCGGCAACTATTAGGTATTAACGGACAAACATAAAGCACTGCGGATTATAATTACTAATTTGCGATGACATATCGATGACCAATAACATAGTAAAATATTTTTAGAGTGCCCCGGTTGGCATTCCAAATTCCATTGAATTGCGGTTAACGTGAAATGTGTTTTGGTTTATTCACATTGACTTTCGGGATATGTTTGCTGTTTATTTGAGTCGATAACTTGTATGAAATGATTTTATGACCAGTATGAAGAACGACATGACATTTTATAACAAGGTAACAAGGAAAAATCTGCAATACATTTATTCAGTGCATACAAATGAATCACAATGAGCTTCTACTTATGATGTTAACATGCAGAAGTATCTATTTCTAAGAATATTCTAAAGTTTATTCCCAAAATCTTATACTAAGACAGAATCAATGTAAATAGTTCGGACTGACAATAGCGTTAATCTGAGAACTGACACAAATATTTCACACGACTCTTATAACTATAAACGCCATTAACAATTTATTACATTTTTTAACTTAGCTTAGGGTAAGTTATTGTAATCTTCCAAATAATCGGAATTGAAAATTTTGCATACCTTCACGTTTCAGAGGATTCTTTACAATTTGACCTTAGAATAAATGAATGTATATGTGTGTTCGGATACAAATTTTTGTTGACGATTTCGATAACACCGTTCAACCAAATTGAGTGATTCAAAAAGCATTCGATTCCTATTGATAAGGAGCCGTGCTGATTGGTTTTTGGACAAAGCAGGTCCAAAAGCGTCTCACAAGCAGTTTTAACACCTTTTAGGTATGCGAGTCAAAGTTATGCCATTGTGTATTTTCCAGAAAATACAAGAATATTACTTCAACGATACAGAACAATGAAATTGTGTTCAAGTGTCAATAGCTCAATGTATAATTCATTGAATAGAAAGGGGTCATATTTCTAACTACGACAATCTTTGGCAGTGAATGACGACAATCAGGAATATACACAAGGAAAAATACACGAAACAAAATACATTTAATATGGATTTTCCATACCCTGAAATAGCAATACTTTGGAGTGCAAAATTCATCAGTGATATTAATAGTACTTAAGTAGCAAAAAATATTTAGTATTATATTACTTTTACACAATTATACAATTAATTTAACCTTCTATAAGCAGTTAATATGATCCAATTAAATTTGCACATTGAATTTGTTTATATATTATTAACTTCCCGAAGGAGAAGTTTGTTTTCATCGAAAAATTCTATACGCTAATTTTATATTTTTGCGACGTTTTTACTGAACTTTTTTATGAAATCAGATTATGCAATCACCTTTATCGAATTAATGTCACAAAATTCTCAAACTACTTTTAACAATTGAATCTTTTTAAACCCAATAAACAGCTAAAAATAATTTATTGAACTAAAAAACGAATAAATTATCAAACATGCCTGAATGTTTCATTCATAAAGTAAATTTTCTTAGTTGATCGTATTTAAAAATGCTAATTGAGTATCTTGATTAAATAGCGACTCATAGTTTTCATGTGTTTGTTTTTCGAAGAGATACATTCTCTGCAAATAAAAAGTTTCAGGAAAGTAGCAGGACAATGTTTTATTTTGTTATTAAAATGTAGTATGTTATTTTATTTTATTAAAAAATATGTACTTTTAAGGGCATATACTCATTTCATTTTATTTTGATAGTAAGTGGCAAAGACTTCAATTTTATACCTAGTATAACTCAGAAAATAACTCTTCTGTACCATTTTGTTTTGACTTGATTCTATCATTCGAGTTTGACGAGAATATGTTTTAATGTTCCAAAATAAAATATAATTATTATCCTTTCATTTATGGTTAGATCTTATGTTTGAATACGTTTTTATGATAAATTTTGTTATATAATGTTTTAAATACTAGATTTTTTCTGAAATATGTTATACGTGTTATATATATATATATATATATATATATATATATTAATTTTTAGATACCGATAAAATTATGATACATTTTATATAAATTATATATGAAAAACCATGTAAGTGAAATGTAGAAGTACTGATTTTTGTAAGCTTACAATTTTTTAACAAATTGAATTAAAAAGTATTTAGTAGTTAATAATATTTGTTTTTAAAACTTTATTTATAGGATTTATTGTTTTTTTTTTGTAATAATTGTAAAACTAAAAATGAATGTTTGTATATCATGCCAATGGTTATAACTCGTAAACAGAATCAAAATAAATGCAATATTAATAAGAATAAGAATAAAAATAATATATTTGTACATTTACGGCATTAATGCAATAAGCGATGTTGATTTGTAAAACGTAAAATTATACAAAACTATGAACTGTTTTGATACTATTTTGCAATAATCATTTTAAGTTGCTCTTGTTGTTTCCAGTATACATAGATAGAAAACCGATGTTAATATAATTTTTATTGAGTTTATCAAGCAGATCAAAGTTTTTTTCAATTTGTAGTCATTTAATTTTAATTTTTCAAAAAAGTTTTGATACTATTTTGAAATATGCAAATCACCACATTCTACTAGTGTTGTTACCAATATACAGGGCCGGTCCTACCTTGCATGCAATGCATGCGAAAAATGCGGGCGCAAGCCTTAGGGGGCGCCAAAATGAGGTTCGAAAATGAAATAAATAATAATAAATATATATATATATATATATATATATATATATATTCAATATAAAATCAAGAATACTTAATAGATTATAATAGTCTAACTAGTTGAAACGGAACTTGTTAAAATAATAGATACAAATTAAATCAGAAAAAATGGAAAATGGAGAGTCAAAATGGCTTATTTATTCCAAGAAATTGAATTGTAACTTTTGTTTTTATGGCAAAAGCTTCGCATCTGGTAAACTTTGGATTTTGAAGCCATGGAAATGAAGAAAATATGAAAAATAAAAGCAAAATTTACATTGGAATAAAAATCTTTGAGCTTTTTTATACATAGTGATGTTCATACTCTAAATATGATTATTAACTATGCAAAAATAATACAGATACAAATATAATTAGTTTTTTTTTGTTTTAATATATTTCAAGAAATATGTAATTTTTTGCATTTTTTACTAATCTTTGGACAATACCTTTAAAATACGTTAAAAACTTGACTTCAAAACAACAATCTTATACTCTGAATTTAATGGGAAAGTAAAAATGAATACAGTTTGGCCCTTACGATATCAATAAGGAGAGGTTTACGGTGCAACTTTGGTTGTTGTAAGTAATGAAAGAATAAATTAAATTAAAATTTTAAAAATCCAACATGAAATACGAGAGTTATGTTTAAAAAATGAAAGGCTAGTTTTTTTGTCCTCTTATCATGATTTGCTCAATAGGAAATATGGCATACTAAATAAGTAAAATGTTTCAAAACCCAAATATTAATATTACACTTCCGAGAGAAATAAGTGAAAATTTAAAAATTTGATTGTGATCAACCCGCAAATGAATTTTATACGGTTTTAGATTATATTTTTAGATTAATTTTTTATGTACTAAATCCGGAATGATTAATTAAATTAAATACAAAAAATTACGTTAATATTTATATTATTTTAACAATAAACTATTAAAACAGTTTACATTATTAGTGGGGGGGGGCGCTAGATAAAAAATTGCATGCGGGCGCTGAGGACCCCAGGACCGGCCCTGCCAATATATATACGGTAAATTATTTTCTGATCATTTTTATTGATTTTATTAAATAAAATGAAGTCAATATTTTAATTTTTAATAATTTTTGATAATGTTACAGTATATATATTTAATACAACAATTATTGGTCTTGCAATTTTTTAAAGATTGTATATTTTTCTAGCAATTAAAATAATAAATTTATAGTTTAATAATTATATCGTTTTTCAGATATTTACAAAGATAATGAAATGATAAATATATGTGTATTTTAACTAATAACCCATGTTGGGTTCATCAAAATATTAAATTACATATAAATAAGAAAAATATAATTTTGTTTTGTCTTTGACCTTTAGTTCAAGCTACATGCTAATACAACTAAAATTATTGGCGCAATTAAAAAATCTAATTCTGAAAAAAAAATCATATTCATTATATTCATTAGAGTGCTAATGATGATGAATAAATAAATTATTAAATGGAATAACGAATAAATTATCGGATATTCTTGTATTTGATAAAGTTGTCGTTTTCAGTTAGTTTTAGTATTTACTATTACTTGCTTTTCCGTTTTTATTATAATATTAGAATTTTTTTATTAGAACGTTTTTTATTAGAATGTAGAACGTTTTATTATAATATTATTCTATATTAATCAAGTTATTCATACACAAAATGTTTTAAATAAAAATTGAAAAAAAAATTATTTCGGCAATTGCAAAATACGCAAGCAGACACAGGTTCTGAATGATATAACAGTCCTATCTTCAAGCATAGGAAATATCGTGCTTGGACTGTAACTTTTACATAATTCTGTAACAATTCTAATATGAGATGGTTAAGATTTGACAAGGGTTTTTATATTTAAACCGAGACCCTTTGCGTCAGAGGCTATGATTGTTATTGTGTATAAATAGCTCTGTATTATTATAACTAACAGAGACTAGCAATTTTTTAATCTGACAAATATAATTTATATATTTTATCAAATTCTTGCATGAGTAAGTTAATTCAATAACAACAACTAGTGGAATATGGCCAAAATATTTCAAAATATACTTTTCTTCAAGTCTTTTTTTTTAACCTATTTGGATCATACAGAAAAGGGAAAAATTCGTTCTTATCACATTTTTTTAAATTTTATTTTCATAAAAATGTTTTCAAATGTTAAAAATAAAAGCAATATTACATAAATAAAGAAATATTACTTCATAATAGATTAATAATTATGACAGTAATGAAATGTAATTATTTTGCACAACATGATCATGCTTGAAATGATCAATGCATAATGCCTCATGGCAATTATCACATTGATAAAATGTATATCTTCTTTTTTTTCTGATAAACTTCACAGCGTTTGCGAGTTTTCTTTGATGATTTGTTGGGTGATAAATACATACCTAAATCTTTTTAAAAAAATAATTTTTGATACGTGAAGTTCCACCAATTTGCCTTGAGGCACGATGCCATGCGACCCACTAGTCATTATTTTTATTTTATAAAAAAATATATAAAAGCTTATAAATTGAACGACTATGTTTGTATATGATTCACAAAGAAGTTAATAAACAAAACTTAATCCATCGAATTCAAATGATAGACATTTCCAATAATGTAATATTTATAAGAGTTGTATAAACTGAAATGCACAGTTAAAATTATTTAATTAATGCATATACGTGAGCCCTAGAACTTTAGCTAGAATAAGAATTAAAATCCGAATTATTTTGGAAATTCAAAAAAAAGAATGAAAATGAAAATAAAATGAAATATATTGTTTTTGCAAATATATTTCTAAATCATTCAAATCGGATGCTTAATTATCTCAAAAAAATGCAATTTTTTGAAAATTTAGCTCTGTATCTTTGAAATTGCTGGACCTGTATTTTTCAAAAACTAATCATCACTTTTCCCCATTACTACAAATTTAATGTTTTTTGAATTATTTGAATCGGATGCTTCATTCTCTCAAAAACTTGATTTCTATTTTCTACACTCATTGCTCCACATCTCCGAAACGGCTGGACCTGCTCTTGCCAAAAACTAATCAGCATGTTTCCTTATCAATGAGAATCGAATGTTTTTTTGAATTATTCAATTCAGTTGATACATGCGCCCGAAACTTGGACAAAAATTGTGGACACAAAACACACGAATCCGTTTTTTCTTAGGTATGCCAAAATATTCAGAAACCTTTGAAACGTAAAGATATGTAAACAAAATTATTTTCGATTTTGGACGATTACAATAACTGAGCCAACGGGAAGCTAAAAATAATAAAATCAAACTTTTTGGCAAACGTTGACAAAAATTTCCACAAGCAGTGCAGAAGTATTTTGAGTTGTGTCATATGGAATCTGCATTCTTTTTTTTTATTAATTTATTTCCCATAACCAATCTGAACCTTGGGTTCAATGAGGTTATTTGCTGACGGGTACAGGGGTTTTAGAAATTTCGCCACATAAATATATTGATTGTTAATTTATTAAATCTTGCGGCCACTTTTTTTTTAATCTTTTCGTAGAAACTTCGTAGGTCTTTTATTAGAGTGTTTGGATGGTATGCGCTCTTTTGATGATATTTAGTACTTCTCTCCTTGAAAACTTCCTGTACATATTTGATGTTTTGGTCTCGATTAATTGTTTCGTTGGAGACATATCAAATCTGCATTCCAAAAAACCGTTTTATAAAAGTTTTCACTGCAATTCTTTACCACTCACAACGTTTACTTTCACCTCTCACAATGTTTACAATCCCAGATATACACAAACCAATGCCTTCTCCTACCAACTACCCATACTTGCTGCTATTGTTATACATACTACCGCCGCAGCGATTCATTACGTTTATGAACATCGCTAATCGACGCGCGTCATTTCGTGCCGATCGACGGTAGATGAGCCACAAATGCAAATGATATGCAATTAACATTTCAAATCGGCATCATTACACACAATGTGATATTTGTAATTGTTGTTTGATTATAAATATCACCTACGACATACGGGATGGGTCAGGTTTAATATAAATTTCGATGCAACGCACGTAGGGAGGAAAGGTAATATAAGGAAATTTTAATGGTGCAAGGCTGGGTAAATTGGTTTTTGTTGATGAATTTTGAAATAAAATCGTCTTTTGTAATAATTATTTAACTAGTGGGGTGCATGGCCTCGTGCCTTAAGGCAAATTGCTGAAACTTTCCGTGCCGTAATCAAAAATTTTAGTACGGAACTCAAAAAAATTTACACGAAATGTGTATACATTTTCAAAATCTCTACAAAGTATCTGATAATTTGGTGTACATATGACCAACAAATATTTTTGACCGCCAAATGATACTTTTTAACTTCTCGTAGGGCAAGTTATAGTAATCGCAAAAAAATCGAAAATGAAAATTTTTGCATTTCTTGACGTTTCAAAGGTTTCTTATATTTTGGCATACCTTAGAAAAAATGGATGTATGTGTGTGTGTATGAGTGTGTATGTATGTAGGGATACAATTTTTCGTCCACGTTTTCGGGCGCACAGATCAACCGATTTGAATGGTTCAAAGAAACATTCGATTCCTATTGATAGGGAGATGTGCTGATTAGTTTTTGGCAAGGGCAGGTCCCGATCCCGTAAGTCATAGTAATCGCAAAAAAAATCGAAATCCAAATTTTCAAATATCTTCACGTTTTTGAGGTTTCTAAATATTTTAGCATACCTTAGAAAGAATGGATGTGTGTGTGTGTGTGTGTGTTCGAATACAAATTTTTGTCGACAATTTCTGGAACAAGAAGTTCAAAATTATATAAAAAATTAAATTCTTGAAAATGACCATTTTTCAATGTTAAAAATCTTAAAAATCTATTTCTTTTCAAAGATATAAAAATAAAAAAAACTTGTTTGAAAAAAAAAATTGGTATGAGATTTCCAGCAATTTACTTTAAGGCACAATGCCATGCACCACTAGTTCTCATTTTCGTAAATTATATATTTACGACGCAATGTGTAACGTAAAGTGTATAGTCTGTTTAAGAATCTAAAATTCATAGGACATTTTGATATCATGCAAAATTTACTAAAAATTCATGAAATTGAAGAAATTAAATAAAACTAGTTGGTTTGGTATTTAGCCTTGAGGCAAATTACATGAACTTCCCGATATGTGTAAATAATCGACTTGATCAAAAAAATGTGTAAATAATATACTTCATCAATCCTACTTTAAAAAAAAACGATAATGAATTTAGAAAAGTTTGACGAATTTTTAAAATTAAACTACTTGTTGTAAGGCCGTAACATTACAGTAAGTTCTATAAGACCATGATGTATATCGCCAAAAAAAGTTCCATGAAAAACGGCTTAAATTTTTTTTTAACAGTTAATTACAAGAAAACGGCTCGGTAGATTTTCACCTAAAATTAATCAGTACCATTCCCAAATGATATCTTTCGAACAGTTTTTGATTTTTCAAAATCGGTTTGGTAGGATGAGCTTAAATGTGGACGAAAATTTAACACTTTTTTTCAACATTTAATTACAAGAAAACGGCTCGGTAGATTTTCACCTAAAATTAATCAGCATCATTCCCAAATGATATCTTTCGAACAGTTTCTGATTTTTCAAAATTGGTTCGGTGAGATGAGCTTAAATGTGGACGAAAATTCAACACTTTTTTTCAACATTTAATTACAAGAAAACGGCTTGGTAGATTTTCACCTAAAATTAATCAGCATCATTCCCAAATGATATCTTTCGAACAGTTTTTGATTTTTCAAAATCGGTTCGGTGGGATTAGCTTAAATGTGGACGAAAATTTAACACTTCTTTTCAACATTTAATTACAAGAAAACGGCTCGGTAGATTTTCACCTAAAATTAATCAGCATCATTCCCAAATGATATCTTTCGAACAGTTTTTGATTTTTCAAAATCGGTTCGGTGGGATGAGCTTAAATGTGAACGAAAATTTAACACTTTTTTTCAACATTTAATTACAAGAAAACGGCTCGGTAGATTTTCACCTAAAATTAATCAGCATCATTCCCAAATGATATCTTTCGAACAGTTTTTGATTTTTTAAAATCGGTTCGGTAGGATGAGCTTAAATGTGGACGAAAAGTTCAACACTTTTTTTCAAATTACAAAGAATCGGCTTGGCAGATCGTTGCACAAAACTGACAAACGATAGTCCTCACCGAAATACATCAAATGGCTTTTAATTTTCTAAAATCGGTTCAGGCGTTTTTGAGAAAACGTCGATCAAAAGTCTAATTTTGACAAATGCCAAAAAGACCATACTGATTTTTGCAAACTTTGACGAATTTTTAACGCTGAACCAGTTGTCGTATTGCCGTAATATTTTAGTATGACCTAGAAAACTATGGTATCTATCGTCAAAAAAATAATCATAAAAATCGTCAAAATTTTTTTTTAAAAAACTTTATTACAAGGAAACGGCCCGGCCGATCTTTACCAAAAACTAATCAGCACGATTCCCAACCAATATCTATCGAACGGTTTTTGAATTTTCAGAATCGATTCAGAATTGCGGGCTAAAACGTGGACGAAAAATTTTTCACTTTTCTGCAATTTACAAAGAAACGGCTCGGCCGATCGCCGCACAAAACTCAGACGATAGTCTGAGACGATAGTCCTCATCGAGATACATCAAATGGCTTTTAAATTTTTGAAATCGGTCCAACCGTTTTGGAGAAATCGTCGATTTACGGCAAAAAATCTGTTCACACACACACACACACATACACACACACACACATACTTTTTTCAAATTTGGTCTCATTCGATTCAGAATGGCTCGAAACGTCGAGAAAACATAAAATTAGCGATTCGGATTTTTTGTTGAAAACATAAACTTCTCCTTCGGGAAGTTAATCAAAATGTTATTTGCATAATAACATATTTAATGTGATCGTGTTATTACATTTTTGTTATTGATTATAATCCTTAACTTAATAAACTTAATTGTAATTTATGTTTATATAATAACCATTATAATACAATGGATTCTAAAAGTTATTATGATTACAACTTATCACATATTGCAAAATAACTTAATATTCTATAATAGTTGTAGTTCCATAAATTATCCTATGATATTACTAACCCTTATGGACCTAATCATAAGGGTTAGTAATTTCTTAGGACAGGTCCGTGAGCTTAGCCAAACTCCAACTCGATTCAGGGAGAACAGTATCATTTCCCATTGTCATTTCACACCGCAGTGCCAGCTATGGGCTATTTTAAATTGAAATCATATTTTTGATCTACATTTTTAAGTGAAATTGGACATCGTTGCTGCACGATGTCAGGTTGTCTAGACCGGAGTTCAAACTATTAGGTCCATGGTTCAGTTGCTTTTTCGCATTTCATTGTAATGAAATTTATTCACGTCAAATTTCATAAACAATATATATCCTTACCAAAAATTCAATATTTACCACAATTTCAATTTATACATGACAAGCTGCAGTTGCTTCACTTAATATAAAATATGTTGTTCGAATCATTGCAGTTATTTTGTTCATGTCCAGAAACAACTATACTAATTTATCGCAGACTATTACATTGTAGCATTCTAAATAAAACCTTCAAGATGAATTCCGATAGATGAAGTTTCTAATACCGATTCTCATATTTTTCCGGCAAGCTATTGCTTCTTCTATCTCCGGAAACATTTCGGTATACGTAAAGTTTCCGTGAGAAACAACACTCTTCGTTTAGTTTAAAGCGATGCTGCATACACTGAGAAAACTATTACTCTTAAATGTTCGAGTTTGTTTTTATATTATTAATATATTTTGAACAAGTGGATGTAAAGATACAAAAGTATTTATAATTTTTCTTTTGCTTTGCGAGTATAAGTTTATTCAACAGTATTTGAAACCTTCTTTAAACTATCGATGCATAACTTTGTGCCTCAAGGCAAATTTCTAGAATTTAGAATTAGATTAGCTATAGGATTTTTATTTTCATTAACATTTTTGAAAATTTTAAAAATATGAAAGGAGCGATCATTTTGAAAATTTTGATTTTGTTTTAAATTTTAAAACAGCGGGGCCTGTCTTAATTTGAAAACTAATATTTATGCTCCATAAAGGAGTTATATCAAGGGCTATAAAAATGGATATATGACCTAGATTATAATTAACACATTCGACTCAGGAGTCGGACTGCCAGTCGGTACGCTGCGCTCGGAATATTAAGTGCTATACTTTTCTCTCAACTCGGAATTTTTTTTTGTATCGGATTTTTTCAAAATGTGGTTATATTGCTTTTAAATATAGTTATCATGATAATAAAATAGAAAATTTTGAAAATTAAAAAAAATTGCACTCAAAACCATGCTATATTGTTTCAAAAATCATTTCTTCACAGATCTTTATTAGAAATATGGGGATCATGAGCTAATAAATTAATGTTGTTATATATTTATTTATAAAATTGATAAATCAATCAATAAATGAATGTAATAGTAAATTGATTTTTGAAAAATAAAAAAAAATTAAATGTAAGTTTAGTTTGCGACGAGTCGTCGCCGACACGATTTGCCGCCGGCGGCATCCGAGCTTAACGGTAAAACATATCATGCCGCCGGAGTGGCGGCATCCGAGCGCAACGGCAAAATGACTATGCCGCCGGAGCGGCGGCATCCGAGTCGAAAGGGTTAAAAGCATTAAATAAATAATTTTATCTAATAAATGTTGCTTTATTTTTTTTTAATTTGCATGACAATCAATTTGATTGTTAAGAAAAAATCAGACAATGTTAATATTTAAGTATCGGATAATATAATTTTTTAGCTAAGTTTTGGCACATTTATATATAATTGATCAAAAAGTTAGTTAGCTACTTTGAATTTTTTCGAAGAGTGTTGTTTCTATCAACACGAGTTTTAATATTCAAGAAGTGCACAAATATTAAATTATATTAGAGATCAGTTATTATATTTTAGATTAAAAATACGGTTTGATAAAAAACATTGTAGTGGATGTCGATTAGGAGTTAAATTAAATGTGGAAGTTTCTGTTTATATGATCTATTCGGGCCAGCGGTGGCGATATCGGTTAGAGCGTGCGCTAGCAGCAACTAGTTCCAGGTTCGCTGGTTTGATTCCCGCTACCGCCGTAGCCCGACATCAGGCAGCTTTGATGTCAAATTTCCACTTGGGGTCATAGATCATAATATAATTGCAAGTGGAAATCGTCCTTTGTGGACATAGCTACAACGTCCAATCACATGTTAACTGTTAGACGTAAGAGCTAATATCATAAATATCCCACACATAAGAGAATGGTAAATCGATGGATTGCCTCTCATGAAATAAGTAGTCATAAGTCTTAACCAACAGCTTATAGAACATATAAGAGTTCTGATTGCTGTTCAAACAATTACAAAAAAAATATAATCTATGCAATAGAATCTATTGCATATTGTCTAGTTCATCGAAATAGATGTGTTTTAATAGTTTTTAAATTACTTGTTTATGAATTTTTCTTTTACTACGGGAAAATGATAATTATATATATATATATATATATTGGTATGTACACATTTCACTATATTACAAATATTGTTAATATTTGTATTAAAGTAAAATTTAAATATTTAAAAAAATATGATCTTAATTTAGACTATTTCTGACAGAACCGAGCGTCTATGCCTGATGCCTCAAACGTCTTTGCACAACAAAATTCATTCTTTGAAAAGTTTCTATAGGTTGCTATTTGCCTATATTTCTCCAATGCAAGAATTTACTTTAAATGCCAATATTTTATCATATTTTAGACATTTATGGAAAACGCGTTCATAGTTAGAAAGTTTTTCAACAAAATACCATACCTGACACAATCTCCATATTTCTTGCATTGTGTTCGTTAAATCGTAAGTTCCATTAACAAGCCCAGCATTGTTAACTTCCTCGACAATAAGCAGTCAAAGTATTTTTCTCGAGTTTAAAAATAAAATCTTGCTTTGTAATTGCATGTAAAAGTTTTACGTGTCAAGCAAAGGACTAGTTGCGATGAAGTAATTAAGCTTCGCGGCACGCCATATATCGATTTATGTCACATTCAGAGAACTCGACGTTTACTAAAACATTTCTATGGTTGTATCGGATGCGTATTGCGTCAATAGGGCAAAGGGTTAGGCGACGTACTCATGATCCCAGCGTGATTAATCACACTTAGTGCACACAACCTTTCGTTTAGAATTTCCACATTTATATGATTAGTTTAGTAGTAACTAGTAGTACAATAATAGTTTTAAAACTTAAAAAAAAATTGTTTTAACATTCCAATGCCGAGTGCGTAATGCGTTAATAGCACAAAGGGTTAGGCAAAGTTCTCATGACCTGAACGGGATAAATTACACATAGACCCTCAAACACGGTTTGATTTGTTTGAAAATTTTGAAAAATCCAAGTTTATGTGATTAGTTCAGCCGTAACTAGTAGTGCGTGGCATTGTGCTTTAAGGCAATTTGCTAAAACATTTCGTACCGCAATTAAAATATTTTACAAGATTTGAAATTTAGTTTTTTAACTTCCCGTAGGGCAAGTTATAGTAATCGCAAAAAAATCGAAAATGAAATTTTTTATATATCTTTACGTTTCAAAAGTTTCTGAATATTTTCGCATACCTTAGAAAACATGGATGTATGTGTGTGTGTGTATGTGTGTGTGTGCGTGTGTGCGTGTGTGTATGTGTGTGCGGATACAAATTTTTGTCGACGATTTCGGGAACACCGATCAACCGATTTGAATAATTCAAAAAACATTCGATTCGTATTGATAAGGAGACGTGCTGATTAGTTTTTGGCGAAGGCAAACCGTTCTGAAGATACGGGGCAAAAAGTGCCAAAAATTGTAACTCAGTTTTTAAAAGAACGGAGCGTCCGATTTTAATAATTCAAAGAACATTTTACTTGTATTGACAAGATGAAAAATTGATCAATGAAAAAAGTAAAAAAATACCATTTGGCGGTCAAAAATGATCATTAAACATATGCACATCAAATTATCAGATATTTTGTAGATATATACGTAGTTGCAGTAAAAAGGACCAACTAAACTCTTGTAAGTCGCTAATATGTAAACAATAAAGAATAGTACACAATAATTGAAGTTTTAAAATATTTATTTCACAAGAGATAAATAAAATACATAATTATTCCAACTACGCTGATAATTATTTCTGAATTACATACTATAGAATTGTGTTAAATTTTAGGTATACTAATTATATCTCCGTTCAATCTGAATCGTACACAAATTCCTATTAAATTCTCTAGACTAATAAAACCGCAACATAAGAAATAGAAAAAGTAAATCTTTTCTCAAATGAGATGTTTGGAAAATAGAAAATATCGTCGTAGTCTAGAAAAAGTATCGCTTCTTCTGGCATGCCAGAGCCAGCGTTCCTCACGTTGTTAATGCGTCGTAGCGACAAGGGGGATTCCGGGCTTTAGTTCTCTCCAGAGCGCTAGTTAATTGCAAAGTGCGCGTGCAAACAGACATGAGCAATTCAGAGACATTTTGGGGCTTATGATTCTATCTCATATACTATTAGACATAACAAGGCTTTGTGTTACCACGTTGACATGTACTGGGAATGTCAGGAACTTCCGAGATGACTGACTCTAATACGATATACAAAATCTCTCACAATTTAATGTTGAAAAATGGGATCGGATATCATAAATGGACAGCGTGTTTGCTTGAACGATACTGGGAGATATGGAGCATGCAATAATAAGAAATTTTTAGAATAAATTAGATCGAGTAATATATAAGGTTTCTAAGTCGATGTGTCATTGAGTTGAAGGTTTTCAATTTGACAACTGTTGGTATTTACCAGCGTTTTATAATATATATTAGATCTGAAATTTAATATAGAAATTATCTGGATGTTTTTTGATGGAAGTTTGGACAAAATGACATGATATTTCGTTTCTTAATGATATTAACTTCCCCTAGGGTAAGTTATTCGCTATGTGTGTGACTGCAGCATTAGGCTAAATATGAACTACGGGAGGCTATCAGCGTTTGTTTTTATATGCTTGTTAAAGAACAAAGATCTCTAAGAAATGTTATAAACAATAAAAAGCAAGATACAACAAAGAAGTGAAATTTGAATAGTTATTAAATTTATTAAATTTACTTCAACGTATTTAAAACAGGTATAATTAGTTAACTAGCTGTAAGTGGAATTCTGTCTTAAGGCAATTAAGGCATCGTGCCTTAAGGCAAATTGCTGGAACTTCCCGTACCAAAAATTATTATTTTTTTAAAAACAATCAACATTTTTGAAAAAATTTTACTTCGAATAAATAAGATTTTTGAGAAACTATAAATTGAACAAAAAATTACTTTTTTTGAAAAAAAATTATTTTTATTTTTTTTTTAAGTTTTTTTTTTTGAAAAATTTTTTTTTCTTTATTTTGACATATTTTGGAAGATCTAAACTTTTTTTTCAAAGCAATCGTACTGCTTTAACTTCATAAAGACAAACTATCAAAGCGCGTAAGCGCCGCGTCGCCGTCTAACGCGTAAACATTGGTACGGAACCCATAGAAATGTAAACCAAATTTGTACTTATTGTTAAAATCTCTAAACAATATCTGATAATTTGATGTGCATATGTCTAATGATCATTTTTGACCGCCAAATGGCATTTTTTTTACTTTTTTCATTAGATCTCCGAAACCGCTAGACATGCCTTTATGAAAATTTGATCGGTTCTTCACCTTGTCAATACAAGTAAAATGTTTTTTGAATTATTAAAATCGGACGCTCCGTTTTCTTAAAAACTGAATTACCGTTTTTGGCACTTTTTGCCCCGTATCTTTGGAACGGCTAGACCTGCCTTTGCCAAAAACTAATCAGCACGTCTCCTTATCAATACGAATCGAATGTTTTTTGAATTATTCAAATCGGTTGATCGGTGTTCCCGAAATCGTCGACGAAAATTTGTATCCGCACATACATACACACACATACATACATACACACACACACACACACACACACATACATCCATTTTTTCTAAGGTATGCCAAAATATTCAGAAACCTTTGAAACGTCGAGAAATGCAAAAATTTTCATTTTCGATTTTTTGCGATTACTATAACTTACCCTACGGGAAGTTAATAAATAAAAAAATGCAGTAAATAATTTCAAGGTCAAAAAATGCAGTAAATATTTTTAAGGTGAAGTTGCTTAAACTTATTAAAAAAACTTATATCATAATTTCGGATAGATAATAAAATAAAAAAATAATAATTCAATTTACTAATTTTTGTTTTTATTTTAAACACTCGAATAAAATTAATTTATGATTATATGTAATTAATATACATATCATAATTATTATATATAATTAATATATAATATACAAATTTATATATTTGGAACAAGCATCCATCATCTTTCTCTTTCTAGGCTTTATCTCAAAATCAGTATAATTTAGTTGTTATGGCGACTGTCACTAGCGTACTCTGGCACAATCGTACCATCGCTTCCCCTACTGTATATTAACATAAATTTAATATAGTTGCAAAACTAGTATATACAAATGTATTTTTAATATATTAACGTATTTTTTGTATTACACAATATTCTATATATAGGAATTTAATTTTAAATAACATTAATTAATATAAAGTTAATATATAAAAATTACGTGAATAAAATATAAAAATAAAATGATTATTGTAATAGGTAAAAATTAGGTATTTTGTATGATAGCATAGTTTTAATATATTAACGTGATTTTTATTTATTAACGTAATTTTAAGTCATTAATGTAATTTTAATATAATAACGTAAAGTTACATTTGACTTTGCCGCCTTGATACTTCAAATGCAGGAATCTAAGTTCAGTATGATATAGAAAACAAGGCTATTATTTGTCATCTGGCAACATTATAAACATATTAGATAGACGTATCGATATTCATGGTCAGTTTTTTCTCGGGCGCGTCTGGTTATGAATGGCAGCACGTTTATTTTCTGTCAGCCATGTTTTATGCTAGTCGGTTGTGAATTTTGTGTTAAAGTGTCAGTGATGTTAAAAATACGTTATAAAGTGTTTTAATTTTCATTCTACAATAACATTTATATTTGTTTGGAGTTTAAAATAACTTTGTATTAAGTGATTTAGCGATTTTCTTTTAATGTATGGGGTGACGATTGCAGTTCAGCGAGCTCTTGTAAGCCAAGGTAAGCCTTAGCAGCGATCATTTTTAAAATACTTTTGTAATTTGTAACATTTTAATTGTGCAACTTAGGTGATGATTTCTTCAATTAACAAAATAAGAAATATTACATACACCATGGTGCATTTTTTGTAATAATTCATAATGTGTTATTGAACTAAACTATTTTATGTGCGTGGTGTTCAACGAATATTGAATTTTCGATGCAAACAAACATGTCTAGATTATGTATCATAGAAATAACTCTATTCTGAATTAACAAGCTCGTTTTTATAATTCAATTTCTTCTGAAGTCAATATATAATAAGTTAATACCGCTATGCTGTTGTATTTTAAACTTGTGTGACTGACGTATTTAAACAAAATCTTGTCAAATCGAGATGTGACAACTGTCTGGTTTGCCATCTGTCAAACAGACTGATATTAAGTCAAAATCAGCACAACAGCTTATAGGACTATTAGGTTTTGATTGCTGTTCAAAAGTGATTATAAAAAAAAAATGAATTTTTAAATTTTACTATATATATATAATATAACGTATATAATATAACGCGTTCTCTGTTACGAATAAAATGAACAATTCAGAAAATAAATATTATTTGCAGAAGCATACTTTCATCTATAGTAAAATATTGAATTATTAAATTAGGATAAATTTATTAAATGGTATATAAATGTTTGAAATATTGCTTTTAATTGAATTAACAGTAAGCTAATTGCTTTTCTAGAGATAATATTTGATAGCACTCTTAGTATTTTAGTTTTGCATTAGGAAAAATTACTTTATTTATAATAATAAATTTTATTGTTAAATACCACATGTTTTATAGATCTTTGTGATACATAAACATGTCATGTGCAATCGTAATTGAATTTGTTAGCCATCAGTTAACACATAGCTACTGGAGGTGCACAAAAGTTATTCAATATGTAAATGACGTGTTCGTGATGTTTACAAACATTAATTTTGTGCACAACCGCAAAACCAAATTCGTTGCACAATCACAAAGTCAAAATCGATGGCAAAATATTTATGAGAAATTCGATTTGTGCACACTGTGATGTAGAAACACAAATCTTCCTAAAACTTAATTTCTAAATATTTAACAGTCGATTATTTATAAAATCAATATATGTTGATATAAATTACAAACTGCAGAAACTTAAGATGAATATGAAAATAATCAACACACTATATATTAACACCTTTCTTTTAATTTTTTTTTTTAATGCATATTTTAAAAATGCATATAACCCTAATTTTTTACCTTCCTTCCATAAGCGCCTATTTTTAATTCTTAAAATAAAGAAATAATTTCTAATCAATAAACTCACGGCACAAATGTTAAATTTGTTTTATTATTTTTAAGGAACAGAGTAAAATATTCTTTTGATTCAGGCATTTTTCATTAAATCAAGATTTATACTATGATGTAACTTTTTTTTACAATAATTAAATAGCAATCAGAAAAAAAAATTCAGAAAAGACGCTATTGTGTTGATTATAAGTAACAGTGCTGGAGTTCGATATTTATGACATGACGAAGATCACCCCAGTGGGCTACTCCATTTTAATGCATTAGATCGAAGGGATGCACGATGTAACTTTAAAATGTTTATTTATCTATGCCGATTTCCTTGTTGATATCGGTACGCATACAACGTTGATGCCGGTACGCATGCAACGACAGATCTCTATTCACATACACGACGACTAATAGCAATAGACCCGTATAGAAATGATCTCGCGTAACGTACTTCCGTTGCATTTGTACGGATTTACAGCCTAGTCGCGCCTAAAGAAGTTTTATTTCAAAAATCTATACATTTTACTAACATGAATTTCTTTCTATGGTCTTAAAATTATTTTTTTTATCTTTGTTTATTGCAATGATTTGCTATAGACTTTGCAATAATCTAACAAATGTTATTTTTTTAATGTCATTAATTCAGAGATATTACAATGTTAATTCCATTAATGCTAATTATTGTAATTGCTATTTATTTTTATTGGTGTTTCGATGAAAGCTTAACAAATTCTGACCTAGTTATTATTAACAATATACGTTTGCGAAAACTTTTTAATACTGAAACAAAAAAATGATGCCGTTAAACTTTATGCATCATACTAATTATTAATTTTTCATATTCAACAAACTTTTAATTACCTAAAAATTAAAGTAATTATACGGCTTGTTAATTAGTCTCCCTATTATTAAATGTATGTTAGTGAAATATGTAAAATAGCTGATTCGCCATAGAAAATGCGAATATGTCATAGTCTTATGACGTATTCGCATTCGCTATTCAACCAATTGTTTCTGAAATTTTTAGTTTTGAGATAAAAAATCAAATAAAATCATTTAAGATTGTGACCTTTGATGATCATTTATCTAATTCTTATATTCAGTGAATTTCTAAGTGCAAATTATCGTTTAATATATTATCATACGCTAAAGCTTACTTATTTTTATTTTTATAATATACTTTCGGGGGCAATTATTAATTAAACTTGTTAACATAATTAATTAACGAATCTGTGGTAAAATTTCCTTGTGATGTCTATTGATACACAAATATGTCCATTAATTCATATAACGAAATAAAGGTTGAAATTATTGATCAGTATCAAATGATTTTAATTATATTAATTTTTAATAAAGCTTAATTAATTTTATATTGTTTTATATTGTTCATATCTCTCATGAGATGGAAGGTTAGAATCTGTTAAATTAATAATTTTAACAATAATTATTCTTATCCTACATAATTTACAATTCATTAAAATTATTAAATTTTCAATAAGCTGTTACTTGTATTCTAAATTCAATATTTGTTGGCAGCTCATATTATTTATTGAAAATATATGTGCTTTACTCCATATTTTTGGTTTTCGAAATACACCAGAGGTAGCATTCGATAGGACCAAATTTTATTATTACATTTTTTTTTAAATTATCTCAATATATGTTTGGCAAAAGTATTACCAGTAGATATGAATGTACTATGATACCTAAAAATATGATATGTTTTGCTGTCCATGAGCCAATATAAATCTTTAATTAAATTGAATTAAATTAAATTTAATCGAATTTGAATATTTTAGCCTAATGCTTGTTAATTAGATTGACTTTGAATCAATTTACATGACCAAATGTTTAATACCTAATTATCGATTCTGTTTAATAACTTAAGTGCGTATTTTTTCTATTTCTTTATATTTTATATTACAAAAATGTATGCGCTTTATATTTTTTTGCAAATGTCTGACCTTGAATTTCCTTGTGATGTCTATTGATACACAAATATGTCCATTAATTCATATAACGAAATAAAGGTTAAAATTATTGATCAGTATCGAATGATTTTAATTATATTAATTTTTAATAAAGCTTAATTAATTTTAGATGTATAAAACTGAGAACCAACTTAAAAGGTTCATAATTCTGACTGTAATTAAATGGTAACAACAGAACAACCATCCAGGTTTTTATAGCTCATGAATTTAAGTAAGGTAAGGGGCCCAGTTTCTGACCTTTTTAGAGTGACGGTGGAGGTTAAACTATAATAATTAATATAAAACTTAACTTAATGAAGAAAATTATAATTTTATCTATTAGTTTAGGATTTTTAAAATAAAGTAATGTGCATAAAAAAATTATTTGAACTAAATTTATATTTTAAATTGACGTTTTAAAAATTGACATTAAGAGCTCCAGTTTCTGACCCTCAGAATTCTTCGTGTGGCAGTTTCTGACCCTGACCGTAGCCCAATTTCTGACCCTCAAATTTAATCATGATTAGGTTATGAAGTGCTTACTAATTTTAAATAAACTGAAATTATTATTAAAATAAATAAATTAAATATTTATTCTAAAAATATACAGTTTGTTAAAATTTAACGTATAAATAGTTCAAGTCTTGTTATAACATATTACACAAACAAAAAAATTAAAATTAATTATTTAAATTACATGGACTTTTTTTTATTTTAAGAGCTTTTTGTTTCTTTTTTTCTTCAAGTTCTTCTTTTTTAATTATTTTTTCTGCCTCCTTGATGGCTTTATTTTTGGACCTTTCAGCTTTTTTCAATTCTTTTTCTTCTTCTAATTTTCGTTTCTTTGCTTCTTTGTCGTCATGATATTTTAACCACGAATCAGATGTATAAACTGTCGGTACCTTTTCCTTAGCTTTTCGTTTCTTCAAATTATTAATAATTTTATCACTTAAAAGATGTATTTACAAGATTTAAATACAATCTTTCATTTATACCAATGAATATTAAATGTAAATTTATCACTTTACTACGAAAAATAGTGAAAAAAATATTAGATAACAATAAATATTATTATTTTTACATTTAATGAACAAGTGACTAAAAACATGTGACAGATAACCTAGCTTTTAGAAGGTTAGAATTGCAGGGTCAACAACTGTGACATACACTTAAAATTGAGCCTAGTTATTGACCCTCAAATTTCAGTAATAAAACTAAATTTAATATGTTTTATAAATATTTTAAAATAAATTTTAATTAATTATTGACTTATTTGTATATTTTTAGTTAGATTTTCTTACTTACATCATTATTAGTGCACGAACTCAATTGTCGTAGCTCCTTACATAAACTGTTTAGACTTAAGCTAAAAAATGGCTTCCACAGTCACTTTTGGTTTAAAAATTTTTTTTTATTTAGTTAATATTTTTTATATTTTTTTAATTGACATTAATGAGGCATAGAATAAATTACTGTCAACTAAAATAAAATTTATTTTCACATTAAATGTATAGTTTTTTAATTAATTCCAAAAAAAGTTGAAAAGGTCAGAAACTGGGCCAGGGTCAATAACTGGGTCTTTTACCTTAAATTTATTTTAATATAAGCACACTTTTTATATATGTAGACGAATTTGTTCTGATCATACAATATTTATTTTTAATTTTCAAATTCACTTCAAATTTTACGCAACGAAACCACCTAATACTTTGAATTCAGAACATTACTTATTTTATTAAATGTGAATTTAATTCAAATTCATTAAAAATTTATTTATTTGTAAAAAAAATATATCTAAAACATATTTTATATTCGGAACTGAAATATTGGATTTATATTGAATTCTACATACACCGAAAAGGCAGAAATAAACAATTTGGTAAAGAATACTAGCTGGTAAAAATAAATGGCTTCGCAATTTTTTATTTCAATCAATTATTATTATGATTGTATCTTAATCTATACATTGCTTTTATAAATATCCTCGCATCATATTCATTGTACTATCATGATTTTGTTAATACTCTGGTCTGCACACTTTTGTAGAATTTTACTTTTAGTAAATTATGCATTTCACATTTTTTGACATTGTTTATATATCTGAACTTTGCAGTACTTTATAATATGCTTCCAATTCACATCTCTTAATAGACGTTTATGGCTTTGTTATATCTTGTTATATTGTTTCACAAAGCTTGAAGCAAAGTTTATGTGAAATCAACGAAAATTCACAAAAAATATTTAAACAATTTTTCATTAATTAATATTTTTAAGCTGTAATCAATAAAAAAGATATTGAGTAATTAGTTTGTTAAATTTACAATATCTTTCAGAAGGTAACTTCTGCGTTTTCCTTTTTGTTAAATGTTGTAAATATAATATAAAATAGTATGTTTGTATTTTGTAATTCGTTTCGATCTTTAGATGATATACAAAAGCGTAACTTATGTTTCATATATAAAAAAGTTTCATTTCTTCGAATAAAAATAGCAAATTACTGGTTCCGTGTTTTCCGTTGTATTTTGAATTGTCTTGTATATACAAACAAAATATGAGCATAAAACACCACAATTTGTATTACTATTGCATTACGTTGCATCACAAATTTTCCTTTAGACAAAGTACATAAAATAATTTTCAGATTTCGGAATGCGGAAAATGAAGCCAGCCAGCATCAAGGGTAATACATTATTCCAATTATGATTTTCATGCGTGTAAGAGGAACTAAAATCGATGCTTTAGCATGTTTAATTCCGGTGCCTTTGCGATGATTTTGCATATAAGTTCTTGCATAATATTCAGCACATTACCTATTAATGCAGGTGCTCCTCTAAGTTTCCAACCGCCGTTAATGGGTTCTAATCATACTGCGAGGAGCATGTGAGGAAAATACGGTTGCCACGGCTTCAATTTTTGTGGAACTGACTTTTTTAGCAAACTAATTCAGTTCTGCCTGTAATCCGCGCAAAAAATAACACTTTCACTACCAGGGTCGTCTATAGGCAAACCTTTCTGAAGACCTCTATGTTCTAGTGTCGCATATAGATGACATCCGATGTGTCGACTTTTGCTTCAAGATTTATCACTCTGAATTAATTTTTTGAGAATTCTAATTTTTTATTTAATGTAATTTTTCAATGCAATTTTACCTTAACAAATACTTGAGTAGTTTCTGGCTTGTAAATGAATGTAACACCAGAAAATCCCGCTGAGAGTGGTTAGGACAACAGAACATACAAATTTTTGTTATTTTGCGCATTGTTAATTTATTTTCAAGTTGTTTAATAAATCACTATTTTTATAGTATTTTATAAACTGTTGGTAAAATATTTACTATTACAATTATTTATTGCTCTTCTAAGTTCACAACCGCCGTTAATGGATTATAACCATACTGCAATGGATTCAGCTTTTTTTAGAAAATTAATTTAGTTCTGCATGTGGCTCGCCAAAAAATTAACCTTTTCACTACCAGGGTCGGCTATAGGCGAAACCTTTCGAGGACCAGTGTGTACGATTGTCCACTTTTGCTTATAGATTTATCAGTTTGAATTACCTTTTGGTAATTTTAATATGGTATTAGGATAGCTACGTACATAATGGTTATGACTCATTTTCTGGCTACCAGTATTATTGTATTTTAATTAGGTATGAACTATAGTAACATGTGTTTTAAGAAAAAAATTAATCTATAACACATCTTTTTTTCCATATAGTGCGGAGAACATGAGATATATAGGGTAAGGACATACTGAAATGCTAAGTTTTAATAAAACAGTTAACAAATAATTCTTTTGGACATCTTTGAGACATTAACACATGAAACAAAAACCAAATACAAGCCATTCACCGTAAACAATTTTTGCCCGGCCCACGAAAAAAGGTTCTGCCACAAATGTCAAGTCTCTTTTTTTGCCGGTGGTTTTCTGGTTTGTTTTTATCAATTACTACTTAAATTCTCAATGTAGAAGTTAAAAGCCACAATTACTTTTGACAGGTTTTAATTTTTATTCCTGGACTTGTAAATCATTTTGGCCATAGTGCAAGTTTGTCGTTTTGTCCAAATTGCACAAAAACCATAAATTAATCAAAATTCGAGTAAATATCTAATTATTGCAATAAAATAAAACAAAATAACTAGATCTGGCTTAATTTATTTCATTTTTAGAATAATTTCGAATATCAATGAAAAGGTCCGTGGCAATGAAGTTCAACTTTTATAAGTATTGTTATTATGATTTTCTCCATGCGGACATGTGAATAAAACAAACCAATTTCTTTAATAAAGCTACAGTGCCATTTTGTCCATATTCCATTATGTCGGTATATTTATATGATTTTTAGTTATTCTTAGAAAAGTATTTTTATTAAAATTTTATTGAATATTTAGCTAAACAAATACAAGCTTTGCTGGCTGGCTAGCTTGTAAATTAATGTAACACCTGAAAATCCTTCCATTGTATGTATCATAATCTTTAATTTTATAGCGTTTTATATAAAGTATATTATGGGCAAACTAACAACTAATTTAAGTCCGTTTAACTAAAAATAATGATAAATAATTGCGCCCAAAACCTTCAAGATTCAATATCAATTTTGATGAACACTTTCTATGTTGTGTGTATCTTTCTATCTTCGCCGTAATCATATAACTAGTATGTAAATGAATTTATTGTGAAACATTTTCATTAAAAAATGCAAAAATTATGAAATACACCAATAATTGAAAATATAATAATATATTTTCTATCATTTTTCCAATAGTTTGATTCTTTAAATGATATATTTTGTATTGAAACTTGACATTACATTATTATACGTGACAATTTATATATATATATATATATATATATATATATATATGTATATGTATATATATATATATATTAGCGACTATTCCATCCTGAATTCAGCAAATTTTTAGTCGTATTGGCTGACAAATAACTTACTTCAATTTTACAAAAATACAAAATATATATGTGTTTATAATGATTGAAATACTTACTAATGAAGTTATACGTATATATGTTTCAAATCAAATCTTTTAAACTTTTTATTTATGAAAATTAAAGATGCTATCCACAATCAATGCTCTTTTTCTTCTCTTCTGAAGTACAATTTTACTTGCATTGTGTTATGAATCTCTTGGCTCTTGGATGCCCGAGCCTAATGGCTTTCCGATAAAACTAATTTCTGTTTTTATATGCAAAATTAAAGTTCAGCTATAACTTTTCTCCCGTTTCATTACGCGCTCTTTTAATTTTATCCGAGGAATATTATTGCCATAATGTTTTTGTTGGCTATTTTGCATATCAATATATAAATTATTCATTAAAAGCAGAGAAGAGATTGTAGTAAAAACACGATGAGGCTATTTGCATTAATGGAAGCTTTGGTATCACAAAAAATCTAATCATGCGATAGACAATTTATTTTAATTACTGCAGACGAGATATGAAAAACGTCTTTTATATTATATATATATATATATATATATATATATATATATATTTATATAATATTACCTGTTTGTGGTCGAGCAGTTTTTCGCCATTTTTCCACCAACTTAGTACAGCAGGTGGTTTTGAACCAGATGATCTACAAACTATTTCCTTGACTTTTCCAGCTTGAAGTTGAATCATTTTATCCAGAATTTGAACTTCGATAGGACGAACTGTAATAAAAACACATACTTTAAATATTATCTAAATTAACTGTAATTTACTTTTATTATATTCTTCATTTATAGTTTTGAAAAAAATGTATTCATCTTTATGTTCCATCATATTATTGATTGTATGCATTCAAGTAATTTGAATTTTCATTAAAGCGTGATGACTTACTCAATATTACAGCAATTTTAATAATGACATATATTACAGTACAAGTATACAGCGTTTTTTATACCTGGTAATTATAATTTTTCTCTCACTCAGTATAACATAACATAAAAATATATGTATTAAAAATTTATTGTTGTCGATGCACCTATTTATTTCATTTATATACTGTTTACGATTTTTGAATTTTTGATTTTCAGATACTTAAAGTAAATCATTAAATTAATGAGTCATAAAAGTTAATATACCATTTTGTGTTATTTTCATTTTTATTTCAGGTATTTATTCATTTTTTTTTTGATTTCGCAAAATACTTTATTTGTGTGGAAAGAAATATCTATCTATTCAAAAAAAAAAATTAACTAGTGGGGTGGGTGGCATCGTGCCTTAAGGCAAATTGCTGGTACTTCCCATACCGTAACGAAATGTTCGAGGAATTCTGAATGTTTTCAAATAGATAATTATTGATATTGTAACATTGTCTAATATTTACAAGAATTATATAAACTGAATTGCAAAGTTGAAATTATTTGTTTAAAGTATATTAGAACTATAGTCAGAATTAAAAATAAAATTTGAATTATTTTCGATATATAAAAAAATTAAAAAAAAAAAAAATTGAAACAAAATTTTTTTTTCCCAAAATCAATTATTTTGTTAAAACAAGCAGAAAGTACTTTGAATCAATTAAATCGGAAGCTAAGTTCTCTCAAAAACTGTCATTTCTTGTACATTTAGCTCCGTATCTTCAAAATGGCTGGGTCTGCCTTTGCAAAAAACTAATAGCCAATTCTCCCAATCATTACTATTGAATGTTCTTTAGATCATTCAAACCGGATGCTCCGTTCTCTCAAAAACTCGATTTTTATTTTCTGCACTCTTTTCTCTTTATCTCCGTAACTGCTGGACCTGCCTCTGCCAAAAACTAATCAGCACATCTCCTCATAAGTAGGAATCAAATGTTTTTTGAACCATTCAAATCGGTTGATCCGTACGCCCGAAAACATACATACATACACACACACACACATTCATTTTTTCTGAAGTAAGCCAAAATGTTCAGAAACCTTCAAAACGTCGAGAAATGTAAAAAATTTCAATTCCGATTTTTGGCCCATTACAATAACTTACCCTACGGGAACACATTTCTTTTTATATATAAGCTTTTTTTTATTTATTTATTTATTATTATGACTTAGTGACTCTTTTCCCATTGTATTTTATTTTGTACACATTTATTCTATTATATAATTAAAAGTCCTCTTAAAAGTCTTGCGCGATCGGCCAAGCCATTTTTTCATAATCCGCAAAAGTGCAAAATTTTACGTCCACGTTTTAGCGTACAATTTTGATTCGATAATTCAAGAACGGTTCAAATGATTAGTTGGAAATTGTGCATATTGTTTGGTTTTATAAATTTTTTGTTCTATATGTGTGGGTGGGCTAGCGCACTTTATAAGATTTTATAGAAATAAACATGGACTTGGACAGAATGCAATTAACTTAAAATAATGTCCAATTCGGTGGATAAAAATTGCATGGTATCACATGATTTAGTTTGTTTTTCAATTATATTGAAATTGTGAATGAAAATCAAAATAAGGCTTTTATAAGCTACTCAGAAAAAAATAAAGACAATATTATATTTAAACTAGTTGGTTTGGTATTGGCTGAGGCAACAATTTTTCAGTCTTTGCAGCAGAATCATTTAGAATTGGTCATGAATCATTCAAAAACCAGTTGTAAATAGCATTTTGCTTCGAGGCAAGTTGTATGAACATTCCGATAAGTATAGATAATAATACTTAATACTTAATCAATAAGAATTGAGGTTTAGCTAAGTAAACTGTTCAAAATGAAATGTTTGCTTACACTAAAAAATAATCGGTGCGTTGTTTTATGATTGATATTTTTGAAATATTCTTATAATATCAGTCCTTGTATTTTTTATATTAATTTGTCAAACGCAATTCGGGTTTTAAAAATTTGTTTATCTATTTCGGGTTTTAAAAATGTTGTTTATGCAAGTGTGTACACAAACTGTAATCAGTAATTTCCTTTGAAACACAAAACGTACATATGCTTAGGCATACATTCTGATTAGAATCACTTGCGCGGGTCGAAATTCCACATTTTGCTGCTTTTTTTAAATCCAACCACTTATCGTTGGACTAATTATCAAGATTCCAAAATCTTTTGAATCTTTTATGAATTTTCAAAATCGATTTAAGTTTGTAGGCTAAAACGTAGAAAAAAATAACATTTCGAATTACAATATGGATTTTCATATCATGATATCTTTTTTTTCATTTTTATGCTGAATTTCTCAAAGCTGCATATAAAATTTCCCAGCAACGGTTTTATTGTAATACAGTATAGTTCTGTGCTATATCAGAATTCTCAGAATTGAGAATCTTTCCTCTCTATTATAACAAGATTTGTTTTGTTTGTTGTTTGTTTTTATATATTTATTATAATGCTTTTGAGTAAAGCAGCTCATTGGAATCTCATATGGGACTTTCGAACAGTTTTTTTTAATGTGTAACCAGCATTTTTTTTTTAATTCAGTGATTATATTATATATGTGTTGCCTTCAATATATTCCTGAATTACCAAATAATAATTCATGTTTTAAACATTAGTAGTTCAATAGAAAACTTATTTGATTCTGGTATAGAGGTATATATTTATAATAAATATAGGTATACGTTTTATACGTGATCAACTAATTTGATTATACAAATTTTAATTTCAAAAATGTCTTGCCGCTTCTCAGGTGTTTTTCAAACAGGCCGCAACTTTATTTGTGTTATGTGATTGTTTAATTTTAAATATTCCTTGAAACTTAGAAAAATATGAAAAAATCAATAGCGTCGTTAAATATTTATTATTTACAATTTTATCTTATATAAATAATTATATTATATATTGCTTCAAATTTTGTTATGAGTACATTATCTTGTGATGTCAATCGTAAAAATATATAAAACAATAGATATTGTCTGATCTTTCTTGTAATAAGTTGGTAAATGTTGTAACGGGTTTTATAAATAATTTTTGATAATGATATCAACTAGACAAATTATTTGTTTAATAATATATTTTAAAATGCAATATTGATAACGCATCAACAATTTTCTCCACCTATATATTCTGAATATATAATTTTCTTCGAACTTCGAATTGGAAAAGCATCTATAATTTTAAAATATAAGTTTTTGAAAATGTGACGGTCGGAACTTTTTGTCCTAGTCAATTTATTGTTTTTAAAAATGCTTTTTTGTTCTTCATTTCAAGTAAAACCTAATGAATACCATCATCTGCAACGCCTGGTTATTTGACCTTGACCCAGGGAGCATTCTTTTATTTTATAAGCTTTTATTCTACTTCATTTCTGCAAAGACCGGTCGTTATGATTAGTAATAAATAACTGCATATTTTAAATGTATAGACGAAGGTGATGCAATGCATATTTCTATTATTTTAATCACTTTGAGATAAAGTTTTCTGAAAATCTAGATATTTTTGATTCTATAATACAGCGTTTAAATATAAGGTTTGACTCATTGGATTTAAATAAGTTTTACCTATTACAGTATGGTATTTTTTAATATAGAATACTCCATTTAATAATAAAGTAACTTTAATGAAAACCATATTTGTATTTCAAATAAATATAAAATTGAATACTGCATACTGCTTCTATTTCTTCATATGTTTCTAAAAGCTCTATCTAATTCAACACCAAAATTTTTGACAACCCAACTATTAAAAAAAATGAAGATAGAAAATGCTTACGTTAAAGTAAAACATGTACCTGCATTGCATATTATGACATTGTGAATAATGGTAAAAGAACATCAAATAGAAAACACCAACGCGAATCTGTACGAATCAATCTTACACAACATGCAATTATATTAAATACAAATGTGTAGTAACCTTATAAATAAAGTGTTTTTAAATAAACAAATATTGATAGAAAACTACAAATAAATCTGGTCTTTTAACAAAATCAGCATTCTCACCATATATAAAAAACACATTGGTCCCTCGAGCCGTATTTGTCGACAAGTGAAGAAGAAAGATTAAAAACATTAATCTGTACATACAAGTTAACAATTTTGATTCTGATATTATAAAAACATACCAAATTTGTCAATGCATTAAATAAAAGATGTAATTTACATTCTAATTAAATGCATTTTATACGCAATCATTACTGGTACTAAATTATAAACAACATTCAACAAAAAAATATTCAATGTTAATATAATTACATTTACCAAAATACAGAAAGATCACCGAACTAAATTATTGCATTAGTTTTCTATAAAACTATATTACTGAGTTTAATAAAGGTTCTCATTCACGTTATATAATCAATTGCTATGTAATATTTTTTATTCTTATTTCATCGGTTATTCGTAGCACATCAATTACTCAGAAGCAGAATCTCAAAGGCAGTAAATATATTGGAATGAAGCTTAATTGGAATTCTATATGGAGAAACCCACTATAATTTAATATTGTGTACGATACTGTTTTCTGCTCACATACATAGATAATGCGCGATTCAAAAGGGAGCTTTGTAATGATATGCAAATCGAATATCGCGGATTGGTTTGCTCTGTATCTCATCCTACGACTATTTAATTGGAGTTATAATATCATTAGTATTTTTATTTTCAGAGTAAATTGATTATATGAAAGTTTGTAATAAATTAAGGTTTTTATATAATCTTGCAGTATGCATTATACATGAATTCTCTTTTTAGATTTGCACAGAGAAAAAACTAGCATTTTATTAAAAATTAATGATAAATATAAAAGAAGGTCCTATTTGATGTGAGTAATTATATTGTGGAAATCCAACCAATTATCCCAACTTCATATGGGTTGCGTAAGTTACAGTTATTGCAAAAAATTAAAAATTGAATATTCTGTATTTCATGACGTTTCAAAAGTTTCTGAACATATTAACATACCTTATATTAGAATGTATGTGTGTGTGTGGATACGGAATTTTTGTCAGAGATTTTGAGAACACATATCTCTGAAATACCGATATTACTTTTTTTATTAGTGGATAAAGTTTTATTATTATTGGATAAAGTATCCTTTATCTAAAGATACGATATTGGAATACGGTAACACTTATTTAAATCCAATGTGTCAATATATAGGTTTTCTGAAAACTTTATCTCAAAGTGATTAAAATAAGAGAAGTATGCTTTGCATCATCTTCTCATATACACATTTAAAATATGCAGTCATCTAATACTAATCGTGTCGACGATTTTTGTATTCCTATTCCTAATTCTGCGGATCAAATTATGATACCTCATTCCACTGCTGACAAAATTTTATATTGCATCTTTTACATTTGAGAAGTTCAGGCGTTGTTTTCTTAATAATCTGTAATATGAATTACAAAAATTCATGACTATTTTTATATATTGGGTTTACTTTATTTAGATTAATAAACTAATCAAGATTAGTACAAAACAACTAATTGAAACCGTAGGTTATTTTGTGAGCTTCTTAGTCGGTTTCCTCTGTGTATAAGTTGACTTTCAAGAATATTCACGTCAAAAGCGTTGGCAGTTTTTTAAAATAATGTGAATAATTTCTGTATTCTCAATAAAACTGAGTATTTAATAATAATTAACAAATTAAATTTATCCATAGCGAAAATGGTTAGCACGTGATTCATCCAAAAATATAATATTTTAAAGTAATTCATAATATTTTGATTATTTTGAGTTCCAACTAGTAATAATTTTAGAAAAAAATTTGCTTTTCATTTTCATTTATGGTTTGAGTTTTTTTAACATATTTTATGTTAACCAAATTTTGGCAGCACTTAGATACATTTACTGATTTACTTTTAGAACTAAGATTCTGTATGTTTTTACGATTTTTAAACAAAATGGAATCAATTGGCGCGTTTATAATTGTTAAAGGTCTGAAACATGTATTTTTGCTAGGTGATTTCTTGAATCGCGCCTTGATTTGCTTCTATCGTGCGTTTTTATAGAAAACTTTACATTATGAAATCAAATCCATATTTGAAAAAAATATAATAAACTTGTTTTGAAATTATTTATGAAAACCAAAGAATTTTTAATAACGGTTAAGAATTTTAATAGCTTATATATTCAATCGGAATATTCCAAATCAATATTTTAATTCACTCATCATCACCTACCAATTTCCAACTGCATAAAATGTTTTATTTGGCTTCGAATATTATTTGGTTACTCCACATATGTAAATTTATAATTATATGTCGGTTTCAATAATGATTACATGTTATATGGCATTTATCCAAATCGGCTTAGATAATGCATTTCAATTTGTAAGCGTCTCATTACTGCAATATGACATTCCGTTGATCCTTTGCTATATATGCAAATTGATATAAATTTTTGATTATCCAAATGCTCTAGTTAATATTGTCTTTAGTATGTATATAGGATAACGTAAATCTATCATTCAATCACCTTAATCAGTTACAAATATTAACAAAAAAGCTCGAATTGTGAACGGATCATCCGATTAGATTAATTCAAAAAACAATTTGCTTGAGTAAACGGTGTGCAAAAAATGCATTCACACATAATTTAGTAATTTTTAAAATTTTCAAAACAAAAATTAAACTTTTCAAAAATCAAAGTTTCAACAAATTAAACTTTTTGAAATTTTTCATCATTTAAAAAATTTCAAACTTTTAAAAAAAATTTCAAAATTATTATCAAAAAATTTCAAGTTTTTAACAAAAGTTGTTAACAGAATACGCTTGTTGGCCAATAAATAAATTTATAGTATGTATTTATAATAAACCATTTGAAATTATTCAAAACAATTATTGAATATATTTTCATTCCTTGAATGTTAAATTACGGTACGGAAAGTTCCAGCAATTTGCCGTAAGGTGCCATGCCAAAACTAGATACTACTATATTTGTGGACTTTTTTTTTAAGAAATTTTCTCTTATACTTCATTATCAGGAAGTACTTTACTTCAATATCAAACTGCATGTTGCAAAGCACTCTCTGAATGAATTTTTTGCGACATGGTTTTTATTCTTGTGCGATTGTGGTTTATATGAATATATTTGAGGGCTGTAAATTTTTTTCAAATTCCTTTAACTTGTTACGACTCATTACTTAACAATAATCTAAATAACAATATTTTATACCCTTGTAGTACAAATAAAGCGTACGTTAGTTATAAATGCAACGTAAGCGTACTGTCATTGCATTATTTGTTTATTTAATTCATCAAAGTAATTTATAAGAGAAGATTTATGATCACTTTTAGTTTAGCATAGTCACTCTAGAATATCAAGTGCAAAACTTTTAATAATTAATTAATTAATTTTATTAATTGCTTCATAAAATTATGTATCGGTTTACTTTACAGAATTCTAATTATCCCGCTACCATAAAAATGTTTTTACTTCAGGTTTTATTTTAAAGTGATTCATTTAATTAAACAATTTTTACATAATCTATTAAGAATATAATAGAACTAAGTATAATACTTTTATAAATTGCTTTAACGTGTGCATAAAACAAATTGGTTTACTCTAGAAGAATATGAATTTTGTAGCAATTGCTTTTTTATCACTTTGCGTGGTTTTTGTATCTGTAAAAATATATTTTTTTTTTAATTTTCAAGTATAACGGTTACTACATTATGCATTGTGTGTGTCTACATGCAGCAGTTCGTCTCTATTTTTGTTTGGCTGATTTAATATGAAGCTTCATTTTTAGAAGATATATAACAAAAAGCCTGCTTTATGTCATAGGTTTTCGCCAAACCCTGCTTTGTTTTTGAATAAGCAGTTTACACAAGAAACAACAATTCAGTTCAAACGGATTATTCCATCCGCGTATAATCAGTAAAACTTGAATCATTTTTTGGACTTAAATGTTTGATATTGCAAATCAATATTTTTAACTAAATTTTTGAATAATAAAAGTAGATTAAAATTTCGTTCAAATGCATACTTAAAACTCAATTTTTTGCAGGTATCATCTCAATAACCAAGAGGGACTCTACCCCCGCTTTTTAGATGACTTTATTTCTGGCAGTCTAAAAGAATTGTTAAAGGTTTGTCCATAGCTTGCTAAAAAAATATCACAATTCCAATTATAAAAAGCGTGCACTTCAACTCTTCTGTAGGATCTCTAGACGCACATATGTTTCAAATATCGATTTTTTTCGTATTTTTGTAGATTTTTTTGCTATTATTAAGATTTTATTTTTGCTATTAATAAGAATACCTAAAGCATTTTCCACAACTTTTTCAGGGCGGCTCAATGTATAGTTTTTTTTTTCAATTGTTAAGCCAAAATTTGAATAAAGATATTAAAGATAATAAATTCTTTTCATGCGTGTGCAACCTCATCAGGTCTACAAATTTTAACATAGCCAATCGATAGTTTTTTAAGCAAACCAGCAATTTTTGAATAATTATAGTAGACTCAGTTTATTATTTGCTGGTCACGTCTGAATAACCACGATCGACGCGCCACGCTCACTTTTTTTGGACATCCTTGTGATTGCAATTTGTATAGATAAAAAACCTAACATTTTATTTGACTCTGGTTCCTCTTTTACAGACCACATATCTGTACGAGCTGTATTTTAATATTTTAACTTATTTTGTGTTATTTTATGAAATTTTTACATTATGAATGGTACTATGCTCTATTTTATATGAAATATACGCTTGATTGAATTTTAAGTCCTCTTGGAACTATTCTGTGGGCTATGTGTAAAAATAATTAACTAAATATTTTTTTTTTAATTTTGAATAAATAATGTAGAGTTCCACGGTTTATTGTTTGCTGGTCACGTCTAAATAACCACGATCGACTCCACGCTCGCTTTTTTGAACATCTTCGTTTGCAGCATGCTAACAATAAGAGAATTGTTAAAAAATTATATACTACGGCTCACCTGCGATATGCAATTTGTATAGAAATATTGGAACTAATCTTTGATGACATTTAAGGTTATCTCGAAAGTCGCCGATGTAGTTCAACAAACTCGAATTTTAACTTCAAACGTCCACTTGCCTTTATTTTTGCAATTTGCAATACTCTCAACTTTTGTAAAAGTCGCCATCTATTTTCAAGAATACTGTAAGAATATTCACTATACTTGGAGTGTAGCTAGATATATTTTTCTAATTATTGAACTTTGCTCTATTAGATTTTAATAAATTTTTCTCAGACTATAGCCAGCATCACCTTTAATAACATACGGCAATTTGTAATTGTAGGTCTGTAACTCACGTGTTCAAGGCAAATTTTGTGATTAATAATTTATTTCCATACCTAGCATACTTGTACATACACTAAGTCATATGAAATCTCGGCAAGCGTTAAAAGCACAATACTGTCAGTTCTTTTGAATTTCTAAATTTTAAAACTTTACTTCGAGATGGACGAAAAATGTTCACCATCCAATGCGCCTAGGCAATAAGAAAAATTCCAACTCTTTTCTAACTTGTTTGCCATCATCTCTCTTCCTTTCAATAAGAATGGAAAAGTTATAAATTTAGCGTGTTTTTGAATATGGAATAGTGATAAAAAGTCTGCATTTTGGTGATATAGTGTCTTTGCGTATAACTGCGTTTTGCTTTTGAAAAAGTAGTTCTACAAGTTAATAGTTTACATTTTAGATTGAACCGGTTCATCAGCGTATAACTAGTAAATCTTGAATAATTTTCTGGGCTGAAAATTTTAATGTAACAAATCGACAATTTTTTAGCTAACCATGAATTTTGAATTTTGAATAATTAAAGTTTATTTTAATCGTCACGTGTCGACGCCACACTCGCTTTTTTGGACGATTTAATTTCTGGCACGCTAAGAGAATTGTTAAATGATTGTTTCTATCAAATAGGCATGCATTGCAGCTATCCTCTTAAGTCTAGTCCTACATATATTTCAATTATCTATTTTATTCGTATTTTTGTAGATTTTTTTGCAACAGTGCATTATTGGCACTCTAAATATACTATAATTTTTTTATCGTCAAGAGGCATTGATGTAATATTCTCCATCTATTCACAAGAATACTGGAGGCATTTTCCACTACTTTTTGAGTGCGTTTCAGTGGGTACTTTTTTAAGTTGTTCAGCCATAATTCGGGCAATGTTTTAAAATTTCTTTCATGCTTGCGCATATTATGGTCTATATAACAAACCGATAGCTTATATATAGCAAATCAATAGTTTTTAGCAAACTTTGAATATTGAATAATTAAACTATGTTCTCTTTTTTTCTTTTTCGCTGGTCACAACCCAAACGCCATGATCGACGACTACACGCTAGCTTTATAACTTCCCGTAGGGCAAGTTATAGTAATCGCAAAAAAATCGAAAATGAAAATTTTTATATATCTTTACGTTTAAAAGGTTTCTGAACATTTTGGCATACATTAGAAAAAATGGATGTGTGTGTGTTGCGCAACTCTAAGTCAATCCTCTGCCAGTCATAGAATTCTTGTCCTTTAGTCCCACATAAGTTTCAATTATCGATTTTTTAACTTTTTATGGATTTTTTTACTAGTGCATTGTTGGCATGGTACATATACTTTCTTAACGTCAAAATATTTGTTGTAAAACTCGCCATCTACTTTCAAGAATACCGAAAGCATTTCTACTCTACTCTTCGATCGCGGCTGCATATATTTAACAGATTTTAATAATTTGTTTTTGCAGGCTAAATGCATCATGACCTACAACTGCATATGACAGTTTTTAATTATAAGTTTGTAACTCACGTGGAGGAGGCAAATTTAGTAATTTATTATCCTTTTTTCAAGTGGGGAGCCTGCTTTCGAAGCTTAAAAAATCCATTTTTTGTTGTTACAAAAATATCTTCCAAAACTAGCCAAGAATATTTCCCTGAAATTTCAGAAACAAATTCAAATTATTTTCGGAATTACAGAAGAAATAGTGAGCAAGCGCCAAGTATATATGCGAGCGGAACGAAAACTTCGACTCGCGATTTCTCGATTATTAATTTTTTTTTATTCTTTCTAATTAGCGGGCAAGTAAAGAAAAAAATTAAGCTTTCTATCGCAACGAGAAAAAATCATTGTATTCAGCATAAAATTGTATTTTAATTGAACCTGAAAAAATTTAAATATTCTTGTTTACCTTTGTTTACCTGACATAATAAAATAATTTCCTACCCTAGTATAGGTACGAAGCTAGTTATAAGAAATTATTCATTCTGTACGTACCTATACCTTGACCCGATAATATCTAATACAATTTACTAAAATTAAATACATTACATTTCTACAAACAATTTTGAACTAGTTATTATTTTCCATTCAGTTCTATGTTATTTCAGGTCTGATATAGCCTTTTTTGGTAATTATATATATCTGGTTCTTCGAGGTAATAAAGTGTCCGCGTGTAGTGATTTTCTAATTGACTTTTTTAATAAACATTGTGCCGGGCATCTTCATTTCTATTCTGGTTGAGGCCACTTTTGAGACAATCTAAAGTGAAATTTTGTATAAACAAACACGATTTTTTTTCAAGTTGCGAGAAATTTGTCAATTTTTCATTTTTTCTGGATTTTTCAGGTTCAACTAGAATCTATATTATTGAAAATATATAATTGTGATTTGCATCTTTCCTGCCAAATACCATCTGCACGCCCCCGTGGCGCATCGGCAAAATGCTTGTACTCGTCATATTATGACATAAATTTTTATGAAATTTTTTTAGAATAATGTTAAAATATATAACAATAAAACCTAAAAGTTTCGATTCAATTAAATATTTATTTCCTTCCCTAAAAAGTTCTAAGGGCTCCCCCTTTAACTTCCCGAAGGAGCAGTTTGTTTTCA
This sequence comes from Ctenocephalides felis, assembly GCF_003426905.1. NCBI lineage: Eukaryota > Metazoa > Arthropoda > Insecta > Siphonaptera > Pulicidae > Ctenocephalides > Ctenocephalides felis. The sequence continues at coordinate 8,926,839 of NW_020539726.1, read as the reverse complement.
CCAAAAAATTCGATTTGCTAATATTATGTTTTCTCGACGTTGTAAGCCATTCTGAATCGAATGAGACCTAATTTGGAAAAAGTATATGGGTGTGCGTGTGCGTGTGCGTGTACGTGAAAAGACTTAGACTTTTGATCGACGTTTTCTCAAAAACGTCTTAACCGATTTCTGAAATTTGATGTATCTCAATGAGGATTATTGTTTGTCAGTGCGACGATTTGCCGAGTCGTTTCTTTGTAATTTGAAAAAAAAAGTGTTAAACTTTATATCACTTTTAAAGTCATTCTACCGAATCGATTTAAAAAAATTAAAAACTGTTCGAAACATGTTAGTTGAGCTTGATACTGATTAGTTTTATATAACTTACTGATGTATTACGGCCTCACAACAAATAGTTTAATGAACATACTAAACCATTATATTTTTACGGAAACTGGTTCAATTATAAACTAGCTGTAAGTGGAATTCTGTCTTAAGGCAATTAAGGCATCGTGCCTTAAGGCAAATTGCTGGAGCTTCCCGTACCAAAAATTATTATTTTTTTAAAACAATTAACATTTTTGAAAAAAAATTACTTTGAAAGAATAAGATTTTTGAGAAACTATAAATTGGACAAAAAATAACTTTTCTTTGAAAAAAAAAATTTTTTCTTAAAAAAAAATTTTTTTTTTGAAAAAAATTTTTTTTTCTGTATTTTGACATATTGTAGAAGATCTGAAATTTTTTTGAAAGCAATCGTACTGCTTTAACTGCATAGGGACAAAATATAAAGCGCGTAAGCGCCGCGTCGCTGTCTAACGCATAAGCATTGGTACGGAACCCATAGAAATGTTAACAAAATGTATACTTATTGTTAAAATCTCTATAAAATATCTGATAATTTGATGTGCATATGTCTAATGATCATTTTTGACCGCCAAATGGCTCATTTTTTTACTTTTTCCTCCATATCTCCGAAACCGCTAGACCTACCTTCATGAAAATTTTATCGATTCTTCACCTTGTCAATACAAGTGAAATGTTTTTTGAATTATTCAAATCGGACGCTCCGTTCTCTTAAAAACTGAGTTACCGTTTTCGGCACATTTTGCCCCGTATCTTCGGAACGGCTAGACCTGCCTTCGCCAAAAACTAATCAGCACGTCTCCTTATCAATACGAATCGAATGTTTTTTGAATTATTCAAATCGGTTGATCCGTGTTCCCGAAATCGTCGACGAAAATTTGTATCCGCACATACATACACACACGCACATACATACATACATACATACATACATACACACACACACACACACACACACACATACATCCATTTTTTCTAAGGTATGCCAAAATGTTCAGAAACCTTTGAAACGTAAAGATATATAAAAATTTTCATTTTCGATTTTTTTGCGATTACTATAACTTGCCCTACGGGAAGTTAAAAATTATTGATTTTTGAAAATTTGCTTCTCGAAAATACTCAGAGTCAACGTGTTCGTTCGTTTTCAATTAAGTGTAATAAATCACACTCGAAATACTTTTAATCACTCATAAATTAATTTATTTTCTATTGATTAAGTCGATTATTTACACATATCGAGAAATTTATGTAAATTGCCTCAAGGGAAAATAACAATAACAACTAGTAATACATATTGAACTTTTCCTAAAACAACAAAGTCTTATCAAACCTCGACAAGAGCTAAAAGTTCAATATGGTCTGTTGTTTTGAATTACCAAATTTGGAACTTTTTTCTCGTACTGGACTAAAAATATTCTGCGCCCAGATCACCAATGCAATAAGATTATTTCAAACTTGTTTCCAATTATATCCCATTATTTCAATATAGCTGGAAATGTCATAACTTTACCATATTACTAAATATAGAATAGTCACAAAAAGTCTTATTTTTCGTGATATATTTCTCGCATGACTGTGTTTTGTTTTGTATAAGTAGACTCTCAAGAAACAACGATTCAGTCGAAACATGTGCTTCTATCCTCCTATATATAGTAGAAATCAAAACACCTTACGGACTAAAAATTTTAACATAGTGAATCGATAAATTTTGGGCAAACTTTAAATTTTGAATAATTTGAAAGTAGATTAAAAATTTCATTTAAATGCATACTCAAATCATTACTATTGCAGTTTCTTGTAAATAAGTATAGGAAGTCTTGAACACTTCAAATTGTGAAGAAAAGCTCACATAAGAAGGTTGCGTCGCCGTATATGTCGAATGGAGTGTATATGGTGAGACACAGATTAGAAATTCCGAATTCCCTTGTCTAGTTTTGCACGTTGTCTCCTACTAAGGACGTTTGTCTCTGGTTTTGAGTACGGTCACGTGAGAATTTCAATCGTCCTGACACCGTAGCACATTTATAAGTAGGTCGTAGGTTTGCATTTATAGACAGCACGCAAATTTTGAGAATTATGAAATTTTATATCAAAGAAATTGCGTTGCGTTGATGTTTGAGAGACGAAATATCAGAGCGCGTAACAGCGCGTCGCAGTCTAACGGTTAAACATTACAAATTTTGGTACGGAATTAGAAATCTTAGAAAACTTGCAAATTATTATTAAAATTTCTATTAAATATCTCATAATTTGATGAGTATATGTCTTATGATCATTTTTGGCCGCCAAATGTCATTTTTCATAAATCTTATTTTGCTGGTTCTTCGCTGGTGTCGTTCCAGAAATTTAGCTAATTTTTTGTTATATCATTACCAGTAATATGTTTTCAAGAATCAATAAAATCTGACGTTCCTTTCTCTCAAAACTACCATTTTTGTTACTTTTACCCCTTATCTTCAAAACAGCTTGACCTGTCTTTGTCAGAAACTAATCTGCAAAACTGTCCATCATTATCGAATGTGCTCTGGAAATCGTGGACAAAAATTGTATCCACACATACACACTTATAAACTACATACACACATAAATCCATTTTTTCTTATATTTGCAAAAATGTTCAGATGGTCCTGAAATGTAACTTGATGCGTTTTCGATTTGTTTCGATCATTATAACTCACCCTACGGGAAGTTAACAAATATTATTACCATATTCGAAAAATAACACACAAGTTCAAATAAAATTTTACATCTAATCATAATTATTGAAGAAATTATCTAAATTTTTTCCATCTACTCTATTTGTTTGCGTATTGTCGAATTGTTTTAGTAAATAGTTTTTAACTTCCCGAAGGAGAAGTTTATGTTTTCATCAACAAATCCGATTCGCTAATTTTATGTTTTCTCGACGTTTTAAGCCATTCTGAATCGAATGAGACCAAATTTGGAAAAAGTATGTGTGTGTGTGTGTGTGTATGTTTGTGTGTGTGTGTGTGAACAGATTTTTTGCCGTAAATCAACGTTTTCTCCAAAACGGCTGGACCGATTTCGAAAATTTAAAAACCATTCGATGTATCTCGATGAGGACTATCGTTTCTGAGTTTTGTGCGGCGATCGGTCAAGCCGTTTCTTTGTAAATTGCAGAAAAGTGAAATTTTTTTCGTCCACGTTTTAGCCCGCAATTCTGAATCGATTCTGAAAATTCAAAAATCATTCGATAGATATTGGTTGGGAATCGTGCTGATTAGTTTTTGGTAAAGATCGGCCGGGCCGTTTTCTTGTAATAAAGTTTAAAAAAAAAAAATTCGACGATTTTTATGATTTTTTTTGACGGTAGATACCATAGTTTTCTAGGTCATACTAAAATATTACGGCCCTACGACAACTCGTTTAGCTTTAAAAATTCGTCAAAGTTTGCAAAAATTGGTATCGTTTTATTGACATTTGTCAAAATGAAATCTTTGATCGACGTTTTCTCAAAAACGCCTTAACCGATTTCAGAAATTTAAAAGCCATTTGATGTATTTCGGTGAAGACTATTGTTTGTCAGTTTTGTGCGACGATCTGCTAAGCCGTTTTTTTATAATTTGAAAAAAAGTGTTAAACTTTTCGTCCATATTTAAGATCATCCTATCGAACCGATTTTAAAAAATCAAAAACTGTTCGAAAGATATTAGTTGGGAATGGTACTGGTTAATTTTAGGTGAAAATCTACCGAGCCGTTTTCTTGTAATTAACTGTTGAAAAAAAGTGTTAAACTTTTCGTCACATTTAACCTCATCCTACCGAACCGATTTTAAAAAATCAAAAACTTTTCGAAAGATATTAGTTGGGAATGGTACTGATTAATTTTAGGTGAAAATCTACCGAGCCGTTTTCTTTTAATTAACTGTTGAAAAAAAGTGTTAAATTTTCGTCCACATTTAAGCTCATCCTACCGAACCGATTTTAAAAAATCAAAAACTGTTCGAAAGATATTAGTTGGGAATGGTATTGATTAATTTCAAGTGAAAATCTACCGAGCCGTTTTCTTGTAATTAACTGTTAAAAAAAATTTAAGCCGATTTTCATGGAACTTTTTTTGGCGATATACATCATGGTATTATAGAACTTACTGTAATATTACGGCATTACGACAAGTAGTTTAATTTTAAAAATTCGTCAAACTTTGATAAAATTATTATCGTTTTTTTTAAGTAGGATTGATGAAGTATATTATTTACACATTTTTTTTTGATTAAGTCAATTTTTATACATATCGGGAAGTTCATGTAACTTGCCTCGAGGCTAAATACCAAACCAACTAGTTTGAATATTCAATTAATTAGATTTTGAAAATTTTTTGTGCGATATTTTACAGGTATATTTATGTTATAAATAAAATTAGCACGTATTTTATCTCTGGTTGTGCATTTTTGTTTGCTCAAAGTAATTAGAAATCAAAAACAGTGTAACACGATATGGGATAATATAAATACAGAAGTAAAGAAATGGATACTGAAGAAACCAGTAGAAGTTGAAATATATTTTGACACTCGATATTTTTATGTTCACCTACAAAGTTTGCTTTTCTATAGTCCATATGCTGAAATAATATCTCTATTTTAATTATTAAACACGAAAGTAAGATTATTTTTATGCACTAATAGGTAATCACAATTTTAACAGTCAGAACAATTTTACTCACCAATGTTGTGTTAAAACGATTATCTTGTCTATATAAGATTATTTTATTATTAAAAATCATCTAATGCCAATCACATCTTATTTAATAATTGTATAGACAAATCGTTTATTTCAATGTAAAAAAATATATAATTATTCTTTTATATGGAAATTTAAGTTGAACAGTAGAAAGTAAAATGTACTTTTAGAAATTGAAACTAGTGGTGTATGGCCTCGTGTCTTAAGGAAAATTGCTGGAACTTCCCGTACCGTAACGAAAAGTTCAAGGAATATTAAATGTTTTGAAATAGATTTTTATTAATACTATAACATTGTCTAATATTTATAAGAATTATATAAACTGAATTGCAAAGTTGAAAATATTTGTTTAAAGTATATTAGAACTTGAATCAGAATTAAAATTAAAATCTGAATTATTTTCGATATACAAAAAAAAATTTTCTTTTTCTTGAAATAAGAGATTTGAAACATAAATGTTTTTTCCAAAAACAATTATTTTGTTAAATTAGCAGAAAGTTTTTTGAATCACTCAAATCGGATGCTTAGTTCTCTCAAAACGTTTTTCGTATATTTAGCTCGGTATCTTCAAAACGATTGGACCTGCCTTTACCAAAAACTAATCACCACTTCTCCCCATCATTACGAATTGAATGTTTTTTCATCAAAATCGGAAGCTCCGATCTCTCAAAAACTCTTTTTCTATTTTCTGCACTCTTTGCTCCGTATCTCCGAAATGGCTGGACCTGCCTTTGCCATAAACCAATCAGCACATCTCTCTATCAATAGGAATCGAATAATTTTGAACCATTCAAATTGGTTGATACGTGCGCCCGAAAACGATTATCCACACACACACACACACACACACTCACACACACACACATATCCACTTTTTCGGAGGTGTGCCAAAATGTTCAGAAACCTTCAAAACGTGTAGAAATGTAAAAATTTTCAATTTCGATTTTTGAACGATTAACTTATCCTACTGGAAGTTGATAATCAATTTCTAGTTTTTTTTTTCAAATTAAACTTAACATTGAAATCTCAAGCATGATATAATGGTATCTTATTGTAATTAGTATTTAAAAGACTTGAACCTTCATTAGAAAGGAGATGAACACATTTTATAATTTTTGATATAGTTTTGTATTCGTGTTACTCATGTAGAGTAACACAGAAAAGAAAAATTATCATTTCGTTCATCATTCATCTACGAGGTGTGTTCAAAAAGTACCCGGAATTACTAATAATTAAATTTCGCGGGTCTGGAGTGTCTGATTGTCAAAATTTTTTTTTTATTGTGTTGGTATACATGCCCCTAAAGTATGATAAAATTTTCAGCTATATTCACTGTTTACTTTGTCTGTGGTAGTCGCTAAGGTTCGACGTGTTTTTCTGAGCTCGGCGATTTTTACAATGGAAGAATTGAAAAGTCAAAGAATTTGTATTAAATTTTGCGTAAAAAATGAAATAAAGTGTTGCAAAGTGCAAAAATTCACCAGATATGGCTCCGTGTGACTTTTTCCTATTCCCAAAGTTGAAGAGACCCATGAAAGGACGGCGGTTTTCCTCGATTGAAGAAAATCGCTGAGAGTGCTCAAGGACATATCAAAAAGTGAATATCAAGGGTGCTTCGAAAATTGGAAAAAACGCTGGCATAAGTGTATTATATCTGGGGGGGACTACTTTGAAGGGGACCACATTAATGTAGACGAATAAATAAATATTTTTTTGAAAAAACGAAAATTTCGGGTACTTTTTGAACAGACCTTAAATGTATAACTTTTAACACTTTATTTTAAAAATGAGACTGCATAAAATTGCTTGCTTTGACAGTTGATTTATGAATCTTAGCAAATTAAATTTTTGCTGAGTTGCCCCTAATAGCGCCTAAAGAAGTTTTATTTCAAAATATTTTGTTTAATCAAATCAGTTTAATCAATTATATGTATTCATTTATGTGTACAACTCAGTCAATAGATGATATTCAGTACCAAAATGCGAAGTTCAAATTCCGGCCGAGCCGTCTAATGAAACATTCCACGCCCGCTCGGCAGCCACATCAAACTATCAATATTTCTTCGACGGGGCATTCGTTTGCTCGGTCAATTGGAATTACAGAAAGAGCTTTTAGTATTTTGATAGCAAATTGAATTCCAATCATAAACATCGTTCAATTTAAAGTTTCAATTGAGGTAGAATAATTTGACATCAATTGCATCATGAATTTAAAATATAAAGCATTTGCGATATAAATTGATATAACAATATTATTTAATATAGGAATTGTTCTCTTCAACACCTTGCAGCTGACATGGCAAGAAAGCCGATAGGAATAATAAAAAAATATAATATTTTTATAATCAAAATAATAGTAAGTGATGAGGTATTATTTTTTTCTAAAATATATAGAATGTTCTTGATTCATTAATAAATTATCAATTTTATTTGAATTCAGAAATTGAAGACTCTCTTTTGGCAAATGTTTTATTTTAGAAGTAAAACTTCTTTAGGCGCAACTAGGGTGTAAATCCGTTCAAGCGCGTTACGGCAGATAAGATAAGATAAAAGTCGAGTGCCAATGATGTCGTTTCTATTCGGGGAGATTGTGATTAGTCGTCGCGTATGTAAATAGAGATCTGTCGTCAAAAGAATATTATACCCTGTTCCTTGAAAATAAAAAAAAAACAAATTGGACATTTGTACTGATTAGAAATTATTTCTTTATCATTCGTAGTTTTTCTATAAATCTTTGAAGTTATTTAAATGGAAACAAGTTTTTTATCAAGACAGATAATACACCTGTTCAAAGAAAGAGATTATATCGCCAGCTAAAAAGTAAAAAAGATACAAGCAGTCAATGAATGTATGTTAATTTTAATCACATAAAGTTCTTCAAACACAATTACAAGATGAGTGAAGTTGCGACAACAAAATTTGTTTAGACGTTGTTTAACATAATCCACCGTGTGAACGAATATTATAGAAGGTTTATTTCTAAATACTAATTACAATGACAAACCGATCATGTCATGTTTGAAGTCATGCTTTAATAAATATATAATTCATAATTTATCATTATATAAATTTTATATAATTCTTTGAACAGCTGTAATATCTGTCTTGCCTAAAAACTATTCCATCTAAACACAATTGACCTGTATAGAAACGAAATTATCGAGAGCGAATGACGAATCATTGGCGAATCACTTCCGTTGCATTCGTACAGATTTATACCCTAGTTGCTACAAAAATTTTAGATAATTGACACAATTATCTTAAAAATCTATTATTAAAAAATATACAAAATTCAAAAAAATATATTTATAAATAAAAATAATAAATAAACTTACCACGCCAATTATTTATTTAAAAAACCAAATGAATAAGCTTGTATAAGGTTTCTGTTAATACAGAAAAATATGTATATAATTCTAGAATTTTTGGTAACTAGTGCATGTTTGTATAAAAATAATTCTTTTTCTCATAATTGCGATTTTTCACCATCTAATTATATATTCCACATATAAATTAAATATAGAATCAACACTTAATACATTTATTTATGTATGGAAGCAATCAAAGATTTTATGTATGCAATTATTTAGCTCGACTCAGGCAATATTGAATTTACATATGTGGCATTGCGAATTGAAGTTCACAGTGAATGCATTTTAGCGCCTCGTTTATCTGACGCATATCAATTAGCAGCAAGAATAATTGACCAAATTTACATGATCCAAATCAAATCAATTTGTGTGCATGTTGCGTGAATTTGCTAATGTTAATCGAACATTATGTTGTTTTAAATCTTGTCGATTAGGGTAGAGCGTAGCTTTTTAAAGGTTTACGGGTAAAAAGATATCCCGAAAACGAGGGATATTAGGATTTTTTAACTACAGTATTTAAAAGTGTTTCGTTAGATTATTATTTTGAAGATGTAAATTTCAAGTTTAATTCAATAGTTCATTTGCGGCTCAAAACTTCTATAAAAGCTTTCAAGTTTGTGGGGTGAAAAGGACCAATTGAACCTTTACCCTGGCAAAAGTATAAACAATAAAAAATAATGAACGGAAAAGTTAAATAATTTAAACAAAGCAATTAACAAGAGATAAATCAAATAGTTATTCCCACAGTCCATAAGCAGTTTATGAATATTTCTGACAAAATACCAGATCAAGATTATATCTGTAAAAAATGTTTTCATGAATTTTATATTTATAATATCTATAATATATTTATATTATAATATCATTCTAATGCATATTTTATTTATATTTTTAGATATACTCTATTTTGGAATTAATAAAAAAACAACTGAAAGAATAAGCGTGTTACAAATAAAATATTCTTGAACCATTTGCAAGTAAAATATTAAAGACTACAACATATGCCCATTGGTATTTGACCAATAAAACCGCTCCTGAACACATCATCATAAAACATTTTGAATTGTTGACATGGACACATTTATAAAATTTGTTATTGGTTATTGTGCTCTTTCATACAAAGTTTAATTTATTTTTTCATATATATGTATATATATATATATGATGAAAGTTTCGTCGACGTTGATACATATTTGTAAATTTTTAGCAGCCCAACAGTCAAATTAAAAAAAGAGATTAAATAACAAAATTATTTATTCCATTATACGTTTCGACACTTGATGTGTGTCATCATTCAGTAATCAAACCAGGAAAAACAAAAAACATTAATTATGATGTGAAAATTGATATAACACTAACTTTGTGTAAAATAATAAAAAAACTATTATTAACAAAACGAGTTATAGGAGGAGCAAATATTGCCCTCCTATATTAAAGTTAACATCAGAAAGTGTCGTCAACACTAGTTTTTTTATTATTTTACACAAAGTTAGTGTTATATCAATTTTCACATCATAATTAATGTTTTTTGTTTTTCCTGGTTTGATTACTGAATGATGACACACATCAAGTGTCGAAACGTATAATGGAATAAATAATTTTGTTATTTAATCTCTTTTTTTAATTCGACTGTTGGGCTGCTAAAAATTTACATATATATATATATATATATATATATATATATATATATATATTTGAATAGTCTTGAATTTGATGTTGATATATATGTTTAATTTGAGTTTTATATTCGGGCGTAACATCAATAAAAATAGTATGAATTTTTTTTTAAAAAATTATTTATTTAAAATCCATACGTTTCGGCTAGCATCTTGGCCATCATTCAGTGGTAATCAAGTTAACTATAAAAATTGAAACTAAATAAATTTTCTTTCATATAATTTATTTAGTTTCAATTTTTATAGTTAACATGATTACCACTGAATGATGGCTAAGATGCTAGCCGAAACGTATGGATTTTAAATAAATAAATTTAAAAAAAAAACTCATACTATTTTTATTGATGTTACGCCCGAATATTAAACTCAAATTAAACATATATATATATATATATATATATATATATATTTGTGAAATAAACATGAATCACACAAATTACATATTTTATTTTATTAGAATGAACGATTTTGAAAAGAAAATTACCCTCAAGAACAAACTCGATTAGTGTAAATGCAAAGCTTCAATATCTTTTGGTCATAATAAAAATAAGTACCTTTTCATATATAGTAATGTTCTACAATTCAATCAAATCTTCAATATCCGAGGATAACTCGTAATCATACATAACACAGCAGAAATTATCCTTATGAGCTTTTTTGGCAGTTTTCTTCAATGGTTAGGCTTAAGTCGGAAAACTTCATTACTCGTGTGTTCATGGTGTGCTGTATATTTGGATGTAGGCAGACAAAGAACAATAAAATTTCCACGAACGATGTAGATTTAGAAAATGGAATGGTCGTCCGAAAAAAAAGAATTCTTACACAGTGGAGGTTTCTTGATTGAAAAATAAACTTTGGATCAAAATAAACTGAAGTTTGTTCTAGTAAAATAATTTGAATAAACGTTCTTCAAAATTGTATACAATTTTTAAACAAAGTAGTTTTTATGTAAATATAAATTTTTATACCAATATTACTTTATCATGACAAAAGACAATGTGTTCTATCTGCGTCACACAAGAAAGTAATTATATTTGGACTCAAGTACACAAAAATAGAAAATTTCAATTTTTGTGATCACAGTTTATAATGTATTCATCTTCATTAATTAATTGAATATTATAGGCATATTAAATATATAGACTTTCACATCACATGTTTGCAAACAACCGTCACCGTAAGGAAAAAGTTTATTAAAAGATTATTTTACACTTGTCAATTGAGATATGTTTATCAATATTTCTAATTGCATCCCCCACACATACTTTTATCGTATATTTGACACCATCATATACATATAATTTAATTTTCTGAAACAATTTAACATTGAATAAAAAAATTCAATAAAAAATATTATTTCTATGTAATGCCTCATATTGCTCTTAGTCAATTATGTAATTTTAGATTAGTTAATAGTGATATTATTAAAATCTCATGATTTTGTTCAACAAATGATCTCACGGTTTTTCCATTTGTTGCACTTCATTGCGACGTTTTTTGCGTCCAATTTGTTAATCAATTGAAAGCTTTTTTAAAAATTCACATTTCTGTTTTATAATTTTTTTATTTATTTCAACGCTAACATTATTTAAATCATATATAAATGATTTGCAAGCCTCCTAGAGTTCGATAATGAACTTCACTTGTAGATATATAGATAATAATTGTATCCCATTTATTTGTTTATTGGCTTCAATGAAACGTAATATTAATTTCGGGTCACATATTTTAAAGTAGTCGATAATGTTCTTAATTTTAAATCGTATTAGTTAATTTATTCTTATGTGTATATTTTAAAATTTGACATATTATATCATAATTTAAATCAGATGCTGAAATGCAATTTCTAGCATGTTTTTCCTATGATTTCCTATGATTTCCTATGACAAAAAACATATTAATTAATACGTATTTTGCCGTCGGAGCGGCGGCATCCGAGTAGAAAGGTTTAATAGGTTATCCACTGCAAAGCACGTCACATATAAATGTTACTGGATCATATTAATAGTCCTTGCAAGAACCAATCTAATCTAAAACTGATTCTATTTAAATTGAAATAGAACATTGAGAGTTTCAAGATTTTGATATATTATTATCGTACTTTTCATTAATTCATTTGTTTTTTTTTATTTACAAAAAAGACCCTGTATTTTATTTTTAAATTGTTATGTGGCAACGATATAATTTTTTATTTATAGTTTAATTCTATTAATATTAATATTAATAATAGTTTATTCTATTAATATTAATATATACTACACTTTCCACCAATAACTTTCCATCGATTCAAAATTGGCAACGTAAAAATACATTATATTAACTTCCCGTAGTGTTTGATAGTAAATTTATTATGCAGAGAACTACAATGAATAAAATGTGTTAATATTACATTCTGCAACAGATTGTGTTAATATTACAGCCCAAGGTTGACAAAGACAACAAACATGCTCTACATTAATACGAGCATCATTTATGGTAATGAACAAGGCAATGAACTTTAGAAATGAAATAGAAGGCATGTGCTGCAAGAAAGTTTTAAATGAGAAGTAATTCTTATACAACGGATTTCTTCGATATCATCAGATTGCACGATAACATTTAAGAGGTTACAATTTCTGATACGATTGACATTTGCGATGACTATCACCAAGGCTCAGGGACAAACAATGCCCGATTTTGGACTTAAATTAGAAAATCAATGTTTTTGCACAGGTAATTATATGTTGATCAAAGAGAATTTGGTCTATTTGGTATAAAAGCATTCATTATTGAGTAATATTAATTGAATGGGAATATCTGATACAGCTATATGAAATATTGCAAGGAAGTTTTAAATGAGAAGTGATTCTTATACAACGGATTCCTACGATACCATCAGATTGCACGATAACATTTAAGAGGTTACAATTTCTGATACGATTGACATTTGCGATGACTATCACCAAGGCTCAGGGACAAACAATGCTCGTTTTTGGACTTGAATTAGAAAATCAATGTTCTTTGCACGGGTAATTATGTGTTGATCAAAGAGGATTTGGTCAAAAATATCGTGCATCAATTAGTTTTAAACTAGATTTATAGAAGTTTTCATTATTGAGTAATAATAATTGAATGGGAATATCTGATACAGCAATATGGAATGTTAGATGTTGAAACGTGTGAATAATTGAAATTAGAATAATGTATGTAATGTAATAAATTATTTATATTGTATATTTTTATATATTGTGATATTTAATTTTAGGAAAATGTTATGCAGTTAATTGTATGTTTTCATAATGGTGTTTATGAAATATGTGTATGTTGAAAGTAATATAGGTGGTGTTTTAAATAAATAGCAAATTTGCTTAGAATACTATATATTATAATTATTTGTTATTATAACGAGAATTATTTAGAAGTGTTTTTTGAATAATATTTAAATATAAAATACATATATACATGTATATATAATTTAAATATCGCTGGTTAGAAAATGAAAAATAAAGATACTAATAGAAAATCTTTACAACCAACTTGTATCGAATACTTTTATCACTTGATCACTTATGATAAATTTTATAAATTTATGCTAAACTTTAATTTTTCTTAAATATAAATTTTAAGGAAATTTTGATCAATGGTATTGGATCCAGGTTGATCCATGTTGTTCAAATAATAACCACTGCAAGGCGGTCAAAATATTTTTGATGGCAAAACGTTTGCCGGGTCAGTTAGTATATATATATATATATATATATATATATATATATATATATATATATTAATAATACATAATAAAGTTATATTGGCATAGTGAATGTTTTTCTCTTAGATTCCGTTATATTTGTGACGAAAACATCTCTGGGCATTTGACAATTCTCCAAGTTTTATTTAATTAAAATCGGGCCCGTCTGCAATAATACATGTGATCTTGGACTTGCGGTCTGCCGTACAGAATAACACGTCATTCGTAACAAAAGCTTTCCTGCGCTACTGCCTGTGCCGATCGTGAATGTGTTCGCCTAGTAAAAATCTTAGTAGGGCGTTATAGCTACCGCCCGCAGAGCAGGTCAAATGTGGCCCCGAATGGACGCTTAAAATAGATTAGTTGATCCCTGTGATCTTTTCCGGGTGATTACTTGGGATAGTAGTTTTGTTCGTCTGAATTTATACTATGTACAATAGGAATTGAAAGAAGTCAATACGTTTGCAATAGTAATATAGAACTGACTCGGGATTCGATTCTTGTACGCTTTTGCAATTACTTGATTGATTGCCAAACTTGCGACGGCGGTGCGATCGCGCTTCGTTTGCTACGTGCTCGACAGAAAAGAGCATGTGGTTTTTATTTCCAAACTCTTGTTATTGGACTTGTTTTTTAAGCGATTTTTTATACATAATTGAAAATAGTAAACACTGTGCAGATGCATTTCTCAATTTTAAATTTGGTACTGCCAAAGGTGTGGCTCATAAGAAAAATTTATTCTCAATTCGTAGTTTGACTAATTTATTTTGATAATATGTCAAACTTGGTGCATATATATATATATATAGTGCTTTTAGGCAAACTGCTGAAACTTTCCGTACCGTAATTGTTCGATAAAAAATGAATGCTTTCAAATATATTATTATAAATACAGTAACAATAATTATTCGTTGACAATATGTAAGATCTTAACTTAAATGTGAACAAATCTTATATATACATGAACGACCATATATTTTTAAACGGGTTGAAAAAGATAGAGCATTGCTTCGCGAAATGCATCGAGCTTGAATGAGATTATGCTGAAAAAGAAATTGCCACTTTTCCAAATTGTTGTTTTTTCATTGGTAGACTTAAGTCGTTAACGTAAGTATTTATTTAACGAGCCTCACAATATATTTAAAATTAAATTTTAATATTGCATAGTTTATATCCCAACTCTTGTTATTCGACATGTTTTTCTAAGTAATTTTTTATACATTATTTAGAGTAGTACAAACACAAATTAATGTATTTTTGTATTTGAAACTTCTACGAAAGCTATGGAAACTTCTACGAATGCTAAAGAAAAATTATCTCAATTTATAATTTTACATATATTAGATTCGATACATTGCAGCTTGATTGTTGATAACTAGATGTTTTCCAGATTTTTTTGAATTTTATTATTTGTTATCATGAGTTGTGTACATTTTATAAAATTTACAAAGAAACAGCGGTACAGAGTTTCATTTTAAAAAAGACAATTTTATATATAATTTTCATACAATCGATCGCAAGTAGCATTAGAATAATGTAACGAATATTGAGCATTATGTTATTTACTTAAAACTTTGAATCTATCGACAGTAAACTGTATATAAAGGTTTTTAAAAGCAAAAATTCTTTTAAGTGTTAAGCACTTGTACGTGCTTATACAATAAGTTTCTTCATGAAAAGAGAAAACGTTTTTCCGAGCATGCTGTTATGGGTAAATTATGAGTTTCTGTGGATGTTTTTTAAAATTAGCAAACAGGTTCGTCCATTTCCTCGATGTATTATTATACCTAGTGACATTTATTTCATTATTCAACAAATCAGTATGAAAATGCTAAATAAATGGACAGATTTTTATACGTTGAACAATCAAGTTTTAATGATTAGCGCAAGTACATATCTGTCAAAAAACTTTAATGCGCATTTCTACAAATCCCGCGTAATACGGGGTTTCAAAAATTCAAAATCTCTTTTTAATTAGTTTTATGAATATATTATATAAATATTTCATGAATATATTATGCTTTAACACTAGAATGACAGAGGTTGGTTGCATACTTATTTTGCCTGATTGAGTCAATTTAACTCAATCGTCAAAAATGCTGTTTTTTTTTAAGTAATATAATTTTATTACAAATAAACCTTATTTCAAACTTTCTGTATAAGGTAAGGGGCCCAGTTTCTGACCTTTTTAGAGTGACGGTGGAGGTTAAACTATAATAATTAATATAAAACTTAACTTAATGAAGAAAATTATAATTTTATCTATTAGTTTAGGATTTTTAAAATAAAGTAATGTGCATAAAAAAATTATTTGAACTAAATTTATATTTTAAATTGACGTTTTAAAAATTGACATTAAAAGCTCCAGTTTCTGACCCTCAGAATTCTTCGTGTGGCAGTTTCTGACCCTGACCGTAGCCCAATTTCTGACCCTCAAATTTAATCATGATTAGGTTATGAAGTGCTTACTAATTTTAAATAAACTGAAATTATTATTAAAATAAATAAATTAAATATTTATTCTAAAAATATACAGTTTGTTAAAATTTAACGTATAAATAGTTCAAGTCTTGTTATAACATATTACACAAACAAAAAAATTAAAATTAATTATTTAAATTACTTGGACTTTTTTTTTATTTTAAGAGCTTTTTGTTTCTTTTTTTCTTCAAGTTTTTCTTTTTTAATTATTTTTTCTGCCTCCTTGATGGCTTTATTTTTGGACCTTTCAGCTTTTTTCAATTCTTTTTCTTCTTCTAATTTTCATTTAATTAATTGTAATTGTATAATTGTATAATAATAAAAATATTAGTAAACTAAAACAGTCAAAATTTAAGCGTTGATAAAACTGACATTTTTTATTAATAATTTTATCACTTAAAAGATGTATTTACAAGATTTAAATACAATCTTTCATTTATACCAATGAATATTAAATGTAAATTTATCACTTTACTACGAAAAATAGTAAAAAAAAAAATAAGATAACAATAAATATTATTATTTTTACATTTAATGAACAAGTGACTAAAAACATGTGACACATAACCTAGCTTTTAGAAGGTTAGAATTGCAGGGTCAACAACTGTGACATACACTTAAAATTGAGCCTAGTTATTGACCCTCAAATTTCAGTAATAAAACTAAATTTAATATGTTTTATAAATATTTTAAAATAAATTTTAATTAATTATTGACTTATTTGTATATTTTTAGTTAGATTTTCGTACTTACATCATAATTAGTGCACGAACTCAATTGTCGTAGCTCCTTACATAAACTGTTTAGACTAAAGCTAAAAAATGGCTTCCACAGTCACTTTTGGTTTAAAAAATTTTTTTATTTAGTTAATATTTTTTATATTTTTTTAATTGACATTAATGAGGCATAGAATAAATTACTGTCAATTAAGAAAAAATTTATTTTCTCATTAAATGTATAGTTTTTTAATTAATTCCAAAAAAAGTTGAAAAGGTCAGAAACTGGGCCAGGGTCAATAACTGGGTCTTTTACCTTACATTTTTTATTTTTAAAACACACATTGCGCATATTTTTGTATTTCATTTGCAACAAACGCCATTGTTAACATCCCGGAAGGTAAGTTATAGCAATCGTAAAATAATCGAAAATGAAAGTTTTTATATATATTTACGTTTCAAAGTTTCTGAATATTATGGCATACCTTAGAAAAAATGGGTGTATATGGGTGTGTGTATGTGTGTGTGCGGTTACAAATTTTCGTCGACGATTTCGGTAACACGGTTCAGTTTTTGGCATAGACAGGTCTAGCCGTTTAAGACAACAGGGCGACCGATTTTAATAATTCAAAAAACATTTTACTTGTATTGACAAGATGAACAACTTATTTTGATGAAGGCAGGTCTAGCGGTTTCAGAGATCTAGTGAAAAAATTAAAAAAATTGCCACTTGGCGGTCAAAAATGATCATTAGACATATGCACATAAAATTATCAGGTATAACGATAGAGTACTTGATCTAAAAGAACATACTAAATCATTAAAGTTCTACGGAAACTTGTTCAATAATAAAAATTATTGATTTGTGAAAATTTGCTTTTAGAAAATACTCCGAGTTAACGTGTTCTTTTGTTTTCAATTATGAGTAATAAATTCACTCGAAATACTTTTAATAACTCATAAATTAATTTATTCCTTATTGATTAATTCGATTGATTACACATATCGGAAAGTTTATGTAACTTGCCTCGAGGCAAAATACCAATACTAACTAGTTTATTTTCGTACATTAACACACAGAATAGTTCCAAGAGGACCTAAAAATACAATTATAATCAAATATAATACAACCAATTTTTTCTTTACTTTTTTGTTCATAGCCCTATTTGGTTACAGTCCTGTACTCTTTATAAATAGGCTTCTCAATTTGATAAGATTATATGTTATTATTTATCCATTTATTTTATTACATAGGCCACAGAATAGTTTCAAGAGGACTTCCAAATACTATTATAATCAAATGTAATACATACTAATATAATACTTAATATGACAATATCATAAATTAACATAGAATAGATTAAAATACTAAAACATATTTCAAAATATAATCTTAATGATATAAATTATATATCATAAATATAGTCTCAATGATCAAACTAAACCATTAAAGTCCTACGGAAACTGGTTGAATTATAATAAACATTGATTTTTGAAAACTTGCTTTTAGAAAATGCTCAGAGTTAACGAATTCATTCGCTTTCAATTATGTGTACTAAATCCACTCGAAATTTTAATCAGTCATAATTTTTTTTATTTTTTAATGATTACGCAGATTAATTACACGTATCGGGAAGTTCATGTAACTTGCCTCAAAGCAAAATGCCAATACCAACTAGTTCGAAAATAGATCAAAGAAATTGTAAGAAGGTGATCTTGGTAATGAAAAAAAAAAGAATATTGGAATATCTCAATTATTTCCAGTTGAATATTGGAATATTGGAATATCCCAATTATATCCAGTTGAATATATCGCACAAATTTGCTTTCATCGTTTGGTAGAAAATAACTTAGTAGAATTAGTTTTTTGTAAACGATTTTAACACAAAAAATACTTTTTAGTTCCATTGGCATTTTTTTTCTATTCTGAAAATAAATTATTTCCAGGGAAATGTTATCGTTTACGAGACACGTTTCCAGCAGTAACTTCTCCTATATAATACAAATCGCTGACAATTGACTACGAACATGAAGTGGAAGTCGATGGTTTTTCAATAGTTTTGTAGCCGTACTCTCATCTCGATGAGTTTGCAATAGAATTGCATATAGAGCATGCTATTTACATACATTTAAAAAAGCATTTATTTCGGTTTTAATGCGCGTCCGATTCAATCGAACAAGTTACAACTGCGGAAATTTTGATCTCAAGTCACGAAGGAAATAAATTTTTATGGGTCTTTTGAATAGAACATACTGCATATCAAGATTCTTTTATGATGCACCAAACCTTTATGATGGATAATTGGTATTGTGAAATAAGCATATTCTAATCGATGTAATTATATATTCGTTTGCATTTGATTCAATCGAAAATGTTGCAATTGCAAAAATGTTGATCCCATCACGCAGAAAATGCTTATGGATGTTTTAAAAAGAACTTTAAGCACATCATGTCTTTTTAATGATGCACTAAATCTATATAATCTTAGACAAAAAGTTTTAATGTATGTTTGAATAATTGGTGTCATCAAACATGTTTTATTTTTTTTAATATTTTATTTTATTATATATAACTACAATTTTATTTTGAAAATATTTGCTTGTGCAACATGCTTTTTGTCTTCTGTTAGTTGTGATTAAATACTTAAATTATGAATTGATCTGACCAATCATGTTTTTTTATACTTTGATATTTCAAATTATTTTACATACTTTTCAGTTTGCTGTAATTGTTTTTTATCGACATTTGCACGTATAAAAAATTTCATATATAAGAATTCGTGAAAGTTATTCGAATGGCTGGTAAACGCATTAATCACAACTGCTATTATGTATTTGTGGTATTAAAGTGACCAATATATCCTGGATTTTTTTTATATTTGATTGTTATTTAACCTCTGCTATAATTTTTTTAATCAATCATATTAAAAAAGTCATAATTATGTTTGTACTTCAACGTTTATTTCTGATTATGAAATTTAAAGCTATTTTTTTGAGGTTTCTTAAAGAGCTGCTTTAAAGATTTGGTATTGTATCAAATTTTTTAGATTTTTTTATACATGTTAATGTTAGACATTATTCATGTTTTTTCTTCCATCCAGACAATTTTTCTTCTGATTTGTTGTTATATATTTGACAAAATTAAGATATACATATCAACAAATTTTTTTTAGTATTTTGAATCTCACATTTAAATCCAAGATTCCTGAATTCCTGGGTCAGCACTTTGAATTTGGTGTTATGGCTTTGAATGCTTGTAAAATGGTGGAAATGAATGGTATTTTTGTAAAATTTCTCTCCGGTTTTAATAAAATAAAAATTAGTGTTATATTTCTCATGAATATTACCTAGATTTTTTTCAGTAATAATTTAGCATCCACGTCGTATATACATCGTCGTAAACGCAAATATTTTACCTCATTATGATTTTAGGTTGGATGCATGAACTATAATTTTATTTTCTAATTCTCGTATGAATTAGTACTTATCGTATTCTGTTCTCCATGTCTTGGACAGATTTTTTACGAATTTAGATATATTTTTCCTGAAAGATTTTCATCCTTGTCGTTTTTCGATTGGCTAATAATAATGTAACTTATTTTGAAGATATTTTGTCGTAATAAAATCCTTGTTTATTAATTTTTGGTTAATGTAACTGTCATTAATTTTTCTATTTTTCTTAATCTAGACATATTTCTTTTTGATTTGATTTTAGATATTCGACAAAATTAAGGTAAACATATTAACACAAATTTGAATATTTTGAATTTGGCATTTAAATCCATTATTTCTGTATACCTGGGTCAGTATTTTGAATTTGATTTTATGGCCTCGGTTACATGTAAAACGTGGTCTCGTATTTTTTGTTAAACGTACGTGGTCTCGTATTTTTTGTACCCTTAAATTTTAATAGAATAAACATTAGTATTATATTTTCCATGAATATTTCCTACTTTTTTGGTGAAAATTTTGCATCTACGTCGTGGATTATGCATCATCGTAAGAGCAAATATTCTAAATACAGTTTTAAATTGCATACAATAACTATAACTTTATTTTCTAATTCAATCATATTTTGTTATTGATGACTAGGCAAGATATTCTTTAATTTCCTTATAAATTTTTGTCACGAGAATATTTTATTTGTTTACTTTTAGCTATATTATATATTTTGTGCGTTTATTTTAAGATACAGTTCGTTTTTTAAAATTTGATATATGTCCAAAACAAAGTAAATCAATAGTCCGATTTTAACAATTCTATCTGTTCGTTCTCTGAGAATTGAGGCATGTAAAATAAGGTCAATAGAAAACCTCTATCCATTCATTATGAACCCGTTTTCCAGACATCGTATTTTCGTTGATTTATGTCACAGACTTGGATATAAAAGGGTATTTTTGGTGTTAAATGAGGTATCGAATAGATATGTGTTTTGCCGATTTATCTGCAACTTACGACCATTTTTTAGGCATTCTCAGTACTAAATGAATTGCAAATTATCGTATATATTTAGGGAATATTTTACATATATGGACAAGTAATGTATGGAAGCTTAATGAATGATAAAAATGTATAATCAATTGATGAAATAACTTCATACAATTATTATTACAATTTTGTTTATTTTATTCTACTCCTGGGACGAACTAAAATCTGTATATCAAAATGCTTTATTAAAAGCTTAATTATTAACAATATATAAAACAATCATAAAAATTTAAAAACAATCAACAACTAAACAGCACAATTATCTTCTTGAAGCCTTGTAGAAGCCTTTTTGAAGTATAGTATTGCTTTATACCAGAACAAAACAATGCATAAAAAACTATTTAAATGGTTGATTCAAATATTCACGAATGTTCCAATTTTATACATCCAGAAAATATCTAAAAGATATTATATGCTATTTTAAATTTTTCTTAAATTTTTTTTGTGAATTTTGTAGTGATCTAATTTACTTCAAGAATTGCTTTTAGAGAATATAATTCTAACATTTGAATTAGAATTGTATTCCAAATTTCTATAAAAACTTCTGCTAGTTTTAAAAATACTCTGCAAGTTAAAAAAAAAATCTACATAACGTAAATAATATATCCTTTTTCATTGCATCATTATTTTTGAATTTGATGATTAAATGAATCCAGTTCTATATTTTCGTTCATTTCGAAAATTAAAAAAAAAACAATATCTTTTACTCAAACATATTTAACAAACATTTTGTGGCGTATTTTATGGTATAATTTAATATTCTCAAATGGTCGCAACAGTCACATGCAATATTTTGGATAATTTTGATCACCCGATATAATTTTACAGATAGTGGCATATTGTATTATTTGTATTTAAACTAACTTTATGAACATATATAGTATTTATAATGCTACAGTGAATGTTATTATATATATATATATGTACTCCGACCCTGAATGACGAGGTATGTACATATTTTGACCCTTAACGGTTTTAAATACTTTTAATTTTTAACTTTTACCATTTTTTTCAAGTGAGTAAATATTTCAAATTATACTAAATGTCTATATTTATAACACCTAAGTTAATAGTAAATAACCCTGTAATTACTGCATAGAAGACAATAACCCATTGCCATAATTCTTGTTTTTTGTCTCATCTATATTTTTATGTGAAGCATTCAACTTTCCATTGACTCTACTATAACACCAACTTGCATGTACAAGTTCAGAACACACTTTCAAAAATGGATGTGAACTTCTAAATGATTTTTATATATAAATTGTATATACAAAATAAAACCATTTATATTATTTACAAAGAATTATATAAATAACATAATTTTCATTAATAATATTTTTTAAATAATAGATTTTTTGATAAATATGGCTTCTCATATAATTAGTTCAGTAGATATTCAATTTATATATGTCATTAAATAATAAGTTATCTTTGAAATATGCATTTTAAAATCAGAATCTCCCTATGGTGTTAATTATTTTTATTTTATATGCATATGGAGATAAATATTCACGATTAGTAAATTAGATTCGTCGTTTTCGATTGTACAATACTGCAAGTTGATTTTCAACCCACGCTAATAAATACATTATTTTTACAAACTTTGTCACAAGAAATAAGTACTCTAAACAACCACCTTCAGATCTATAGAAAAATATTTTGAGGGTAGGAGTTGTTGAATGAAATGCGTCATATTTTTGGAACATACAATGACAAATAATATACGTTTACGATGGAATTTAATTTTTGAACAATTACTGAAAAAAATGTAACACTCAGCTTTACATGAAATAGTCTCGGAATATACCGAAATTTTCTTGACGTCTTGCATTATATTATACAATAATGAAAGATCATTTGTAACTTTTTTTGCATATCTTTACGTTTCATAGGTTTCTCAACACTTTGTATGTTTGGATACAATTTTTGTTTACAATTTCGGGCGCACGGATCAACCGATTTCAATAATTCAAAATACATTCGTTTCAGAAAAAAAACATTTTTCTCAGATTTTTGTTTCTTTTTAAATTAAAAAAAAATATTTTCAAAAAAACTTTTTTTAATATTTCAAAACTAATAAAAAGTTTATTTCTGTACAAATTCCCGAAAGAATTTTAAAATGTTGGACAGAGTCTGAGTATTATTTCAGTCAACATATTTACGATAATTGTAAGAATATATAGAAATATAAGGTCTATGATGCATTCATTCGTCATTTAATACATACAAACATAAATGTACAACACCGTTTGTCGCCTAATTTATGAGCTCTTATATTTTGTCTATAATATACGAATTATTAAACCATTTGTATATATTTCAAATAATTATCATACATGTATCAATTTTTATTAATCATTGAATAATTTTCTCCAAATGTTTAATTACAGTATGGGAAGTTCGAGCAATATTAAATTTTATCATCATTTATAATCATAGTGAAAAATGTAATAACAATATTTCGAGGAACTATAATAAAAGCACTCGAGAATTTACTATAGCCTTCCATATAGCATGTTTATATGAGAAAAGTAGTTTTTATCGCTCATATATTAATTCAATATATTTTTGTGGTCGATAAATAAATTCTGTGCAAGTACTAGGAATCAGATATAAAACGTGACAAATTACACATGGACATAAGGACAGTCGTCGGGAAACCAGAGAAAAACTAAAAAAGTTGCAGTGTTTGAAATATCATCGATAGAATTTTCCGAAGCGTCGTGCAATAAATAATATAATAATATTATATAATAGGTTCGTTCTAACGCGTGCATGCAGTTTTGCACATATCCGTTAGAATTTTCAATGATTTGATCCTCCCTCGGACACTCACTACCCATATTCATAAACTCTATTTTTTTGTTATGGTTGACAAGGAATTTTCAATTTCAGAATATCTCTCTGTAGTACTCTCTGAAGCGGCATCAAAGAGTTTTATGTGTAATATCTCCTTGCGATATATATATTAATGTATATAAGTCGTTTTCATACAAAGCGGTCTATAGTATTCAACCGATTCATATATTTATACGAATGAAGATCTGGATATTTTTCTTTCATTAGCTGATTATTGGCTCCTTAAATTTAAGATTATGAGACCAAACTTCGATTATATTTATAAAGCTATAGAGGTGTCCATGGCGTCGGACGTGATTTGCTTTTACGTATTTGGGAGCAATTTTGTTCATTTTATTGATACCAACCAAATATGAACTACAAGAGGCTACTAATGTATGTTTTTATTTGTTTTAAAAGGCCAAAGAAAAGTTACAATAGAAATATTATATATATATATATATATATATATATATATATATAATAAAGAAATAACTATTGGTGTGTGGCATCGTGCCTTTACACTCACGAATATGCGCATTTGTTTTATTTTCTAAAGATTTGAAATAAAATCTTTATGATTGAATTATAATTATGACATTTGTTATTATTTTTTAGTTGTGTGTTGTACCATGGTTATGTTAGTACAGTTGTTGAATTTTTCATGGGAATAATATTAGCTTTTAGTTGATAAAACTATCTAGTTATTAGGCCACTGAATTATCTATTGCAGTGATCCCCAAAGTGGGTCTACATGGACTGTGTCAACGTCCAGGGGGGGGGGTCATGTTGACAAAAAAATCAGAGTTTATAAAAGAAAAACAAGGGTTATTTACAGTGGATGACAATGCCCCATATTAATAATATTAATATCTATTTACCCATATTATAATATCTAAAATAAAGTAATATAAAATAATTATAAATTAAACTATGAAGTAAATAAAAATATTTTCTTTTTATGAAAATGCGTAAGATATACTATAAATTGGTCTTTGAATTGTGGTTTAAATATGATTGAGCTTGTAGAGACCTTATTTGCTGACCAGTGAAGATCTTGGAAATTTCTTCAATTCTATCTGCTTGTATAGACTATTATAGTATATTCAAATAATAAAATTGTAAAAGTAGTGAGCCCAAGGTTGAACCCTGATCGAATACAATTATATAAATTTATTTTAATATTATTATACATGATAGCAATAATAGAACCTTAAATAATCACTTTTATTGCACTATGTTAGAGTATGAAATAAATCATATATATATATATATATATATATATATATATCTTGCTCCCAGGGGCTCAAATTGTTCCAAATTAATAAAAAACTATTTTCTGAAAGCTTTAGCTCTCAATATTAACATTTAGATAGAGCGCAATTTAATCAAAGTTTGTATGGAAAGAGCATGGAAAAATTTTTGAAAATTAAAAAAAAAATGTTTTAGGTATAACTTAGCGGCAAATGAATGAGTTTTATTCATTCATTTGTTCGCTAAACTACACCTAAAACATTTTTAAATTTTTTTTAAATTTTTCCATTATATTTCCATACAAAACTTTGATTGAATTGCGCTTTATCTAAACGTTAATATTAAGAGTTAAAACTTTCAGAGAATTGTTTTTTATTAATTTGGAACCATTTGAGCCCCTGGGAGCAAGGAAATTTGAAAATGACCATATTAAGGACCACCCTAATATATATATATATATATATATATATATATATATATATATATATTTATTGAATAGTCTTGAATTTGATGTTGATATATATGTTTAATTTGAGTTAAAAAGTCGGGCGTTACTTCAATAAAAATAATATGAGAGTTTTTTTTAAAATTTATATATTTAAAATCCATACGTTAGGGGAGCATCTTAGCCTTCATTCAGTGGTAATCAATTTAAAATTTTGTATCCTAATATAACATATAAAACCATTATTAATCCATGGTATGAGTATGTGTACATTGATAAAATATATATATTTTTAACATCACAGATGGTATAACACACCAATAAACATGACAACTCAACAAGTTGTCGTAACTATGTATTTACTGTTCGGAGTTTAAGATAGAAATGTTTCTATCTTTTAATTGTTTCATCTAACCAATAATTTTATCAGGTCCTTCAGCGCACAAAGTGTACTATTTTATATAAATGTATATTTAAATATAATGGAACATAATAATGTAATCTTATGCTATTTGTACATACATAAATACATATGTACACACTCCGCACATGCACCTACATGTAGACTCAAACGCACTAATAACATTAGCAAATTCTAATAAGTATTATTCTTTTTTAACAATATTGATGTTTGTTTGACAACAGTTTAGGTTTGAGCACTGTTCGTTGACCACCATTGCTACTCTATTCATAGGAACATTTAATATATAGTTTTTTTTTTGTGATTTTTTAAGTCTGCACAATACGGTTTGATCAAAGTCCTTGTCTCGGAAATATCAATTTTATTTTAGTATCTCATAGAATCAATTTACTGTCGTTTGCTTAGATTATTGGCATAGCATTTTTCCGTAAAAAAAAATGAATTTATGTACACTAATTCTTCTTGATTCCGCAAAGTATTTTAGGTGCTTTTCAAATTTTTTTGCACTTTATTAAGTTAAGGGGGTTGTACTTTTTTTTGTTACAAAACATGCAAGATATTTGTTTTTGTTTTTCTCTAAATGTATTTATCATAAAGAAATGCGATTTTTTTTTAAACAAAAATCACAAAATCATATAATATTAAGAAATTTTTTATTTTTTTTTCGCCGCCATTTTTTAACCAGGGGGCTCCAAAGTGGGCAATGCAAAATCGATCTCGTTTGCGGTGCCGCAGATAAATCCGTTGCGCATCGCCTGAAACAAAAAAAAAACGAAACTACGTTGAAGAAGAAGTTTGAATACAGTCCCCCTATCAAAATGAAAGAAAAAAAGCAAGAAGGAAAAAATGGCAGCTATTTTAAAAAAAATGGCCTGTTTTTTGAGACAAGAAGCTTCGCAAATTTTTTTTGCAGTGGTGAACAAATTAAAAAATAAATGCAAGTCGATCCGACCTGTAGTTTTTTTTTTAATTTGTGGCACCGCATTGAAAAAAGTCAATTTAAGAAAAACGTATTTAAAGTTTGTAAAATAATGTACTAAATACACCATTTAATTTAATGTACTAATACACCATGGTGTTCAAAGGTGCTGACACATTAAAAAGGTCATGTGCATTACGTATTATAATGAAAAAGAGAGCAGCTGGCATACAATAGCTCGCGGAGCGATGAAAAAAACGGTTTCAGAGAATCAATATAGAGATATATATATATATATATATATATATATATATATATATATATATATATATATATATCTATAACTTAGTCGAAAAAATAGATATTGAGATGATTTTTTTTTAAATAATTCTAAGGTTTTTAGCTTTCATAATATCAAAAAATCTCAAAATCGAAAAAAAATATAAAGGAACAACCCCCTTAAGGTGTCCAAATATTAACAAAATTTCTACAGAGTCAATTATATAGTTTGTGTTGTGAACTAATTTGTTCAAAACAAGTAACATTTTATTAAATATATAATAATTAATTTTCAGTACTGTTACAAATATTATATAGCTTTAGACAACTATAAAAATTATAGCTATTAGACTCATAATTAATAATTGTAAATGTCTAATATTTTAGTATTATTTATTGCTGCATTCTCTATGAAAATTAGATTTATATGAAAAAATACAAATATAATTTCCTACCATTTAAAAACGGGTAGTACATACAACTTAAGTTTGCACAAAATATTTCTCTTTGAAAACATATTGCTTGATCCTATTACTTTAAAATACCGAGCATTTATTTTTACGACAGCAGATATAAGTTCCAGTAAATCGTATACAGATGTTCTGTAGCAAGTACAATTTATAAATACAACTCATGTTCGAGCAAGTTATCTCTCACATAAATTAAGGTTATCATTAAGTTCGAAGAATTTATAAGCTGGCTTCATGAGCCACTATAGCGTTTTATTGCGCAAGTCCGACGTTATGACTATTGCATTTCGTGATGAACATTTAACACTTCCATAGAAATGCAGTTTCGTTTTAATTAGTTCCAACTTGGCACTTCACATGGCTACTGTAAGAACATCTAAAACGTGAACTTTCAAATTACGTACCTATAAAAATCGCAGGTCGATATTGTTTCCACTATTCACTCTTAAGCCAAGTAACAGTACATTCACATTTAATTTTATGTAGGGGAGACTGGTTGTGGTTGAACTACTTTCTCTATATAATTTTGTTAAATTACGAGTTAGCTGGGGAAAAAGGTAAGTTGAATAGTATTTTGAAATTTTTAATACTACAATGTCATAAAATGTTTCATCACAAGTTTATCACTGACACCACTACCATATCCTTGGAGTCTAAGGCTTAGACCATCCGTACCCAGTCTCTCATATATCTTACAATAATTTTTGGTACTGTGATGTGATATATAAGATATTTTGTTATCATTTTAGAGACTTGCACACTTGCATCCACAAACTAGGTTTCAATTTTATGATTATTCTATGTGCTCCTATAACGCGGGATCCGTTCATCGGTCTATAACGCTCACCAACCTCTTAAGACTCTAGTAACTAGATATTATTAAAAAAGAATGCGCGTAAGGTTCACACGCAATTGAAGTAAAACTTATTTGCTACAGTACAAAGTTTTTTTTATTGATTTGAAAGACTGAAATAAATTGATGAATACTAAAGAATATGAATTATAATTGAATTTCATTCACAAGCTGAATGTGTAGTTCAACAAACATCTTAAGTTTGGTGATCTAAGCTAGTCCAGTGTTATTATTAATCATTTTATATTGATAGATATCATAGTCCTAAACAACATACTAAAATTTTAATTCCCTACGGCAAGTAGTTCATCTTTAAAAATTCATCAAAATTCGAAGAAATATTATAGTCAAAAGCGTCAAAAGTTGCTTTTGTGTTGTGATGAGTCAAACATTATCAATTCATTAAGATTTAAAATAGTTACGAAAATAAGCTGCAATTTTAGGGAATGCAAGCACGTGTCTGTGCAATAAAATTAATATAATTACAGATATATTAAATGTGTTTGAACAAATTCTATTCGAAATCGCAATGTTTACATTTGATTGAGATCGATAACTTCATTCTTGAAATAAACAATTTTAAATTTTATCTAAATATCTAAATTTCAATTTAGGTTGAGGCTAAATGACACTTTCAACTAGTTCATTATATTGATTCTACTCTACTTCTACTCTACATAAAAAATATGTAAGTAATTGAAAACTGAAATAAATAAGTAAGGTAAGGGGCCCAGTTTCTGACCTTTTTAGAGTGACGGTGGAGGTTAAACTATAATAATTAATATAAAACTTAACTTAATGAAAAAAATTATGATTTTATCTATTAGTTTAGGATTTTTAAAATAAAGTAATGTGCATAAAAAAATTATTTGAACTAAATTTATATTTTAAATTGACGTTTTAAAAATTGACATTAAGAGCTCCAGTTTCTGACCCTTAGAATTCTTCGTGTGGCAGTTTCTGACCCTGACCGTAGCCCAATTTCTGACCCTCAAATTTAATCATGATTAGGTTATGAAGTGCTTACTAATTTTAAATAAACTGAAATTATTATTAAAATAAATAAATTAAATATTTATTCTAAAAATATACAGTTTGTTAAAATTTAACGTATAAATAGTTCAAGTCTTGTTATAACATATTACACAAACAAAAAAATTAAAATTAATTATTTAAATTACTTGGACTTTTTTTTTATTTTAAGAGCTTTTTGTTTCTTTTTTTCTTCAAGTTTTTCTTTTTTAATTATTTTTTCTGCCTCCTTGATGGCTTTATTTTTGGACCTTTCAGCTTTTTTCAATTCTTTTTCTTCTTCTAATTTTCATTTAATTAACTGTAATTGTATAATTGTATAATAATAAAAATATTAGTAAACTAAAACAGTCATAATTTAAGCGTTGATAAAACTGACATTTTTTTATTAATAATTTTATCACTTAAAAGATGTATTTACAAGATTTAAATACAATCTTTCATTTATACCAATGAATATTAAATGTAAATTTATCACTTTACTACGAAAAATAGTAAAAAAAATATAAGATAACAATAAATATTATTATTTTTACATTTAATGAACAAGTGACTAAAAACCTAGCTTTTAGAAGGTTAGAATTGCAGGGTCAACAACTGTGACATACACTTAAAATTGAGCCTAGTTATTGACCCTCAAATTTCAGTAATAAAACTAAATTTAATATGTTTTATAAATATTTTAAAATAAATTTTAATTAATTATTGACTTATTTGTATATTTTTAGTTAAATTTTCGTACTTACATCATAATTAGTGCACGAACTCAATTGTCGTAGCTCCTTACATAAACTGTTTAGACTAAAGCTAAAAAATGGCTTCCACAGTCACTTTTGGTTTAAAAAATTTTTTTTATTTAGTTAATATTTATTATATTTTTTTAATTGACATTAATGAGGCATAGAATAAATTACTGTCAATTAAGAAAAAAATTATTTTCACATTAAATGTATAGTTTTTTAATTAATTCCAAAAAAAGTTGAAAAGGTCAGAAACTGGGCCAGGGTCAATAACTGGGTCTTTTACCTTAAATACAAAATGCATTTTTATTCAATGGTAAAATGTTTTATCAACTCGATATCATAATCTTGATATTTATATTTTTATTAGAAACTTCATATAATTATTAATTAAATCAAACATGAATATTTTTTTTTGTTTTGTTTTTTTTATTTTGTATGCTAAATATTTTATCAAACAATATACTTGTATGTTTTTCCCAATATTTGCTATAGTATGTCAACAAAATTTAGTTTTATATGAATTTCATTCCCAATATTTGCTATTTTCAGTCTATAATTTGCCTTTTAGAGATTTATACCCTCCGTGAAATGTATTAACGTCATTATTTTTATATAGACGAAAAAATTCAAAAGATATTGTATATTCAATGATATATTTAATTATAATGCTTTTTTTTACTTATTACGGTCATTTATTTTTTTCTATATATTATATATTTATATTTATTATAGCATTTATCATATGACTCTGTTGCTTGCATTTCCCTATTTTATTCTGAAAGGCTTACTTTTTTTTGAATAAGCTTTAGTATAATGTGATTTGGTATACTATCTTACTATAGTAGCAACATGTATAATTTAGTCTTTCGAGAAAAATATTTGTATGCCGTTCTTCAAGCTTTTGTAAAAAGTATGGAAAATAATTGAAAACTTTATTATACATTAATATTTAAATAATTTATTTTTATCAAAGAGGTTTTACTAAACATCAGCAACATTTCATACAATAACTAACTTTATTGAATTAATTTCTTGTACATATATTTATATTTATCATTTTATTTATCAAAAAAGGCGTTTCAAAATTGATCATGCTCCTGAAATACTCCTTTTTTGAAAGTGCATGTAAAAATTGTAATTTTATATCTTTGTTTTTTTTTGCATACGCAAAGATTTTTTTTAATATTATAAGTATTTTTTTTTTTTTTTTTTTTTTTTTTTTTTTTATGACTCGTTTTATTTAGCAATCAGAAATACATTAAGATTCCTATGAGCTAAAATGACAATGTAAGAGCGATGCCTAAGAAGAGCTCCAATAAGATCATCTCAGTTTAACAATTAATATAATAATATTATATTAGACCTAATCTAAGACCAAGTCTAAAGGCCATTGTCGTTTTAATCTTCTTGTACCGTAAGGTTTAGTAATTTCTACTATAGAGGGGTTCGAATGTGAGTCCAGTTTGCGTTTGTATTTTTCTTTGAATTCTTGGAAAGTTAAATGCACCGTTTTCATCTTGAGGTCGCTGTGAATGGTTTCATTTGTTACGTACCATGGAGAATTAAGAATTGTTCGTAAAATTTTTGACTGAGTTCTCTGCATTATAGCTATATTAGATTTGTAAGCACATCCCCAGAGCTCAATTCCGTAGGTCCAGATTGGTTTGATAATTGATTTATATAGCAGCAACTTATTTTCAACAGTGAGCTTAGACTTTTTACGCAGAAGCCAATCAAATTCTTTCATTTTGATCATTATTTGCTGCTTTTTTGTTTTTATGTGGCTTTGCCAAGTAAGTCTGCTATCTAAATGAAGACCAAGATATTTCACTATGTTCTGTTTCGGAATCTGGACGTTGTTTAAATAAATTGGAGGACAAGTACCCTCTCTCAGGGTAAATGTGATATGAGCTGATTTGGTTTCATTTATGCAAATCTTCCATTTGGCAAGCCACATTTGTAGTTTATTGATATGTTCTTGCGTTTGTCGGGAAGCTTGATCAGCACTGTGATTACTACTTAGTATGGCAATATCGTCAGCGAATGTAGCAAGTGTCAGATTTTCAAGTAATGGGAGGTCCTTTGTGTATAAAACATATAAGAAGGGTCCAAAAATACTACCTTGTGGAACTCCTGACATTATTTTGTGGAAATCAGATGTTACTTGATTTACTTTTACTTGAAAAATCCTATCTTGTAGATATGATTTGAAAATCCCATAATACCTAGATGGAAGGTATGCTTTTATTTTATATAAAAGTCCTGGGTGCCAAACCTTATCGAATGCTTGTCGAACATCCAGGAAGACACCACTACAGAAATGCTTATTTTCAATTGACTTATGTACAGTGTCAATAACCCTGTGAACTTGCTGTGTGGTCGAATGTTCACGTCTAAAGCCAAATTGATGGTAGGGGATCCAATCTGAAGGAAGCTCATTGTTGATTTGGTCCAAAAGAATCCTTTCAAGCAGTTTAGATATTACGGGAAGCAAGGATATTGGTCTATATGAAGATACCTCAGTCAAGTTTTTGCCTTTTTTGGGAATCATTAATATTTGGGCAGTCTTAAATGATTTTGGCCAGTATTTTTGAAAGATAGAAATATCACTGTTTATAATTTTACGATTTAATATTTTAAACGTCCAGGATTTCTCTCACTTTGTATTACAAATTAAAGTTTTATTGATGCGAATATTTAGATTTGAATTTGATTCATTATGGTAGTAACATTTAAAAAAATATTCGTATAAACATTTGTAATATGAAGCTATCGAAGTCGTCTTTTAACAATCTATCGTCTTTTAACAATTGACATGAATGACAATTTCGTCAATATATTTAGTTGATTTAAAGACGAAACTAAAATCATGTAATTTTTAGGTTTTTACTCGAAAATTTGTATAATAAAATTATCAATTATTGTAACATATTACCATCCTGATTAAATACGTCAACTTTTAATGAAACTTGAAAACACGTCGTAGTAAATTTTTTTAAATGTGGCTTCTCAAAGTCGATATAAAATTTTTAATTTATCAACACACCCATCTTTAAAAAAAATATGGATTTTTTACCCTTCAAAATATATATTAGATTTAGGAAAATATTTTTTCAACTTACGGTTGACATCGAGAACAACCGCTTTCGTCGGCGGTGGAGCCATCATAGTATTTGTGGCCTGACAAACCAATCTTGCATATAAATGTTGTCTATTCAGTACTGGAATTGTTAACCTATTTATGGTTAGGCCATCTGCTCTGCTTTCAAATGTATCATCCAAAAGTGTGTTGTCCAAAAACCATGAAAGTCTGGGTCTTGGTCGACCTGAAAAACATTTTTTTTTAATTTATAATTTTTTTAACTTCCCGTAGGGCAAGTTATAGTAATCGCAAAAAAATCGAAAATGAAAATTTTTATATATCTTTACGTTTCAGAGGTTTCTGAACATTTTGGCATACCTTAGAAAAAATGGATGTATGTGTGTGTGTGTGTGTGTATGTATGTATGTATGTATGTATGTGCGTGTGTGTATGTATGTGCGGATACAAATTTTCGTCGACGATTTCGGGAACACGGATCAACCGATTTGAATAATTCAAAAAGCATTCGATTCGTATTGATAAGGAGACGTGCTGATTAGTTTTTGGCGAAGGCAGGTCCAGCCGTTCCAAAGATACGGGGCAAAAAGTGCCGAAAACGGTAATTCAGTTTTTAAGAGAACGGAGCGTCCTATGCAGATAAAGCAGTACGATTGCTTTAAAAACAGTTCAGAATTTCCAAAGTATGTCAAAATGAAAAAAACATTTTTTTTTTCAAAAAAATTTTGTTTTCAAAAAAAATATTTTTTTTCAAAAAAAGTAATTTTTTGTCAAATTTATAGTTTCTCTCTAATTTTTTCGAAGTAAAATTTTTTCAAAAATGTTAATCGTTTTTAAAAAAATAATTTTTGGTGCGGGAAGTTCCAGCAATTTGCCTTGAGGCACGATGCCTTAATTGCCTTAAGACAGAATTCCACTTACAGCTAGTTAAATATTTGTTTCATTGTTTTTATCAGCGATCGGAATTTAATAGTTCTATGAGCTGTTCTGATGACTATTATTACTTACTGCTCTGCTAACTAACCAATAATACATAATAACTATATCGTTATTTTCATAGATGACAACGCAAACTTAATTGGTATCTCTTTTTGGTAATTTTAATTATAAAAATATTTTTAATATTGATGACTTTTTATCAATGCAGCAATATTGCATCATGACTGTTTCCATTTGAAAACTTATTTCTATCTATACTGGAAGTGAAAATAAATTTTATAACTTCTTTATAACAAGCTGCTCGAGCAAGCCCTTATTCACTAAATTTTCTTCCTTCTAATATATTTACTAAGATTTTTTCAGAATGATATAGTTTTTCAATGATTGAAACAAAATTTTGTAAATTATACTATTTGTAACGATCATGATTTTCACTTCCATATTATGTTAATATAAATTTTTATATTTCTTTATTTTGTTCAATCAGTACTGTATTAGTTTTGTTAGCAAAAAACAAGAACGAAACTAAACAAAATATAAAACAATTCTAGTGAACTTAAATCTTAAATATATCAAAGGATGGATTTGGATATGTATTAGGGTTTATACAAAAACCGACATTTCAGAAAATCGGTTTTCGAATTATAAATTTCCTAGAAAACCGGTGTTTGAATTTTATATAAAAAATCAATTTTTGCTTTAATATTCTGTAATAACAAAAAAAATTATCGGCAAATTTTGTGTGGTTTGAAACAGTTTTTGACTTAATTTATTTAATGTTTAGTTTTATGAATAGTAAACAAATTAATATTAATTTCAATTATTAGAACAAAGGAAAAAAGGTCATGCATCATTTTCACATATGAAAATATAAATATTTTTATGATAGTGGAAAAAGAATAAAAAAAATAATAGTCGATGTCTCTATATCAGACTCAACATATATAGTTCATATTTGTGTAATAGTAGTAATAGTAGTTTTAGAATATTGTGTGCCTTTTTGAATTAACTATTAATATATGACTTCACCATTTTATTATGAGAAGCTTTATAGCAAACGAATCACAACAAAAACCACGCAATATATATATTACAATTACAAATTAATATATTACAATAATGAAATATTATTTGTTTAAACTTATTTATTTGCAATATCAACAAAAGTAATTTATTTCTAAAAGCAATTGACAGTGATTGTTGATATTTTGAAGAAATACGATAAAAAATATGATAGATTATAAATATATAGCTCTTTTACATTTTTCAGTAAGGTGTGAAAGTTCGATAAGTACAATACTTTTTATTATAAATAATCAGATATTTTTCATTTTAATGGCTCTTTTTAATAGTAAATTTTTAATCATGTTTATATGGCATGTATTTTTTGACGCTCAATTAGATATACGATTCGTTTTATTAAAAAATATTTAATGTATAAATCATTTCATGTTACTGATATTTTTACAATATTTGAAAGTATTCGAGCAATTCAATCAAAAAGTATTTAAATATTTATTCAAAATATATAATAAATTTATGGCACTGATATTTTTATAATATTCGAAAGTATTCGAGCAATATAGTAGAGAAAAATTCATTTTTTTTTCTTAAATGTTTATTAAAATAACGGGCAATGAATAATTCAGAAAGAAAAATTGCTGATATACTTTCTATAACATTATTCACAACAAATATGAATAATAGCTTATTTATGCGAACGCAATTATCTTCACGTTTTAAGTCAAAACCGATTCTACAGATATGCTTTCTAAATTAAAATATTATATATTGTGGAAGAATTTAAATACAAATAACGTTTAAATAACAATATATATATATATATATATATATATATATATATATATAACTACTTCATTGCATTCTATATTGTCATGATCTCATGTCATTAAAAACGGACATTAAGAAAAAGTGATCCCAGCCAGGATGGAGTACAAATAACTATTCTGACGGATTATTTATTATTTTACTGCGATATTTCAAATTGCCTTGTTTTTCCATTACTATATGCAAATATGATCAATTTAATTTGATTGTACATTATTAAAATCATAATCAAAATTTGGTTGCGGTCGTATTTAATCAAAATACGAACACATTGTGACATTTTTCTAATTCATGTTTGATGCAAACAATCTAAATTGAAAATAGTTTTAACTATTGTAAATAGTTGGTAATAGTACTGAGATAGTTTGTGAACTCAGTAAATTTTGCCAGTTCAGGGCGAAGCATCAGTATCTATCCTCAACTATAGATCAAAATGTTTTGAGTATATTGAATAAATTTTATTGAACTACTAATAATTATCATAATTTTTTCATGCATACATTCATTCTTTTATTAAAAAAATACCTAAATTATGAATTACACAATTTCTTATATTACAAGTACTAATGTGAAATTGATTGTAATTATAATAACATTAAGAAAAGTTAATGTAAAAATGAATCTTTTTTCATAAATATGACAGTAAATCAAGTAAATTAAGTCTTTGGTTCATATCATATGCTTTTTGTCTTCTATTTCATTTTTTTTATTAATTTTGCTGCTATCAAAAACCTCATCAATCACAATATTTCGTGCCATTCAAATTATTTGACAATTGTTTTGGGGATATTTCAATTTTTACATCTATGATAATTTTGTAACTTTATTGACTAAATAAGAGACAAACTGAGAACTTATTAAAAAAAAATAGACTTCACTTAGTTTTTCTCTATATATAATAACGGCGCGTTCAAAATCAAAAGATTGTACTACTAAAGAAATTGTACTAATTTTTAATAATAGATACTATTTTGATTATCATTAGGTAATATTCAATAGGCTTATTTCAACTTGTATCTAATTGATGGTATCTTTACTGTATCATAGAGATGCTTTTTAATGACATGAAAATTGTGATGATATTTTGTCCGCCAATTCAGTATTTGCCATTAGCATTTGAATCCTGAAATTTTCAGTTAAGCGCATTTTATTTTCTAGAGTTTTCAAAGATGTATGGGGTAGTTTTATCTAGTAGATAAAATTCTATTTTAATAAATTTTACAAATTACATATGCAATGGTAAACGTGTTTTCTAGCAGGACAACGTTCTCTGATATAATAACTTTTACTTTATTTACTTTTTAAAATGTTAAATGTTAACAGCCCAAAACTTTCCGTTTCTTCAATAAATTTTATACTAATTATTAACAATATGCAATGTTCTAATGGGCAATAGGCAATATTCAATAGGCTTATTTCAATTCATATCTAATTGATATTATTTTTAGTCTATTATAGAAGTGCATGTTAATGAACTTAGATGACAAGAAAATTATTATGGTATAATCTGCGCTATCAGCATTTGCATCTTGAAATTTTTAGTTAAGCTGTTTTCTTTTCTAAACCAGTTTCTAAAGATGTACAGGGCATTTCACTGGGTTTAATTATTATTATTTCCCAGACTTGAACCGCATATTTTGAGTCTAATCTAGTAGACACTTTTGTTTTATAATGTATTTTACAATTTGCATTGACAATGGTAAACGTGTTTTCTAACAGGACAACGTCCTCTCGTATAATAAATTATGAAATTTGTTGTTTTTAATTTTTGCTCTTTCTTGTTTATTGTTTACAAATTTAATTAGAATGAGTGCTCGCGATTATTTAGTTCCAAATGAAGCCAAGGTCACCAACTTTACGTTAATGATTACTCTATATGACACTGTCCACCAAAAGAGTTTTGAAACCTTTTTAACTTTAGCTGCATATCTGTGTTTTGTGTGATTGGTTTCTCATTATTGTTCCTCATATAAGCTTAAATATGCTGCTTATTTTAATCAATAACAAAATATTCAATCATTTTTCAAATATTATTGTTTGTAATCATTTTTAATGGTTAGAAACATTTAGATCTTATTAAAATATTATTTTTCGAATGCCTTTTAAATGTTAGTTTTTGCACTGTAAAGTGCACAAAGAAGATTTTTTCTCTAAAAAGCGTTTTAGAGATATAAAAACAATGGTTAAGCCTTTCAGAGTGTTCTTGACAGATGCTCTTCCTTCGAAAAGTTTTGAATTTACATTAAATTTAAACATATTAAACAAGCAACATTAATTCGCACAAAAAATCTGCTCATTTAGTTTTATTCAATATACATTTTTAGGAATCTTTATTTTTGTTTAAGTTTTCGAAAAGTCTTTTGCATTTTTACTTGCCCATTCACGGTTGATTAATAAACAAAGAGCTAAAAGTTAATCAATACAATTTTATTACCGCACAACTTGAAAACTTCGTGAGTGATGCAATAAAGTTTCGCCGTCGAAACAAGAAAGAGCGGTCTCAGTGCGACTTTTTCCAATATTTCCGGAATGATCTATTCTTAATTTTAAACGTGCACTATAGTTCCTTAAACTTTGTTGTCGATTTTGCTTTTTTTTTCTTTCAACAAACTTTCAAACAATTCTTCTATTCGGTTCTAAATCCGGAGCAATAAAAGTATATTATATGAGCAATAACTTGGGTTAAACTGTTTAAATCAATGCCCTGGAAGTTAGCAGAGATCGTGGCTTCCATAGAATTTGCAAAAAAAAGGGAACTACTAAGGCATTAAACTTTTGAGCGAAATTTACTAAAAATCTAATTATAATAATCTTTAATTTTATATTCTACTTCGTATTCCCTTATATATGCACGTGTTATATTAACTTCCCGTAGGGTAGTTATAATAATGGGCCGAAAATCGAAAATGATTTTTTTTTTGCATTTCTCGACGTTTTGAAGGTTTTTGAATATTTTAGCATACCTCAAAAAAAATTGATGTGCGTATGTGTGTATGTGTATGTCCGCATTTTTGTCGACGTTTTCGGACGCACGGTTCAACCGATTTGAATGGTTCAGAAAACATGCAATTCCTATTGATAAGAAGATGTGCTGATTAGTTTTTGGTAAAGGCAGGTCGAACCGTTACGGAGATACGGAGCAAAGAGTGCAGAAAATACAAATAGAGTTTTTGAGAGGACGGAGTATTCGAATTGAATTATATAAAAAACATTAAGTTTGCCATGTTTGGGAGAATATGTGATTGGTTTTTGGTAAAGGCAGATCCAACAATTTCAAAGATACAGAGCTAAATGTGAAAAAAATGGCAGTTTTTAAGAAAACTAAGCGTCCGGTTTGAATGATTCAAAAAACTTTTTGTTTGTTTCAACAAAATAAGTGCTTTTAGAAAAAAACTTGTTTCAAGTTTTTTTTTTAAATTTTTTATCAAAATAAAATTTCTTTTTGATTATTGAAAATAATTCAGATTTTAATTTTATTTCTGACTAAAGTTCTCATAAACTTTAAATAAATAATTTCAACTTTGCAATTCAGTTTATATAACTCCATATAAATATTAGACAATGTTACAGTATTTATAATAATCTATTTGAAAACATTTAATATTTCTCGAACATTTTGTTACGGTACGAGAAATTCCAGCAATTTGCCTTAAGGCATGATGCCATACACTATTAGTTTACATACAATATTTCTGTAAGTTTTTATCTTTCCGTAGGATGGGTTAAAGTAATCGCCCAAAAATTGAATATAAAAAATTTTGTACAACTTTACGATTCAGAAGTTTTTGAACATTTTGACATACATTAGAAAAAATGAATGTATGTATTTTTTAACTTCCCGTAGGGTAAGTTATAGTAATCGCAAAAAATCGAAGCTATTTGTTGATATATATCTTTACATTCAAGAGGTTTCTGAATCTTTTGGCATACCTTAGAAAAAATTTATGTATATGTGTGCGTTCGGATACAAATTTTCGTCGACAATTTCGGAAACACGGTTCAACCGATTTTAATTATTCAAAAAACATTCGATTGCTGTTGATAAGGAGACATCCTGATTAGTTTTTGGCATAGACAGGTATAGCCGTTTCGAAGATAAGGGACAAAAAGTACCACAAACAGTTACTCTGTTTCTGAGAGAACGGAATGTCCGATTTTAATAATTCAAAAACCATTTTACTTGTATTGATAAGGTGAACATCTGATTAAATTTTCATGAAAGTAGATCTAGCGGTTTCGGAAATCTAGTAAAAAAAGTACAAAAAATGCCATTTGGCAGTCAAAAATAATCATTAGACATATAAACATCAAATTATCAGGTATTTTATAGAGATTTTAACAATAAGTATAAATTTCGTTTACATTCCTGTGGGTTCCGTACCAATGTATGGCGACGCGGCGCATACGCGCTTCGATATTTCATCTCCATGCAGTTAAAGCAGTGCGATTGCTTTGAAAAAAGTCCAGAACTTCCAAATATTTCAAAATAAAGAAAACATTTTTTTCAAAAAGTCTTTTTTCCAAAAAAAATAATTTTTTTTCAAAATTTTATAGTTTCTCAAAAATCTAATTTTTCAAAGTATTTTTTTTTTCAAAAATGTAAATTTTTTGTTCCGGCAATTTGACTTAAGGCGCAATCTCATGCGCTCCACTAGTTTTTAACTTCCCGTAGGGCAAGTTATAGTAATCGCAAAAAAATCGAAAATGAAAATTTTTGCATTTCTAGACGTTTCAAAGGTTTCTGAATAATTTGGCATACCTTAGAAAAAATGGATGTATGTGTGTGTGTGTGTGTGTGTGTGTGTGCGTGAGTGTATGTATGTGCGGATACAAATTTTCGTCGTCGATTTCGGGAACACCGATCAACCGATCTGAATAATTCAAAAAACATTCGATTCGTATTGATAAGGAGACGTGCTGATTAGTTTTTGGCGAAGTCAGGTCTAGCCGTTCCGAAGATACGGGGCAAAAAGTGCCAAAAACGGTAACTCAGTTTTTAAGAGAACGGAGCGTCCGATTTTAATAATTCAAAAAACATTTTACTTGTATTGACAAGGTGAAGAACCGATCAAATTTTCATAAAGGCAAAGATCTAGCGGTTTCGGAGATCTAATGAAAAAAGTAAAAAAAAAGCCATTTGGCGATCAAAAATGATCATTAGACATATGCACATGAAATTATCAGATATTTTATAGAGATTTTAACAATAAGTATAATTTTGGTTTACATTCCTATGGGTTCCGTACCAATGTTTACGCGTTAGACGTCGACGCGGCGCTTACAAAAAAAAAAAATTAAAAAAAAATTAAAAAAAAATTTTTTTTCAAAAAAAAGTAATTTTTTGTCTAATTGTTTGTCAAAAATCTTATTTTTTCGAAGTAAATTGTTTTCAAAAATGTTAATCGTTTTTAAAAAAATAATAATTTTTGGTACGGGAAGTTCCAGCAATTTGCCTTAAGGCACGATGCCTTAATTGCCTTAAGACAGAATTCCACTTACAGCTAGTTTTTTTTTTTGTATAGCGA
The DNA here is from genome assembly GCF_003426905.1 of Ctenocephalides felis. Taxonomy (NCBI): domain Eukaryota; kingdom Metazoa; phylum Arthropoda; class Insecta; order Siphonaptera; family Pulicidae; genus Ctenocephalides; species Ctenocephalides felis. The sequence goes on along the minus strand of NW_020539726.1, from coordinate 8,884,665 downwards.
ACGAAATGCCTTTATGCATCCCAGAGACTGGTGTTTTGTCTGGGTATGTCGGACTCAATACCGCCGAAATGAATAGGAATGTGTTGGTAAGCGCGTTACTCAACAACGTCTGGACCAATTTGGCCAATTATTTTTTTAAAATGTTCGTTGAAGTCCAAGGATGGTTCCTACTGCGAGAAAAAATCAAATAAAACCCTACAAATTGCCCTTTTCTTTTTCACATACAAAAGTTTTCTAACAAAAATGTAGCATCAATTCGAGTTTTAATTTTTGTATAATGCGTAAATAAATAAGATGAATTAGAGAATTTATAAAGGTTAACTGGTGGACAGGTACATTGGGGGATATGTAAAATGGTAGAGAGGAGAACTGGTAGATAAACGAATATCTGGTAGGCAGGCCGGTAAAATGGTAGATGGATAAACAGGTTGATAGGTATATTAGTAGACAAATTGTTCAACAGATAAATTGTTCAACATGTAAATTATTGAACAAGTTAATTGGTAGATATTTAGAACAGAATGACAGGTAAAATGGTGTATTGATAAACAGGTCGATAGGTAAATACATTGACAGATAAATTGGTAAGCCGGTGAAATGGTAGATTGATTAATACGTTGACAGGTAGATTGTTGAACAGATAGTAGTAATGTTATACTAAATGTAACAAATACACATCTTTGTATATATGATAATATTAAAATGAACAGACTTAACACACTAAAACTACGTTTCGTAAAATTCAAATGTAACCCTTGTTAGCAGTCACATTGTTTAGATTTGTAGATACACTAATTAAAACAGATAGCAATAAGTTCCGTAATAATAATTATTTTAATTAAGTTTAATTTTATCCAGTACACAAGCACAGAAAACAAGCAGTATCTTTGGGTATGTCATATAATATAGTACTTCTAAGGAAATAAGACATGAGTACTACTCGTACTCTGTTTGTCGCATTCATATTCTGTTGTTGAATTTCATAGTTGAAATGCTTGTCTATTTACAAAGGAAATCGCATTGCAGAGTCAGGAACGTCGTCGGATGTATTTTCCATTCATATAAGGATTATCTTACTACAGTATAATGCAATCTGATTAAATCTGTGCTATGGTTATTTTGTTCTCCGAATTTGTGATTTCGAAGTATTTCTTTATATTAAAAAATGTGGCAGCATTTTTATCACGAAAATATACCATGCTGCTATTAACCAGATAACCCTGATATTGGCCACCAAAAAGTGGCAGAATATTTTATACTGAGGTCTATACTCGTCATATCAGTGGTTATAAAGTGTAAATTAGTAGTAGTAACTATTGGTGATGTAAATTGCGAATTTTATGAAAACATTCTTGAATTTTCAAATATTTAGAATATTGAAATAATATCTAATCTATATAAATTTGTGTCATAGTTATATTGTTTTCCGAATTTGTGAATTCGACGTATTTCTTTTCAATTTCAAGCTAGGTGCACATTTTGCTTACAAGAAATATTCTACTATTATCGAGCTAAACCTATAATATTTCATTATTAACTTCCCGAAGGAGAAGTTTGTTTTTATCAAAAAATTCGAGTTGCTAATTTTATGTTTTCTCGACGTTTCAAGCCATTCTGAATCGAATGAGACAAAATTTGGAAAAAGTATGTGTGTGTGTGTGTGTGCGCACACATTTTTTGCCGTAAATCGACGTTTTCTCAAAAACGGTTGGACCGATTTCAAAAATTTAAAAGCCATTAGATGTATCACGATGAGGACTAGCGTTTCAAAATGGACTAGCGTTTGTGCGACGATCGGCCAAACCGTTTCTTTGTAAATCGCAGAGAAGTGAAAATTTTTTTGTCCACGTTTTAGCCCGCAATTCTGAATCGATTTTGAAAATTCAAAAACTGTTCGAAGCATATTGGTTGGGAATCGACCTGATTAGTTTTTGGTAAAGATTGGCCGGGCCGTTTTCTTGTAATAAGGTGTTAAAAAAAATTTTTCGACGATTTTCACGATTTTTTTTGACGGTAGATACCATAGTCTTACAGATCATACTAAAATATTACGGACCTACGACAAGTCGTTTAATTTAAAAAAATCGTCAAAGTTTGCAAAAGTTAGTGGCGTTTGTCAAAATTACAACATCGACGTTTGCTCAAAAACGTCTGAACCGATTTCAAAAAGTTAAAAGCCAATCGATGTATTTTGATGCAGATTATTTTTTGTCAGTTTTGTGCAGCGATCGGCCGAGCCATTTCTTTGTAAATTGGAAAAAGGTGTTAAACTTTTTGTCCACATTTAAGCTCATACTACCGAATCGATTTCAAAAATGAAAAACTGTTCGAAAGATATCATTTGGGAATGATACTGATTAGTTGAAAATCTATCGAGCCGTTTTCTTGTAATTTACTGTTGAAAAAAATTTAAGCCGATTTTTATGGAACTTTTCTTTGTTCCTATATCGTCTTTGGCGATATATATTCTCGTCTTATAGAACTTACTGAAATATTACGGCCTTACAAGTATTTTAATTCTAAAAATTTATCAAAGTTTGAGAAAATGAGTAGTTTTTCTGACGTTTGCTAAAACTAAAATTAGACGATTTACTTGGTATAACGATAGAGTTCTTGGATTTAATGGATATATTAAACAATTAAAGTCCTACAAACAACTGGCTCAATTTTAAAAATTATTGATTTTTGAAAATTTGCTTTTAAAAATATTCCTACCGGGTTGACGTGTTCGATTTTCAATAATGTGTAATAAATCCACTTTGAATACTTTTAACTACTCATTTTAATTTTATGATTATTTATATATCACCAACTAGTTATATTTATCTTACTTTACAGCAAGAATTTAAGTTCTTACTATTATATGAATAATATTATATACTATTATATTTCACGTATTTAGTTATATATATATATATATATATATATATATATATATATATATATATATATATTAGGGTGGTCCTTAAAATGGTCATTTTCGAATTTCCTTGCTCCCAGGGGCTCAAATGGTTTCAAGTAGATGAAAAACAATTCTCTGAGAGTTTTAGCTCTTAATATTAACGTTTAGATAGAGCGCAATTCAATCAAAGTTTTGTATGGAAATAGCATGGAAAATTTTTCAAATATTTCAAAAATGTTTTTTAGATGTAATTTAGCGAACAAATGAATGAATAAAACTCATTCATTTGTCGCTAAGTTATACCTAAAACATTCTTTTATTAATTTTCAAAAATTTTTTCATGCTCTTCCCATACGAAGTTTGATTGAATTGCGCTCTATCTAAACGTTAATATTAACAGCTAAAACTTTCAGAGAATTATTTTTTATCTATTTGGAACCATTTGAGCCCCTGGGAGCAAGGAAATTCGAAAATGACCATTTTAAGGACCACCCTAATATATATATATATATATATATATATATATATATGATTTAGTAGTTAATTTTGATGTTGAAATATATGAGTGAGTTCTTGAGGGCGATACATCAAACAAAGAAAAGACAAAGATTTATAAAATAATCTTTATTTCCAAACGTTTCGACATTCAATTTAATGTCATCATCAGTGGATACTACGTTGGTTGGTTACATATAGAGAAGTGTACACAGCACTAGAGATTGACACTAACATTTATACAACTAACTTGTCAGCACTATGCATTTTTTATATAATTTTTTTGTATGATGTAAACAGAAAAATGATAGTTTTATTGAACAATAATGTAAGTAGAATTATGTAATTTCTGCCACGACTTCTGTACTTTGCTAGTACCGAGGCATGTAATACGTGAATTGAATGTCGAAACGTTTGGAAATAAAGATTATTTTATAAATCGTTGTCTTTTCTTTGTTTGATGTATCGCCCTCAAGAACTCACTCATATATATATATATATATATATATATATATATATATATATATGTTTAATTTGAGTTTAATAATCGGGCGTAACATCAATAAAAATAGTATGAGAGTTTTTTTAAAAAAATTATTTATTTAAAATCCATACGTTTCGGCTAGCATCTTAGCCATCATTCAGTGGTAATCAACTTAACTATAAAAATTGAAACTAAATAAATTATATGAAAGGAAATTTCATGGAAAAACAATAATAATAATAATAGTAATAAAACACTTACAATTTTGTATCCTAATATAGCATATGAAACCATTATTAATCCATGGTATGAGTATGTGCACATTGATAAGATATATATTTTTTAACACAAACATCACAAATGGTAAAACACACTAATAATCATGATAACTTAACAAGTTGTCGAAACTATGTATTTACTCTTCGGAGTTTAGGATAGAAATGTCACATTTTCTCAAAGCAGTTTTTACCATGTGTTGATATTTTTTGGAAAATTTAAAAGGCGATGGGATTTTGTTATTTTTTAAGAAATTTTGACACGCTATTAAGAAACCACGTGTTCGCTTCGTTCAGGGCTGTATTGTCAAAGCGTTTATTTATGACTCTGTCGTTATGTAATTGTAAAAACAACCCCTCAGCGAATCTTTTTTTAATTGTATTCTCTTCAAAATGTAAAATTTTAGGGTTATGATTATGATTTAAAATTTTAATATGCTCAGTTAATATATGTATGTAATTGCGATGCTACCCTTAGTTCAATTTTTACACAAATGATATCTAAGTTCAATTCTGACCGCCTCAGGAATTTGGTATATCAAATTAATTGCTCTAATTGCGAACTCTTTTATATTGGAGAAACTAGCCAAAACCTGAGTAAACGCGTTAATCAACACAAAAATAATTCAAAAAATCCCAAGCAATTTAAAACGATGTTAACTGAGCATATTAAAAATTTAAATCATAATATCGATTTTTTTAACCCTAAAATTTTACATTTTGAAAAGAATACAATTAAAAGAAGATTCGTTGAGGGGTTGTTTTTACAATTACATAACGACAGAGTCATAAATAAACGCTTTGACAATACAGCCCTGAACGAAGCGAACACGTGGTTTCTTAATAGCGTGTCAAAATTTCTTAAAAAATAACAAAATCCCATCGCCTTTTAAATTTTCCAAAAAATATCAACACATGCTAAAACTGCTTTGAGAAAAATGTGACATTTCTATCCTAAACTCCGAAGAGTAAATACATAGTTTCGACAACTTGTTAAGTTATCATGATTATTAGTGTGTTTTACCATTTGTGATATTTGTGTTAAAAAATATATATCTTATCTATGTGCACATACTCATACCATGGATTAATAATGGTTTCATATGCTATATTAGGATACAAAATTGTAAGTGTTTTATTACTATTATTATTATTATTGTTTTTCCATGAAATTTCCTTTCATATAATTTATTTAGTTTCAATTTTTATAGTTAACTTGATTACCGCTGAATGATGGCTAAGATGCTAGCCGAAACGTATGGATTTTAAATAAATAAATTTAAAAAAAAAACTCTCATACTATTTTTATTAATGTTACGCCCGAATATTAAACTCAAATTAAACATATATATAACATCAAATTCAAGACTATTCAAATATATATATATATATATATATATATATATATATATATATATATCGAAGAATAGATAGTAATATATAAAGACCCGGAGTTAAAAAGGTCCACCGTTAAGCATTGTTAAGAATATATGAAAGTAGAGGGAAAAGGATGTAAAACCAGCTATTACCTTGATTCTTATTTTTTTATTTTGCTATCGGGAAATAAACGGTAATCTTTGAAAATCGATAATAAAAGTATTTTCTTCCGTTGGTAGGTTTTCAGCATTTATAATTAAAATAAGACATTAAACCGTTTGCCGTTCCAAATTACTCCGAATAAAAATTCCAGTTTGATTGTATTGACAAACTAGCTGTAAGTGGAATTCTGTCTTAATGCAATTAGGGCATCGTGCCTTAAGGCAAATTGCTGGAACTTCCCGTACCAAAAATTATTATTATTTTTTTAAAACGATTAACATTTTTGAAAAAAAATTACTTTGAAAAAATAAGATTTTTGAGAAACTATAAATTGGACAAAAAATTAGTTTCTTTATTTTGACATATTGTGGAAGATCTGAACTTTTTTTTCAAAGCAATCGTACTGCTTTAACTACATAGGGACAAAATATAAAGCGCGTAAGCGCCGCGTCGCTGTCTAACGCATAAGCATTGGTACGGAACTGATAGGAATGTTAACAAAATGTATACTTATTGTTAAAATCTCTATAAAATGTCTGATAATTTGATGTGCATATGTCTAATGATCATTTTTGACCGCCAAATGGCTCATTTTTTTACTTTTTCCTCTATATCTCCGAAACCGCTGGACCTACCTTCATGAAAGTTGTATCGATTCTTCATCTTGTCAATACAAATAAAATGTTTTTTGAATTATTAAAATCGGATGCTCCGTTCTCTTAAAAACTGAGTTACCGTTTTCGGAACTTTTTGCCCCGTATCTTCGGAACGGCTTGACCTGCCTTTGCCAAAAACTAATCAGCACGTCTCCTTATCAATACGGATCGAATGTTTTTTGAATTATTCAAATCGGTTGATCCGTGTTCCCGAAATCGTCGACGAAAATTTGTATCCGCACATACATACACACACATACATACATACACACACACACACACATACATCCATTTTTTCTAAGGTATGCCAAAATGTTCAGAAACCTCTGAAACGTAAAGATATATAAAAATTTTCATTTTCGATTTTTTTGCGATTACTATAACTTGCCCTACGGGAAGTTAAATATAGTCAAACTAATGGAGTTTATTGTTTGGATAATATCTTATTGTATATAGCATTCAAACAACACATCCTTATACACTAAAAGTATTAATTTTTTTGATTTTCTAGAAATTGTTTAGAATATACCTTACTTAGCAAAACTTTTGCCGGGTCAGCTAGTATATATATATATATATATATATATATATATATATAAATATAGTAGTGTTTATATTGAAATTGGGATTTCATCATAGTACAATAAAATCAAGTTAAATAACTATTTTGTATAGAGAAAAATTAACTTTACCATTATAAAGGCATAATTTTTAATAAACGTATAAATACAGATAAAATTTAATGACGTTTAACAATTTGTCTCTTGAAATAATTGTATTTAATTTCCATATCATATATTATTTATTTAAAGATGAAGCTCATAAAATATATAAATTATTTGAAATTAACAAAAACTGGTTTTAAACGACAGTCATGTTCTTTTTTAAAAGTGTATTGCAGAAAATAAAAATTAAAATATGTTTCCATTCACTTGGCTTATTTCGTATAGTCTAAATTAGCTTCAATTTCTCAAGCAAAGTATCACTTGCTTTTACTGCTAACAATGGGACCAATTCTTCAGTGAAATAGACGATAACATAGCGTTGTTATGGCAACGCTATCTTATTGTTCTTCCGTGGTATTAAAATCTATGAAAATGCAATCTACTTGCTGTTACATCAGGCGTATTTTAAAAATAAAACAACCCAGAAAATGCACAAACGCCAAACGTAACTGCATCTTTGTTGTGCGCATTTATAACATATCGTTTTATGTGTAGCAAATACATTTTCACAGTCAGTAGTGCAAAAAAGAGTCTATTTTATTGCAGACTTGGCTCCTTAATCTTATAAATAGCAAAAATATCATCAAAATCGTATTTTAGTTAAAAAAAAGCCCTTATAAGCAACTGTCATTGCCAAAAAAAAAAAAAACATTTATCACCTTTTATTCTAAATAAATATAATATTGATCAGCGTGCAACATATATAGCGTACAGTAAAGTATTTATCTTGCCAATACAGTCTTAGAAGTAATAGAAATATCATCAAATTCGTCTTTTAATTATTAAAAAAAAATGCATAGGCCCGATTTTATATGGAACTGCCTTTTACAAACATTACATATTTTATCACCTATTATTCAAAATAAATAGAATATGGATCAAAACTTTTCGGTACTTTGCCCCAGAAACACATACAGCGTGCAGTAAAGTATCAAGGGTTTAATCGTGCAAGACTCTTTCGCAATGGAACTTCAGAAGTTTTCGCAAATGCCTCTGACTCGTCATAAAGTGAAAGATATGAGTTTTGTGTTAAAACGTTCAGAAAACTTTATAGCGAAAACGCTTCAACGGCTTTTATTATCCCGAGCTCTATCTATCTTTCAAATTAGTTTGATCTTTATAAGATACTGCTATTAGATATTTATTCTTAATTAGTTTTAATTTGATTCGCATATAAGTGATAATTTAGTGATGTTTGATATATTGTTTCTTAATATCGCATGTTGTATTTGGCAAACACGGTTTGAATGTCTAAATCTAATGAACCACAATTTACATAAAAAATGTAATTAAAAGTGAAACTTTTGTGTCTGAAAGACCAAGGCTCGAAAACTTGTATCAAGTACTATCTAATTGTTGCCATGTATGGTAAATATTAAAATAATTAATTCAATAATATTTTCAAAATTACTAACATATGATCTACTTTGATATTCAACCTTCATTAGTTTTAATTTCATTATCATATAAATGATCATTTATTTTTGTTTGATTTTGAATGTCTAATACTTACAAACCACTTTCACAAAAAATGTGATTAGTAAAAATGAATAGTACTTTCGCTTGATAATAACTTTAACTTGATTTTGTGGCTGAAAGACCGATGTTCGATTACTTGAGCCACATACATCCAAATCGCTGCTATGGCGAATAATAAAAATAATAAATTAAATAGTAGTTTGGTCGTTATAAGGTACACTCGAAATCACATATATAGGTAATATATATGCAATCTATTTAGATATTTATCCTTCATTAGTTTTGATTTCTTAAATCTTAAGAAACTTTTAGAAAAAAGATCTGTGATTAAATGAACTATTTTCTTGTCTATTACATTGCACAAAAAACTTCTCAACCTAATATTTTCCACTTATTTGTCTGCAGTTAATTAATTAAATACGTTTAACTAAATTTTTATTGCAAATTTTACTACCTTGATTATATAGCATTTTAATGAATGTCTTCGATAGTTGTATAAAATATTCATGATAATCTATTAGCAACATATGCTATTGGATTTTTTTTATTTCTATAGCTATGATAAAAAATATTGTATTCTTTTTCATTACATTTAACAAAAAACTTTTCAATTAAATATTTGTTACTATTTTCATTTTGCCTTCGCTTATTCAATCAATTTTATTTTATCCCTAAATATTTATATTGCATATTTCACTACATTGAATATATAGGAATTTAATAACAGTCTTCGAAAGTTTTAAACAAATATTATATTAATACATGATTGCAAATTACAAACGTATAAAAACTACAAATTAAAATAGTAAATTTCCTGAAATTTATAAAAACTATTTAATTACTTAGTATATTGTTTGAAATATGTATATATTTTGATTTAAAAATAATTATTCAATACTTATTATTAAAAATCATGCTTGATTTTTTTCTATTTTCGCCTGATGAAAAAGCCGATATCAATCTTGATATTCTAAAGGTATATTTTAAAATTTACATTGTAATATATATATATATATATATATATATATATATATATATAATTGTTACTAATCGATTAATTGCAAATATTTATATACTCTACTCTCTATATACTAGAAACAAAAACTTCTTATGAAAAATTCAAGCTATGTCTTGTTTTTCGGAAAGTTTATTTTCTTGTATATAAAGCTATCTTTATATACAAGAAAATAAACTTTTTATAGTAATAATAATTTTCGATAGAATTTTGATCGATAGAATTTCGACAAGTGTTATATAATTCTTGCAATTTATTTTATTAATGTATCATTGGCTATTTTTCTAATTTTTTTCTTCGTAAATTTAAATTTTCATTATTTTTGCTTATTTATTATAACAAGTTTAGGAGAGTTGTCACCGTCTCTTGTTGAATGATTTCCGATTGATAAATTAATGATTAAATAATTTAATATTCAATAATATAACTAAATAACTAAATATTTATCAATTTTATCGCTTTCAAACTTTTGTAATGAATATTACGAATTAGTAATATCATTTGTTGTAAACTTAACTGTCTCACGATGAATGTCAGAACTTTTTTCTGTAGATATTTCAATTCAAGTCTATGTCTTTAAGTTTATATAAAGATTTATTTCAATATTTTTCTTCGGAATGAAAAATTTCCCAATTTGTTTTGTGCATAAAAAATATGAAAAACATAACATAAATGAAAACTAGTGCTGACGATTTAAAAGCATTTTGTCTGTCAAATAATCGTTGGTAGAATAAACATTTATTTTAAATAAATGTATTCTATTCATTGTGAAATATTTCATTAAACCAAGCCAGCCCCCTCATCAATATACTTATATTACAAAATTTGGAGAATCTGTAGATATTGTTTTGCCATATTTTTATGATAATTATTTTTATAATAATAATTATTTTTATTGAATATTGAATTAATATTTTGCACTGTGACAGTAATTTAATAAATAATTGTTTTCGAATCGATCATATCGCGCTTTATTTCATATTTTGTTTTTAATTATGTGAGTATGTGATTAAAATAACATTTATATGTAATATGCATCTCGCAAATTAGAACTGATACTGTACTAGAATTCTAATTAGGTTTAATACGATAAATTTGATATTTAATTTTGTTACGCAGAACTTGAAACCCGTTACATTCTTACAACTACATGAATTGTTGATGTTATGTCTTGTTCTGAGATGTACTCCACCGTATTCGAATGAGAACTTCCCAGTGCATGAACCAATATGGTTATTATGAGCCATGTATTCAGAACGATCTTAAAGCGTCTTTGATATGATGCCGGAAACTTGATATTGATTTGAAATTGCATTAGCCTAGTCATGCTTCTGTTCACTGCATTTCCATCTAATTGTTAATCAGTATATGGTAATATAGAAGTTCCAAAATCGCGTTAGCAAAATGGTTCCATGTCCAGAGCGCTGTAACATACCATTAAACTTGTATAGCCAAGTAGCTATTAATTCATGTTTACTTGGATATGATATTATTTATACTCTAAGTGTTGGCATTTCATATGAATTTTGTTTCCTAGGCAACACAGATTTTTTTAAATATATTGTAATAAGATACAATTAATTGCTATCTTAATTTTGCTGCGTAAATGATATATTGTTTGTACTATTTTTCATTTCCTTTGACCAAAAATTTATAAATGTAATACTATTCATTTAATCTTGATTGTATGCCAGTTGAAAACAGAATACAAGTTACAAAAAATTGTATCAATTATTTATTATTGTTCGAATAATAATGCTTTTTAAAAAAATATTTTAGTTGACCAATTTAATCCTATAGAATACTATCGACGAAAATGATTGCATATTCATATCGAGTAAGTGATTAGAGCTGTGTTATTTGAATCATTGCTTCTCCAACTTTTGCTCTGTAAATGATATATTTTTATATACTTTTTTCGATTTTGTTTGAGTTAATTGACCAAACTAATAAGAAAATTTTAAATGTAATACTAAATATTCGATCATGATATTATGTCAGTTCTGATGCCAAGCAGTAGTAACATGGGTATCCACTTGGCCCTTATACGACATTGTTGCATCAATAAAAAAAAATTATCTCTATTACAAAAATTGTAAAAATGTAAAATTCCTCACATAGACTAGACATGAAACATATTAGACAGATAAAAATATATTTAACAATAAACAAATTTTAACGGATGGCCTTCACACTGAATATATGGTCTTTACATAATTCAATATGAGCATATATACTTATATGCTTTTTCTGATTGTGTACTTAAAGAATAGAAAAACTTAAACCAATATGATTATACCAGTGGAATAATATAAATTAATATTTAATATATTTGTGTAATAAAAGCTGAAATTGTTGCAATTAATACAGAAGTCTTATTGTAAGACAAATTCTAATGTATACGATATATTTAACCCAATCTTAATTGTAAATTATTACAAATATTGTGTTTGAATTCGACCAGAATTTCAAATGAGCTTTAGATTATTACTAGTAACTAGTACTAACGCTATTTTTGATTCTTGTAGAAAATAATCAAATATTTTAATTAAGAAATACAAATTCTATTTTAACTCATAATCAATTAGCATGTCGTTAATGAATTAGTATGCGTAATTAATACAAGTTTTTCAAACATTTTCCTTTCTTAAAAATTTAATTTATTATTCATTTTAAAACTACGTTCACTTATTTGTATTATCAATTAATATAATCTATATAATTAAGATTTCTCAGGTAATTTTGAACTTACTTGCAACATCCATCACAATTATTCCTCAACAATACAATGTCGCATGCGCTGGTTGCAGCAATTACTACTTAAATGTATTTTCCCTATGACATTTACAAACAAAATACGAATGTAAGCATTATATTTACCCATACATGAACATGAATATTTTGTCCTCTTATTATGAAAGAAAATCCACTTAACGAACTTCATATTTTCATGACTTGGAATAGAATTTCCTACATTCACATTTCACTCACATAACGGCACGCTATCATCCGATCAATTATTTTACGAAAGCCATTAATTACGTTTTGTATATAATTTTCAACAACATAAGTATAATTGATGGAACTTTCATTCTAAATTGAGCACATTTTTAGTATCTGGAAGATGTTCCAGTGTGACCGAGTTCTCTAGTCTTGTTAGGGGATCGGATCACTCTTAAGCTTTCCCGGAGTGGCAATAATGACTAATAACGTTTCAATTATTGAGAGAGGGACTCCTATTAATGACGGGATATTAGTTAGAGCCGATTGTTTGAGCATCTTGTAAATAATTAATTTATCCTTATAATCATGTTGACCCAAGACAATTGTGTTGTTTTCTTAAAATTAATTGAAGATAATCTTTCTGGACTTTGAATGTGTTTTGATATCGCCAATAAATAAATAAATTTGCATTTTGCATCATTGATTGTAGCAAATATTTTTTCAGTTCTTTCTGTTGTATTTTCAGTGTTCATTTATCGACGGATCTCTCCACCGTATTTCGCACACAATATACCGTGCCAATATTTGAAATTGAAATGTTTATCTTGATAAAATTAAGGATTATCTATAAATATCTTATAAAATGTTAAGTTGTATTATATATGATAAAAAATATTTTATATTAGAAACAAATCTTCTAACGATAGTTTTCAATGTATATTTTTAAAAAATGCACGAATGTGCATATTTTCGTACATGTAATAACATTTTCAACCATGGTTTTATTAACAATAGTAAATATTTTTAAAACTGTTATTAATTACTAAATCAATGTAAATAGATTATTATAAATCCGCTATTTAACATTTTACGAACTGTTGCTCTATGATCATTTTTTTCGAATAACGTGCTTTGCTTAATCTTTCAAATATATTCATATGTATATATGAAAATATTTGTACATATATGTATGTTGAATAATCTGGAAAGTATGTTTTATATATTTTTTATTTTTGGTGGTATATCATAATTCATAATAATTAGCATGACATTAGCATTTTTTACTCAAAATTAATTGTCATGTGTTTATGTGACGCAAATACCATGTTAGAATTTATTATAACGTTTTATAACAGATATCTCTCCTTTTTAATATTTACTGAATATAATAATATAGTTTGAGTTGTTTTAACAATCATTTTATTCTTTCATTGTAAATGGTGATTTCTTATACTTCAAAATCATTGTGTTGATTTTTTAGAAAAAAAAAATAAAAACATTTGTTTTCCATCAATATTTATGGTAATTGTTTTTTTTTTAGTCTCCATTTAAATCACTTATCAACTTATCTAATATATTTACGGCAGATGGCATATAATTTTATGCAAGTTCTGAGATTCATACATATTTCTTTATAAATTTTACAGATTTTTAACAAAAAATAGTAAAATTTGTTTAAATTTCTAGAATCATTATTAATCAATACATCGCAAATAACAACACACTTCATTTTACGTTCAATTTTTAACTTCTTGTAAATTGAATCTATAGAAAATATATGTACATTTTTACTGTCTATGTTTTATCTAATATTACTGCTTTTAAGGTTTACAAAAGCGTTCTCGTGATTTTATATCATTAAATTTATGATGCATTAGTATAACTTGAACAGATTGTTCTAATTTGTGATTTTTTATTTCCTAATAATTTGTATAATATGTAAGTGCAAATTTTAAACATGAACTCATTTCTGGACGGTTGTAAAAATTACTAAACATGTAATAATAAAAAGGAAACATCCCCGCCAACGAAGTCGCAGATACAGCTAAGTATTAAATAAATATTAAAGAAAACATTTTGTTCTGAAAATAGTAGTTATTCATTAATTTTCTGCTCAAATTATTCACGTCTCGGGCTGTATTTCATAAACACAAAGGTGATTTTCAAGGAACGCTATTCTTAATTATGAACGCACGCACATAACAAGATCCCGCTCGCTCTCCGTGCTAAACTGTCAGACTGGCTTTTGAGATGTTTGCCGTCGCCCTGGCAGAAATACTAATACAAGTCACCGAATCCATATCATACCATTACGGACGAGAAACATTCAAATTATAATCGCGAACGAATTAATCTCGCACAAAGTTCGAGTGCTTCGTTTGTCTTTTGAGATGAATTCTTTTCAAAAGACATTCGATTGTCCCTTCTTCTGTTTGTACCACGCTTAGGGAAGGTCTTGGTAAAAAGTTGATTTTATTTAAAAGGTATAAATGCTTGATTAGTTTTGGAGATTTCTGAACATTTTGGCATACCTTAGAAAAAATTATTGTATGTGTATATGTGTGTGCTCGTATGAATTGATTCTGTGGGAGCACAGGTCAATGAATTTGAATGATTCAAAATATATTCGATTCATATTGATCGAAAAACTAGCTGATTAGCTTTTGGCGTTATACAGCCATTTGAGAATAACGGAGCAAAGAGTGTAAATGCATTTTGGCATAAAGGTTTTGAGAGAACGCAGCATCCGATTCGAATAAATCATACAAATTGAAAGAATAATAAAATGATTCGATTTTTTATATTCGGATATTTCATAGATATTTTAATGATACGTTCAAATTTTGCTTATGTCTATGAGTACAAGGTTCATCTGTTACAATGCGACATGGCGCTAACAGCTTCGATATTTCGCCTCTAAAACGGCTACGCAGCGAGATTGTTGCAAAAAACGGTTGAAAAATTTCTTAATGTACAAAAAAAAATAAAACTAGTGGGGTGGGTGGCATCGTGCCTTAAGGCAAATTGCTGGAACTTCCCGTACCGTAACGAATTGTTCGAAGAATACTGAATGTTTTCAAATAGATTATTATAAATAATTTAACATTGTCTAATATTTATAAGAATTATATAAACTGAATTGCAAAGTTGAAATTATTTGTTTAAAGTATATTAGAATTATAGTCAGAATTAAAAATAAAATCTGAATTATTTTCGATATATAAAAAATTAAAAAAAAAAAAAAAAAAAATGGAACCAAAATTTTTTTTTCCAAAATCAATTATTTTGTTAAGACAAGCAGAAAGTTCTTTGAATCATTCAAATCGGACGCTTAGTTCTCTCCAAAACTGCCATTTTTTACATATTTAGCTCCGTATCTTCGAAATGGCTGGGCCTGCCTTTGCCAAAAACTAATAAACACTTGTTAAACCAATCAGTACTAATAGAATGTTTTTTAGATCATTCAAATCGCATACTCCGTTCTCTCAAAAACTCGATTTCTATTTTCTGCACTTATTGCTCCGTATTTCCGTAACGGCTGAACCTGCCTTTGCCAAATACTAATCAGCTCTTTTCCCTATCAATAGGAATCGAATGTTTTTTGAACCATTCAAATCGGTTGATCCGTGCGCTCGAAAACGTGACTGGAAATTTGTATCCATACATACATACACACACAACATCCATTTTTTCTGAGGTATGCCAAAATGTTCAGAAACCTTCAAAACGTAGAGAAATGTAAAAATTTTCAATTCCGATTTTCGGCCTATTACAATAACTTACCCTACGAGAAGCTAAAAATTAATTTGACGTACTCTCTATATTTAATAGTAAGATCATATCTGTCAAATAGGAGTTTTTAAGTAAATATTCTAGACACTGAATCATCAAATAAGACAGTTTTTTCAGGTATTCCACAAGGAAGCGTCTTGGGGCCAATTCTATTTCTAATATACACATCTGACATACCAATAACAACTAACACTTTGATCGCTACGTTTGCTGATGATACGTGCCACATAGATTCCAGTTCTGCATCTGAGTTACTTCAAAACCATTTAAATCTATTAGAAAAACGGAACAAAACCTGAAGATTTGAAATGAATATGGCTTAAAGTCAGTACATGTCACATTTACGCTTAGAAGAGAGACCTGCCCACCAGTAAGAATAGGAAATACTCAAGTACCTCAAGAAGACCATGTGAAATATCTCGGCATATACCTCGATAGAAAACTTAATTGGCGAACTCATATAAAAAAAGAGACAACAGCTTGAGATAAAAATCAAAAAGCTTTACTGGTTACTAGGAACTAAATCCAAACTAAGCTCATACAATAAGCTACTTTTATATAAAACTTTATTCAAACCAATTTGGTGTTATGGTATACAATTGTGGGGCAGTGATCATAAGACTAATATAGAAACTAGTGGGGTGTATGGCATCGTGCCTTAAGGCAAATTGCTGGAACTTTCCGTATCGTAACGAAATTGTCGTATCGTTGGAGGAATACTGAATGTTTTCAAATAGATTATTATAAATATTGTAACATTGTCTAGTATTTATAAGAATTATATAAACTGAATTGCAAATTTAAAATTATTTGTTTAAGTTATATTAGAACTTTAGTCAGAATAAAAATAAAATCTGAATTATTTTCGATATACAAAAAAAAACTAAAAAAAAAAAAAATGTACAAATTTTTTTTCCCAAAAACAATGATTTTGTTAAAACAAGCAGAAAGTTCTTTGAATCATTTAAATCGGACGCTTCGTTCTCTCACAAACTGCCATTTTTTACATATTTAGCTCCGTATCTTCCAAATGGCTGGGCCTGCCTCTGCCAAAAACTAATAAACACCTCCCAATCATTACTAATTGAATGTTTTTTGAATCATTCAAATCGGATACTCCGTTCTCTCAAAAAGTCGATTTCTATTTTCTGCACTCTTTGCTCCGTATCTCCGAAACGGCTGAACCTGCCTTCGCCAAAAACTAATCAGCTCTTTTCCCTATCAATAGGAATCGAATGTTTTTTGAACCGTTGAAATCGGTTGATCCGTTCGCCCGAAAACGTGACTGGAAATTTGTATCCATACATACATACACACACACACACACACACACACATCCATTTTTTCTGAGGTATGCCAAATCGTTCAGAAACCTTCAAAACGTCGAGAAATGTAAAAATTTTGAATTTCGATTTTCGGGCCATTACAATAACTTACCCTACAGGAAGTTAATTATACAGAAATTTCAAAACAATTTTTTGAAAATTGCCTTAGGAGCTCCAAAATATGATCCGAACTGGTTCATTCATGCCGACACGAATAAACCTACAAAACAAAAACAGCACAGATGTATAGAAACAAGCTACTCAATCACCCAAATACAATAGCAAGCCTATTGATAACAGAGAACTATCAAAGAAGATTGAAAAGAAAAGCGCCACTGGATTTAAGCTATCAACTCTCCTGAAAAAAAAAATGTAAATAACTTAATCATTATTTATTAGAAATTATTCAATAAGTAAATAGTTAAAATTATATAATTATCAATAAAATATTGTGAATTTTATATCGAAAAGAAAAAAACTGTTGTTTCAAACTGAGTTGTTTTTTCTAACATGCCAATGTGGTATACAAAGTCCCTTTTTGGCCGACTATTGTAAATTCATCAAATTTACTGAATGTCCTTTACAGGACAGTTGTAAATAAATGAGTTAATAATAAAAAAATGCTATTATATATTTTTTCCATGAATTGAATGTTAATATTTTTAAAAATATCTTATTTTTGCTTCAATAAATCTAGAAACAATTTCTGCAAAATATAATAATTAGTCCTAATAATATGAAACTTAGTTTCAGTCCTTGTCTAGTAACGAATATATTTGTCTTGCATCGATTATCTTTTATTTTATTTAATTTATTCATATTTTTAAATTTGTTCTATATCATAGTATCTATTTAATATTTAGCTTACAAGCGCTATTTCGTTTTAATATTTAGCTTACAAGCGCTATTTCGTTTAATTAAAATTTTCCATATTTATTGACTTGAAATGAGTTCAAATGATATTTTTCATATCACATCTATATTTCATTAATTGCTATAAGTGATCGTTTTTTTTTCCATATTTTGCAAATTGCTATTTTAAAATTAAATCTTGAAAATAACTTACTTTGGCTTCTCTACAAACTATTTTTATTTTTATGTGTTATACAAGAGCTCAAATATTTTAATACTCTATTACTGTCTTTAAATTTAAATTTTATATCGGATATATTGTTTAGGTCGTAGACCTCGTGAAACACAATCGGCTGCATTTCGATCAGAAGGAATATAGTGTCAGTGTTAAGTCAAATTTATGATACTCTTTTGAAATCGTTTTGAATCTAAATCTGGGTTATTCGTTAACACAGAATTGCGAAGAAATTCGTTAACACTTTTTATAAAAATTAACACTCACAAAGCCAAATTTTTAATTGGAGATAATTTTTTTTCACTTTCTAAATGTTCTCACTCTAACCTATTTGAAAACAATAATATGTATGAATAATCAGATATATTTTAGAAATGATTATTTCACATTTTATAGTTCTCAATATGTTTTCACGTAATTTTATTGTTAACGTTTGAGCTTCTGCACACACATACCGGATAACAGATTTTTTTACTATGTCTAATACTAATATTTTTATTTTACATAGACATTATTTTTATGTATTGCAAAAGTCGTCGAAACTTGCTCACAATTGTCGATATGGGTCAATTTCAAAGAATTTGCGATACCAAATAAGAGGAAGCTTTTTGAGAATATTTGAAGAAGAAAAGCATTTACAAAATTTTAAGTGCATCTTGTATATCTCAATGTTTTGACGTTAATGACGTGCTTTTAGCGTTATATTTAGAATTTAGACTTTATTCGGAACAAAGAAAATAATTCTATAAAATTGTTGCTTTAAAAAGGATAAGCACGATTGGAACTTTGTAAAATTGTATTTTTATACCATATTTATTATATGTATTTTATAATTAAATTTTTACCAAAAATTAAATTTATATGTTATAACATTTTCATGTTTTTGTCTTGTATGTTACTTTTTACGTATTTTGTATCATAAAACCTATAATAAGACCGTTAGATCATGTCAATAGTAGTATAAGATTATTTGATAGTAAGTTTGTTAATATTTTAGAGTCTACTATTCAGAAGCTTAGGTTAAGCCTGCACTGATTAAGAGATATAGGAAATCTAAATCATATTCCGTTTTATTTTGAAAATTTAATAAACATCAGTATTTTTATTAGTTCTACAAATAGGTCATTATAATAATTTTTGTTGATAATAAAAAAATTATTGCGCGGTATCATTTTACCATATTTAAAAATATCGATAAAAAAATTGACACAGGTGAAAAAGTTGCAAATCAGGTGTTGGTCATGACGTTTTCTGCTTCTAGTTGAACGCAACATTCATCTACCATAGTCTGGTTTATGAAAATCATTCTGCACGATAAAATTTAAATATCGCTTTTTTCGTATATTTTTGGAGATTGTTTCAAACAACGTTATTTTTGCACAAGTGGTGTTTTTCTTTTCGTTGGCGTGAAAACATCATAGGCGCTCATTGGGGTTCTAAGCACTCGCTCGTGCGATGATAAGGGCATTGAAAAATGATGCCAGTTTATTCTAAAGGCATATTTAGGATAGGTTTCCATGTATTTTGTAATACCTCTAAATTGATATAAAAGATAGTATTTGGAGTGTAGAAATTTCAGAAAGTTTTCTTAAACTACGAAGCAAATATCGAATGTGTAGAAATCATAAGAAAAATATATATTTTTCAAAAGGCAGTCAAAAACAGTCAACAACATTTACCACGTAAAATTTATTAAATTATTTAGTCTATTATTTTTCAATAATTTTCATTAAAATTTTATTTGGTAGTATTTAATTGAAACTGAGCTAATTTCAGAAACTAGAGACCAAGCAGGCTCAAATTATTAATATTTCAAAATTAATTATTGTCTTAACAACGTCTGAAGAATATATTTTATAATTATATGCATATAACACCATCGTAACTTTGTCCATTTTCATAAATACTCTTAAAGCAATTTAAGATTTCTCATAGCTTCGTTTTGTTATAATATTTACATGTACTTATGTGCAAACGCATTTATTTATAACTTAAAAAATAAAAAATGACCAATTTCTGTTTACGAAATCTCACTTTGTTCATTATCTTTCGCACAAAATCAACAATTGCATTTTTAATACTTTTAATTTCTTATTCAATATATTCGATTTATTAATTATATGTATATGCACATTTTGTCGTAATCAATAACTGTTGAATATGTATATACATATTTAGTAAAGAAAATTAGAGATATGTAAATTATTTTTTAACGCATCTCTAATTTCATGCATTACGTAATTCGTCTAAATTGATATTTGAAGTGTAAAAATTTTAGAGTTTCGTCATCTCTCGAAGCAAATCTATAATGTGTGAAAAGCTTCACAAATCTTTAAAAAAAAGTCAATCAACCCACGAATATAATCAAATAGACAATTTCTACATGTTTCTCATGTTATACACTAAAATTAAATTAATTATTAAAATAATGAATTAGTTTCACTATATTCAATAGATGATACAAAAAATAATGTTCTTCACATTTACATAAATTTTTAAATCGGTATGGTAATTATTTTATTGCCATTAGTATCCTAGTATTTATATTTTTGAAATTTATGTTATATTTTTGATTAATTTTGGAATAACATAAAATAATTTTAATCAAAATTTTCTACTGAATATTTTTATTATAAAGTCATGAACAAGTCAAGTACAAAAATGTGTGAAAAAATAGTAACATAAAACCTAACTTATTGCTAGATCTAACAGCGGACTTTCTGCTAGTTTTTTTTAGTAATTGGCTTTTTAGATGAAGTTGTTTCATTGGCGACTTTTTTCAAATATTCTAGGCCGATAGTAACACTCAGCTGCACCCAAGTTCCAGAACCTTACTCCCATTTGGATTAAAATTAATAATAATTGATGACATTTATCTAATTTTTTATAAATTAACATTTTTAACATAGGTTAATTTGTCTAATCGGGCATTCGTCTTTCTGCTGGTTTTTATCTTGATTGTCTTTTTAGGTATAGGGGCTTTGTAGGCTCTTTTTGCATTACCTTGGACATAAGTAATAACAAATAATGAGTTTTATATATGTTTTTATAAATTAACACTTACCGAAATGTTTAAAATATTTTACCTAACCCGCGCAACTTTAATTGATCAATAAGCTAGATCATATCATTATTTAATTTTGGTTCTACTGATTTGATCCATGAGTATGGCGACTATCTCCTTCATGATGGTCATCAGAACTACATATGTAAATTGTTTTGTTGAATTTACTTTAAGATCTCGGCATCAAATGGAATACCAATAGCTCCATATGATATGTTAACTTTAAATTTGAACATTGAATTCCACGGGACTTTCATATAAATCTGCTGATAGTACAGGAATCATGTTCTAATATTAAGTTTTATTTTAAATATGAATGTACAGAAATTTCATAATAAATTTTTTGTGATAAATTGTTTCCGTTTTTTTTATTATACATTTTTTAACAAAGCTCTTTCATAACTTCCGGCAAGCATTTACTAACTTTATCACATTTGAAGCACTTTAGGTACTCTTATTGTTAGTATATAGTATAATTACAAAACTAGTGGGGTGCATGGCATCGTGCCTTGAGGCCAACTGCTTGAAGTTTCCGTACCAAAAATTAAAATATAAAAGCTTTAAAATTATTTGAAAACTGAGAAACTTTAGCTTTTTAAAAAGTTGAAAAATTTAGAACTCTTTCACAAAGCACTCGCGCTGCGTAGCTGTTTCAGAAATAAAATATCAAAGCGCGTAAGCGCCGCATTGCAGTCTACCGGGTAAACATTGGCATACGCAACCAAAAGAAATGTAAACAAAATGCATACTTATTATAAAAATCTTTATTAATTATCTGTTTAGATGTGAATATGTTCCATGATCATATTTGACCGCCAAATGTCATTTTTCTTACTGTTTATTAGGTCTACAAAACTGCGGGATCTGCTCATTTAAAATTAACCGTTGAAGTATTTTAATTTGTCAATGCAAGTGAAATATTTTTTGAATTATTGAAATCGGACGCTCCGTTTTATCAAAAACTGAATTACCATTTTTTGCTTTTTTGCCCCATATCTTCGGAACGGCTGATCATTGTCAGTCAAAAACTAATAGGTACCTCTCTTCATCAATAGGAATCAATTATTTTTTGAATCATTCAAATTGGTTAATCCGTTAATCACGCATTTGAATCCGTGTTCACAAAAACGTCGACGAAAGATTGAATCCGCATACACATACATATACACCAAATTCACACATACATTTTTTTAAGGCATGCCCGAAGGCTTTGAAACGTAAAGACTTATAAAATTTTTCATTATCATTTTTTTGCTATCTCTAGCTTTGCTTTGCTATAACTTACCACACGTGAAGTTAAAAACTGAAATTCAAATTGGTATAAAATTTCGTATTTTATAGTGTATATCAGTTCGGCATATGACGATCATGAGTAGACAGCCTAATGCTCGCGTTCGACAGCATTGCACTTGATCTTGACACGCTTGGCCCCATGGGTGGTTACTCGGGGAGATTTTTGACAGACTGACTGCTGCGCGTTCGATATTTTTCTGATTTCACAATTCATTCTACCATGTTACGACGGGAACAGACCATTTTGATATCTGATGATATATGATGGTTTTATTTAAATGTAATGTATACAATTCTGTGGTTGCCTTTGTCAATTCGTATCGTACTCCTCGTTGTTAGGTTGCCGCATTCTATATCAGTAGGTCATTCAGCCTGGAAATTCAAGTGCCCTGTTAAAAACGAGATACGCGTTCAGAGAACCCAAACCCCTGATTTTATATGAAACATACACACTTCGATAAAAAATGTTATGTGTTTTATTTTTGCAATTTTTTGCTCCTAATTCTGTAGGGTAATCCGAATTTAACAGCTTTATGAGTTGTTGTTATGATTCTCTTCAACGTTTCTTAGTAGACAACCCAATCTATTTTGGTAAGCTCAACTAGAGTGAAACAGATATCTTCACTTGAAAATGATTATATATGGGGTACTAAACACTAGCTGTACCAGAGGTAACTAGTAACAGGCGTTTTTCAGGAAGATCTAAACAATACTAATTAACTTCCCGAAGGAGAAGTTTATGTTTTCATCAAAAAATCCGATTCGCTAATTTTGTTTTCTCGACGTTTCAAGCCATTCTGAATCGAATGAGACCAAATTTGGAAAAAGTATGTGTGTGTGTGTGTGTGTGTGTATGTATGTGTGTGTGTGTGTGAACAGATTTATTGCCGTAAATCGACGTTTTCTCCAAAACGGCTGGACCGATTTCGAAAATTTAAAAGCCATTCGATGTATCTCGATGAGGACTATCGTTATCGCGATCGGCCGGGCCGTTTCTTTGTAAATTGCAGAAAAGTGAAAAAATTTTCGTCCACGTTTTAGCCCGCAATTCTGAATCGATTCTGAAAATTCAAAAATCATTCGATAGATATTGGTTGGGAATCGTGCTGATTAGTTTTTGGTAAAGATCGGCCGGGCCGTTTTCTTGTAATAAAGTTTAAAAAAAAAAAATTCGACGATTTTTATGATTTTTTTTTTGACGGTAGATACCATAGTTTTCTAGGTCATACTAAAATATTACGGCCCTACGACAACTCGTTTAGCTTTAAAAATTCGTCAAAGTTTGCAAAAATTGGTATCGTTTTATTGACATTTGTCAAAATGAAATCTTTGATCGACGTTTTCTCAAAAACGTCTTAACCGATTTCAGAAATTTAAAAGCCATTTGATGTATTTCGGTGAGGACTATCGTTTGTCAGTTTTGTGCGACGATCTGCCAAGCCGTTTCTTCATAATTTGAAAAAAAGTGTTAAACTTTTCGTCCATATTTAAGCTCATCCTACCGAACCGATTTTAAAAAATCAAAAACTGTTCGAAAGATATTAGTTGGGAATGGTACTGATTAATTTTAGGTGAAAATCTACCGAGCCGTTTTCTTGTAATTAACTGTTGAAAAAAAGTGTTAAACTTTTTGTCACATTTAACCTCATCCTACCGAACCGATTTTAAAAAATCAAAAACTGTTCGAAAGATATTAGTTGGAAATGGTACTGATTAATTTTAGGTGAAAATCTACCGAGCCGTTTTCTTGTAATTAACTGTTGAAAAAAAGTGTTAAATTTTCTTCCACATTTAAGCTCATCCTACCGAACCGATTTTAAAAAATCAAAAACTGTTCGAAAGATATTAGTTGGGAATGGTACTGATTAATTTTAGGTGAAAATCTACCGAGCCGTTTTCTTGTAATTAACTGTTGAAAAAAAGTGTTAAATTTTCGTCCACATTTAAGCTCATCCTACCGAACCGATTTTAAAAAATCTAAAACTGTTCGAAAGATATTAGTTGGGAATGGTTAATTTTAAGTGAAAATCTACCAAGCCGTTTTCTTGTAATTAACTGTTGAAAAAAAAATTTAAGCCGATTTTCATGAAACTTTTTTTGGCGATATACATCATGGTAATATAGAACTTACTGTAATATTACGGCATTACGACAAGTAGTTTAATTTTAAAAATTCGTCAAACTTTGCTAAAATTATTATCGTTTTTTTAAAGTAGGATTGATGAAGTATATTATTTACACAATTT
The DNA here is from genome assembly GCF_003426905.1 of Ctenocephalides felis. Taxonomy (NCBI): domain Eukaryota; kingdom Metazoa; phylum Arthropoda; class Insecta; order Siphonaptera; family Pulicidae; genus Ctenocephalides; species Ctenocephalides felis. Next base: position 8,859,564 of record NW_020539726.1, on the reverse strand, counting down.
TTTTTGATTAAGTCAATTTTTATACATATCGGGAAGTTCATGTAACTTGCCTCAAGGCTAAATACCAAACAAACTAGTTTTTTTTTGTCTCGATTGGACATGCAAACGGCCTGCATATTATTGTCATATCTACTATACTGCAGGCCTACGCAAAATACAAAACTGTGCAGGTCCGCCATTTTTGACATGTAATGAAAATAATTTTTGTGATATATGTGAAACACCATATTTTTTACGTGTATGCGTTGATTTATGAAGAGAATTATTCAGCCAAAATAAATTATCAGAATTATTATTGTCTTTTTTGTCGTTAGTAGGGTAGAGCGGGGCTAGTTGAGCATAGGGGCAAGTTGAGCAATCGAAATATCTCGAAAACTATTCACCGTTCGTTTAGGCATTATATGGCGAGAAGATAGAGGTTTGGGAGAAATAAACAGCCCGCGATTGCTAGTGGCCGCTGGACAAATGAGTCAGCCTCACGGGCGTTTTGTTTATTTTGAGACCAAAAAGTAAAAACGTAATTCATCACGAGTTTTCGTCTGGTTTAGTCAAATGTTATTCAGTTTTAATCAGTTAAATTTAATCTTTCATATAATTATAGTACTTTTAAGATGCACAGAGATTCTGGGTATAATTCTCACGTTTTTTTTATAAACTCACTTTTATTTTGAAATTCCGAGTTGGGGTTAGTTGAGCATAGTTGCTAAACTTGTACTGTCACTAAGGCAATTACCATTAACTTCTAGAAATTATTATTTTTAAGATTTAAGCTAAGTATATGAGTAATAATATAAAGAAATAATGATTTTAAACAAAAATACTGAATATAATGGTAAAATAATTCCTATTATACGATATTGTTTTGTTGATTCTACTTTTCGTTAATTATTCAAAGCAAATTACTATAAGTTTCGTTTTCTCTGTCAATAAAGACTATAAATATAGAACTGGTTATTAAAAACTTATTTTATTTCATCACTAATTGACATTGAATCTATGGCGTCTCCCTACACCTAGCGGCGAGAGTAACAACCAGAAACGCCAATACCAACTTCATAGACACGTTGCGTGTGAAGAACGTCGCAAACTGTCAAGTTGGCGACGGCTCATCGTGCAACACTTTCGTGGGCTCGAGGGATGCGAAAAATGCAATTTCACCCTCTCATCATCAACCCTTGGAAGAGTGAAGACATAAACCTAACCTAAATATATTTTATATCAGTGAAATACTTTATACTTATTTTATTATTGTTAATTAAACTTATATACACGTTATTCAGTTCTTTTAATTATAAATACGAGTATAAATAATATATAGACCCAACATCTATATAATTGGTGACCGCGACTGAGAAAACACGTGGCTGAATTCTGATCTTGATACTACAAGCGAGGTATACTATATCATTAATAATGTCTTCACCCGCAAACACTGAAGCCTCACAAGATCTAAATCGATCGCTCGCCATGTGCGAGCAACTCCAACCAAGTGAACAATGATTTAAAAACGGAACAAATTTACAACGTGGGCAGGCATACAATAACCCCGTTCATGGAAGATGCTCCTGATCTATGGTTCCTGTTGATTGAGACAGAGTTTCTTGGAGATAGGATCAAATCCGACCATGCGAAGTACACGGCGGTATTGCGTGCTCTGGACAGGTCCACTTTACACCTGGTAAGCGATGTGTTGCGAAGTCCGCCAACCGAAAATAAATACAACACGTTGAAGAGCATAATCCTAGACCGAGTATCCGAGTCGAGGTCAAAGCAAGTAGACAAATTGTTAACAAACGTTGTCCTAGGTGACAAAAAACCATCCCAGCTACTACGGGAAATGATTGACCTGGCTCGGAGTGAAATCTCGGAGGATATCATCCATAAACTTTGGTTGGACAGACTCCCACAACACATCCGGCCTCTACTGCTTGTATCGAAAACATTGGGCTACAAGCCATTGGCGAGATGGCAGACAGGCTTGTAAATACTTGTGGACTGCCATCATCGGTGATGGCCACAGCGAGCAGAGCACCTGAACCAAGAAGTGACCGCACCCAAGAAATTCTGCTTGCCATGATGCAGAAACTAAATGCCTTGACGACAGAAGTGGAGAATTTAAAACATAGCAGAGAACATGACGAGAGAAGCAGGACCAGAAGTCACTCCAGGCACAGGAGAGGGAGATCAAAGACGCCGTCCAAATCACAGCTATGCTTTTACCATAGCAGGTTTGGAGAGAAGGCTACCAAATGCATAGAACCCTGTTTGGTTAAGACTCTCCTTAAGCCGGAAAACTAAAGTCACCATCAACACCAGGAGCAAGTAATGATGGTGATATTAATTCTGTCTGTCCAGAGCTCCGACTATGTGTGACAGACAGAAAAACACGGATAAATTTTCTTATAGACTCTGGCTCCGTCCTCTCGATTCTGCCAGCTAGCAAGTTTGCAACCGGTCGTGCCAAGGAAGAGCTTGTTCTGTATGCAGCCAATTCCAGCCGAATATCCACCTATGGAAAGCGGACTCTCGAGCTGGACCTTTCGCTGCGCAGACCCTTCACTTGGCAATTCACAGTAGCAGATGTGGCAACAGCCATAATCGGTGCAGACTTGCTAAGCTACTACAATCTACTAATAGACCTGAAAGGCAAAAGAATAATTGATTCAACGACAGGCTTAGCCTCTGATGGCAAAGTGCTGAAGACCCAGAACATTAACATTTCCACAATTAACCCACACCAACCTTTCAGGAGCTTACTAAACAAATATATAACAATCACTAGAACGCCACAGAGACTAACAATTAAACCATCTCCTTTCGCACACAGGATTCCCACAACAGGTCCACCAGTCGCTGCCCGGTTCAGGAAGATTTTTGGTGAGAAAGCATCAGCTGCAAAAGCCGAGATACAAAATCTCCTGAACAGGGGCATTTTGAGACCTTCAAGCAGTCCGTGGGCAAGTCCAATACATATGGTATCAAAAAAGGATGGATCTTATAGACTCTGTGGTGACTATAGAAAACTTAATTCAAGCACGCAACCAGACAAATATCCTCCTCCACTAATCAGTGATGTTTTTACAAACCTGCACAATAAAACAATTTTTTCAACAATAGATCTTGCAAAAGCGTATCATCAGGTGCCGATGCATGAAGAGGACATACAGAAGATTGCCATCATAACTCCATGGGGATTATATGAGTACCTCTGCATGCCTTTTGGACTGAAGAATGCCACTCAGACATTCCAGCGCTACATAAACCACATATTTCAAGACATTGACTTTGTGTTTATATATGTGGATGATATTCTGGTTATGTCTGAGAACATGGAACAACACCATCGCCACCTGCAGATAGTTTTTGAGCGTTTGCAAGAACATTCTCTAACCATCAACACCGACAAATGCGTCCTAGGCAAGTCCCAAGTAGATTTTCTGGGTTACAAGCTCAGTGAAAAGGCTTCTCCGTCTACAGACCGGGTGGACAAGATTTTGAACTTCCCACTGCCAACAACAGTTCTGGAACTGCGTAGGTTTCTGGAATGCTGAATTATTACAGGAAATCAGTCCCAAAAGCAGCCAAACTGCAAGCACCTGCTGGAAGGTAGGCATTTCATTATCAAGACAGACCACAAACCCATCACATATGCATTTCAGCAGAGAAGTGAAAAGGCGTCAGACAGGCAGCGCCGGCAATTGGAATACATATCCCAGTTCTCTACTGAAATTGTGTATGTGAAAGGTGAAGAAAATGTAGTGGCAGATACATTATCAAGAATTAACACTATTGAAATGCCTACCAGACTGTCAGCTGAACAAATATGTATAGAGCAAAGCTTGGATCCAGAAATGCAGGAGCTGCTTGGTGGAGAAACTTCTCTCAAACTACACAAATTAACATTGGATGGTTTTCCGATCTATTGTATAATTGAGTCAAACTTTGTTAAACCTTATCTCCCACAGAGTCTCCGCAAAACTGCATTCGACGTAGTCCATGGTATTTCTCATCCAAGCATCAGGACCACATCCAGGGAGGTACGCAGCCGGTATGTATGGCCTGGATTTGGAAAGGATGTTGCTACTTGGACTCGTCAATGCATATCCTGTCAAAAGTCCAAAATCCATAAACATAATCATTTCAATCCTTTGCACATCCCTATTCCTGATGAAAGATTCTCTCATATTCATATTGACATAATTTCCTTACCCAATACTAATGGTTTTCCTTACTGCTTAACAATTATTGACAGATTTACAAGATGGCCGGAAGCCATTCCACTGAGAGACATCACAGCTGAGACAGTCACGCAAGCATTGTTTACGTGCTGGATTTCTAGATTTGGTACACCAACTACAATAACATCAGGCCAAGGCACGCAGTTTGAGTCATCTCTCTTCAAGTCCTTGGCACAGGCAGTTGGTGCAAAGAAAGTACGTACGACAGCATACCACCCTCAAGCAAATGGATTAGTAGAACGTTGGCACAGAACCCTAAAAGCTGCACTGATGTGTTCTTCTGAACCGTGGATCAAGACACTACCCTACGTACTACTTGGTCTACAGAATTCATTCAAGGAAGACATCAAGACATCAGCAGCAGAGATGGTTTACGGAACCACACTGAGACTTCCAGGTAATTTTTTCAATACATCTAATAAATCACAGAATCCACAGGTCTTTCTAGAGAATCATCGCCGAATCATGTGTGCATTGAAACCAACTCCAACAGCCCACCACAACAAATCCAAGATTTTCATTTTGAAAGATATGGGCACATGCACACATGTATTCCTCAGAGCAGATCATGTACGAAAGCCCTTGGAACCACCTTACAGAGGACCCTATGAAATACTTGAGCGAGTTTCTGATAGGATTTACAAACTTCGCGTTAATGGGGCCGCAAAGAACTTCGCTGTTGAAAGGCTAAAACCAGCATATATAAATAAAACAGATGCAGATTACGAATCACTTTCTCAACCACTTCATACACATCCCTGGGAGTCATCAAAGGAACCTACAAAGAAAACAGCCAAAAAGAAAGTTGCGTTCAATATTTGACAACACACATTTAACCTTATTTCTATTCTGACAGATAGCTAACCTTCATCTTGGGGGGAGTGATATGGCGTCTCCCTACACCTAGCGGCGAGAGTAACAACCAGAAACGCCAATACCAACTTCATAGACACGTTGCGTGTGAAGAACGTCGCAAACTGTCAAGTTGGCGACGGCTCATCGTGCAACACTTGCGTGGGCTCGAGGGATGCGAAAAATGCAATTTCACCCTCTCATCATCAACCCTTGGAAGAGTGAAGACATAAACCTAACCTAAATATATTTTATATCAATGAAATACTTTATACTTATTTTATTATTGTTAATTAAACTTATATACACGTTATTCAGTTCTTTTAATTATAAATATAAATAATATATAGACCCAACATCTATAAATCTATGATTTTATTGTACTTTCTTAGTGCTCAACTTGCCCCACCTATGGGGTACATTGAGCATACTTGACTTTTTGCATTTAAACAGCTGTAGCTTTTAAATTTTACTTATTACCAAAAAATAGTATTAACACTTTTGTTAAGCGATAAACAACAACTTGATTAAGCCGTATAGCAATTTATTGAGACTTTTCATCAAGAAGCTACATCCGTTTAAGTAAAAATTTGCTCAACTAGCCCCGCCCTACCTTACTTACTCCGGTATACGTTATAACTAATACAGAAGAAGTTGTAACACTGTTTTTTTTCTGGAAAATACTTAATTGTGAAATAATAAACATAGTTATAGATTTATTTATATTATATATGGTAGAGGAATAGTTATAACATATATTCATCTTTATTTCATAGAAATATAATTGGTGAATCTCAAGATATATTAATTTAAAACAAAAACTATTACAAAAAGCCCTTTACTCCCCTACCAACTTGAATTAACATTTTAGAATTAATTTTCCAAACTGGATAGATTAAACAATCAAATTTGCCGTAAGCAGAAATGAAAATTGACATTATAATCTACTGAAAACCACTTAGTTGGTTTATTTAACTACTATTATTAGCATGCTTTTTATGGTCATTTTTTATTCACTTTATAATTCAACATAATACAATTTTGTAATATATTATGATAAGTATAAAATAAGACTATTCTTATTTGAAAAAATATGTGTACAAAACACCTGAAAGTGATTTTCTAATTAAACGTTAGACGAAACGATTGCCGAATTTTCTAACTTGGCGAAACTAATACCTTTCTAACTTAGATGATCCTCATTGTTTTTTGACTAATATTGTCTTCAAATTTGTTCCAATTGTTTGCATATTATAATTATGAATTTATTTCTATATAATGTAATTACTTTAATGAATTAAATAATTAAATTTAAAATTCTTCTATTATTTATTCAATTTTTCAATATTAAATTGAGTATTTGAGTCTATTTCAATGATTTTTAACCTATAATTTTGAAAATAGTGAATAGTTTATCGGCATTGTCTTTTGAAAAGCATTTTTCTAAGAACATTATGTATTATTAAAAATGACTATATAGACAATAAAATAAATAAAAAAGTACATATATGTAATTAATAAATATTTATAGATATAGCGTGAAACATAATCGAACAGCAGATACTATATAACTGCAAAATCAATAGTATCAAGTTATGCAACTTTCATCAATCTGGACATCTAATTATATTGACAAAAATTAAATTAGTTTAAACTATTTTGAATCTGACTTTATGCAGTTTTGACTAAAGTCCCTTTTGAAATTATTAAACACAAATCTTACTAAATATTAAATTTAGTAAAATTTGTGTTTGTTAGTATCATACATACATATATCCGCTTAAAATCTAAAAATATAAATATATCGAATGAATTATGTAAACGAATGTCAGCTTATTTGTATACTTCAAAATTATTTTCTTTATCTTTGATAATTATATTTAAATAATTTCTCTATATCTCATATCTCAAACATAACAAAGGAGCTCGACATTATGTTAGGTATGCTAAAACTCATAAGCGGCTGAACCGATTTGGCTAGTTTTAATCTTGAAATATTTTTGCTAATGCAAAGATATTGTGTAAAGAGCGAGAAACCGCGTGCAAACTTTACATTTTTAAATTTAAAATTTCTGTCGCAGCGTAATTTAAAATGAAACGTTCCGCGGTATGAAAATTCATTATTAAACGGTTCGAAAGTCTTATTAGGAACTGAAAATATTTTTTTTTAAATATTAACATGAAAATACAGCTTTTGACTTCATAGCACACTTTTTTGCAAATCATATTTTATTCAAACTCTGTGCTCTGAAAAAATGTATTTATATAGTTTTATATTAATCTGTATTTATAAAACATTTTCTAGATCATATTATTATTATATTTGTGTCTCTGTGCTCTGAAAGAACTTATTTGTATAGTTTTATATTTATTTGTATTTATAAAACATTTTTTTAATTATATTATTATTTTCTAAATTATATTGTAATTTAAATTAAGTTCCTAAATTTGCAATCGATTGACGGATTCATTTTGTCGAATAATTTATTTCGAGTTATAAGAGACAACAATTTAAATAAGAAGATTCAGATAATGATACATATATTAATTTTAGTACTCATATCTGTGAAAGAATCAATACATTTCTAGATCATCCGGAATAAAATCTTCTATTTTAAGAATTGGTTATATATATATACAGCTCAGATTATATCAAATGTATCAACAGTTTCAGCATTAGAACGAGTTTCAGGCCCCGATAAAAATTTATAGAAACATTGCATATCAAAATGTGCCAATTCAATTTAAATAAAATCTGTACTTGATTGGTACATAACAATGAAAAGCAATTATAAAATCGATCAATGTTTCTGACCGCTATAGGATACAAGCATCATTAAAAATGTTTGCATTTAAATAGATACCAATATAAATTCATCAATGTAACATTATCAACTCAAACCAAATCATTTGGTTAAAATACCATAACTATATACAAACTAATTAGCTCATTTAATCCGCTTAATGACCACTGTATTAAGTTTTGAACAAACCACCAATTCATGTTTGCAAATTAGAAGCGATTAATTATGTAGGAAAGTTGCTCATTTACATGTAATGAATTAGTGCGGTTTAGGTGAATCATTTGAATTTAAATTTACATGTTCAAATATTATTTTAGCTAAATATTATCAAATTAGTGAAATATAGATGCGCCGGCAGTATAATTTATTTGCGTTTCTATCATGTCATTACTGTTGGATTTGCATTGATATTGCCAGTCAAATTATATATATGTTACGGTAAATGTGCATATTTCGGTGAATGTGCACATTCACCGGTGAATGTGCACATTTACCGGCTCATTTGGCGAATGTGAGTTTAACGCGCGGGTGAAATACTAATTCATATATTTATATTTATATTTATATTTATATTTATATTTATATTTATATTTATATTTATATTTATATTTATATTTATATTTATATTTATATTTATATTTATATTTATATTTATATTTATCTTTCCTTTCTATTTCTCTTTCTCTTTATCTTTCTATTTCTCTTTTCTTTTCTTTCCTTTCTCTTTCTCTTTCTATTTCTCTTTCTCTTTCTCTTTCTCTTTCTCTTTCCTCTTTCTCTTTCTCTTTCTCTTTCTATTTTCTCTTTCTCTTTCTCTTTCTCTTTCTCTTTCTCTTTTCTCTTTCTCTTTCTCTTTCTCTTTCTCTTTCTCTTTTCTCTTTCTCTTTCTCTTTCCTTTCTCTTTCTCTTTCTCTTTCTCTTTCTCTTTCTCTTTCTTTCTCTTTCTCTTTCTCTTTCCCTTTCCCTTTCTCTTTCTCTTTCTCTTTCTCTTTCTCTTTCTCTTTCTCTTTCTCTTTCTCTTTCTCTTTCTCTTTCTCTTTCTCTTTCTCTTTCTCTTTCTCTTTCTCTTTCTCTTTCTCTTTCTCTTCTCTTTCTCTTTCTCTTTTCTCTTTCTCTTTCTCTTTCCTTTTCTCTTTCTCTTTTCTCTTTCTCTTTCTCTTTTCTCTTTCTCTTTCTCTTTCTCTTTCTCTTTCTCTTTCTCTTTCTCTTTCTCTTTCTCTTTCTCTTTCTCTTTCTCTTCTCTTTCTCTTTCTCTTTCTCTTTCTCTTTCTCTTTCTCTTTCTCTCTTTCTCTTTCTCTTTCTCTTTCTCTTTCTCTTTCTCTTCTCTTTCTCTTTTCTCTTTTCTCTTTCTCTTTCTCTTTCTCTTTCTCTTTCTCTTTCTCTTTCTCTTTCTCTTTCTCTTTCTCTTTCTCTTTCTCTTTCTCTTTCTCTTTCTCTTTCTCTTTCTCTTTCTCTTTCTCTTTCTCTTTCTCTTTCTCTTTCTCTTTCTCTTCTCTTTCTCTTTCTCTTCTCTCTTTCTCTTTCTCTTTCTCTTTCTCTTTCTCTTTCTCTTTCTCTTTCTCTTTCTCTTCTCTTTCTCTTTTCTCTTTCTCTTTCTCTTTCTCTTTCTCTTCTCTTTCTCTTTCTCTTTCTCTTTCTCTTTCTCTTTCTCTTCTCTTTCTCTTTCTCTTTCTCTTTCTCTTTTCTCTTTCTCTTTCTCTTTCTCTTTTCTCTTTCTCTTTCTCTTTCTCTTTCTCTTTCTCTTTCTCTTTCTCTTTCTCTTTCTCTTCTCCTTTCTCTTTCTCTTTCTCTTTCTCTTTCTCTTTCTCTTTCTCTTTCTCTTTCTCTTTCTCTTTCCTCCTTTTCTCTTTCTCTTTCTCTTTTCTCTTTTCTCTTTCTCTTTCTCTTTCTCTTTCTCTTTCTCTTTCTCTTTCTCTTTCTCTTTCTCTTTCTCTTTCTCTTTCTCTTTCTCTTTCTCTTTCTCTTTCTCTTCTCTTTCTCGTTCTCTTTCTCTTTCTCTTTCTCTTTCTCTTTCTCTTTCTCTTTCTCTTTCTCTTTCTCTTTCTCTTTCTCTTTCTCTTTCTCTTCTCTTTCTCTTTCTCTTTCTCTTTCTCTTTCTCTTTCTCTTTCTCTTTCTCTTTTCTCTCTTTCTCTTTCTCTTTCTCTTTCTCTTTCTCTTTCTCTTTCTCTTTCTCTTTCTCTTTCTCTTTCTCTTTCTCTTTCTCTTTTCTCTTTCTCTTTCTCTTTCTCTTTCTCTTCTCTTTCTCTTTCTCTTTCTCTTTCTCTTTCTCTTTCTCTTCTCTTTCTCTTTCTCTTTCTCTTTCTCTTTCTCTTTTCTCTTTCTCTTTCTCTTTCTCTTTCTCTTTCTCTTTTCTCTTTTCTCTTTCTCTTTCTCTTTCTCTTTCTCTTTTCTCTTTCTCTTTCTCTTCTTCTTTTCGTCCTCTGCCCTTCCTCCCCCTTCTTTCTTCCTCTTGCTCCTTCCCCCTTTCTTTCTTCCCTCTTCCCTCTGCCCTCTTCCCTCTTTCCTTCCTCCCTCTTCCCTCTTTCCCCCTTCCCTCTTACCCTCTTTCCCTCTTCTCCCTTCCCTCTTTCCTCCTCCTGCTTCCCTCTTTGCTCCTCTCCTTCCCTCTTTTCTTCTTCCCTCTTCCTTTCCCCTCTTCCCGCTTCCCTCCTTTCCTCTTCAACTGCTATTATATCTCTTGATCAAATGAACGAATCTTCAACAGAATGTTATTAATCATTTATCACCATAACACCATTTTGGTACAAAATTTGTAACATGCTTGACGTATTTCGCGCATAGTCTTTATTGCGCATGCGTCAAATACGCGAGATGTTCATAAGACCGATCCAAGTACGCACGTACACCATTGTTTTAATTTGATTGTTTGAAAACACGCCACATTCACCTAGCGTTTTGGGGAATGTGCACATTTACCGGTGAATGTGCACATTCACCGAGAGTGCACATTTACCGTAACATATACACATATTGTATCACATTACATGTTATTATTCACATTTCTGACAGTTTATATTGTGTATTGTTTATAGATTTTTTACTTACTATTGCAAAACATATATTGTATTACTAATATTTTTTTATTTCAAATGTTCTCTTATTTAATTACAATTATTATATTATTATTTTGTCACAAAATTGTGACGTATATAAATATATATATATATATATATATATATATCTATATATATTATATATATTAGAGATGGCTTATCATATCCGAAGCCGGATCGACTCGGATTTAACTCCGCTTCAGGGAGAGGAGTTATATCCGCTTAACAACTCCACGACTCCGACAACTTTGAAACCGAAATACTCGACACAAATGCGTCGAGTGCGTTGTTTATGTATCTAAGGATTTGCCAAATCCCATTTTATTTTTTTAAATGAAAATTTATGAAAAAATAAAATTAAAAAAATATTAATAAAATAATTTTTCTACAAAATTCACAAATACATGACGAGTTGTAAAACTTTTCGGTCGACCACATGATCGACTCAACGACTCGTAATTTTAACAGTGTTGACCAAAGTAAAAACGCAAAACTTTCTTTTGATGAGAAAATATTGATTTTTTGGAATAATTATATATAAAAATAATGTAGTAAACTTTGTAATAAAAGCAAAACATTTATCATAAAATATTTTCATCAAATAATAATACTTCTGCTTTCTAATTTTTTCTTCTGCTATTTTCCATTCGATAATTAATATTATATCAGGTAGTTCGATTAGCATATTATTACTCTTATACAATTATATAATTGTGTAAAGTAATAATAATAATAAATATTTTTTGCTGCTTAAATACATTGACGTCACTGATATATTTTACACTCTAAAAAGTATTGTTATTTCAGGCTATGGAAAAAACAGACTAAATGTGTCCAAATTCACGGCCAAAATTGTCGTAGTTAGAAACATGACCCCTTTCTATTCAATAAATTATACATTGGAGTTATTCACACTTGAACACAATTTCATTGTTCTGTATCTTTAAAGTAATATTTTTGTATTTTCTGGAAAAACGTATACCTAAAAGATCATAAACTGCCTGTTTAGAAGACGAGAAGGCGACAGCTTCCTTAGTACCAGTGTTCGCGCCAATCAAAGCATGCGGTTTATTGATATATAAACAAAAAATCATCAGTCGAAAATCACATAATAAATAAATCAATCAATACGTTATCAAAAAACATATTAAAATTATTGTAAATACACTTATAACTTGTTATTAATATAAAATAAATATTACTAGTTACAAATTATAGTATTTTACAATTGGTCCTTCAAAATTCAATCACAACAACCATTGAAAAAACAATCAGTTTAGGGAAGTCGGATATGACAAATCCGGCGAGACAACTCCACTCGGATTCACTCCGAGGTAGGAGTTGTATCTGAGTGATAACTCCGGAGTGAGTTACCCATCTCTAATATATATATATATATATAATATATATATATATATATTAAACTGTTAAATATCACTATCTTATTTTACAGGCAATAGGTTTTTTATAATTGTAACTCACATCCAATCAAACAATTTCAACTAACGAACAAACATTACAGTTATATGTTTAAACAAATGCATGTAATTGTGATTTACAAAAAAACCCATAAATATTATAAAATTAATTAATTTTAAACTATAATTTCACTATATTTCCATAGAATATTACAATATATTTAATCCCCAATTTTTTTATAATCATATTTTATTCATTCAGAAGATATTTTTACTATAATGACGCTTGAGTTTCAAGTATTCCTGAAACTTATTCTAATAGTTTTGCAATTGTAAATGCTTTTTTTTTCAAATATAATTTATTTTTTATTGATCAGTATACACTTTTACAATAATTTTTATACTTTGGTAATTTTTTATTAACTAATGGTTAGTAATCCTTTAAATTATCACTGTTTTACTATTTAGTAATCTTTTTGATTGTTAGTAACATAACAAAATCATATGATAAAAACGTTATCTTTTTAAAACTCATCTTACTAGCTATATTACTAGTTATTTTAAATTTTGTTAGTAACATAGAAAATTATATGATAAAACATATGAACTTTTTTCTGAAACTCAGCTCACTTGTTAAATGTCCAGAATATTTCTAATGATTTCTAACAATCTGTTAAATTATTAAAGACATAAAAAACGATTTATTTAAAATATCTGTTTTTTTTTAAGTAAGCTCACAATTTTGAAAATATCGCCGTCTATTAGATACACGTTTTTGATCTTCTTAATTTCTTGGCTGTTTTCTTCTTGCATGTACTACAACTCTAGCTACTTTTTCATATCCATGTCCTTGCAATCTGGCAGTGCATGGTGTTTGTTTTTAATTTTATTTTTCCAAAGCATTTTTATCTGGAAGTTTCACTGACTTCTTCACACTAAACTGTATTTCAAAATTCATTTCAAATTCAAATAAGAATTCACAAATTTAAATTTTGGAAGGAAAATCTCAAATGCTTCTCTCTTCCTATTATCAACTTCTATCAACTCGTGATTCAAACTAGAATTATTTGCTCACCCAGTTAAAAACTATTTAATTTGAAATATTACAGGCAAATCACAATATAAATATGTAAAAAAAGAATAAAGCTTCATATTGTGTTTAATTTTTTCTTATGTGAAACTCTAAAGGTTTTTAAGCAGAATCTGCGCCAAAGGTAATCTGTATTATTGCAAATGAAAAAACGTAACAAATATAGAATTATATTTTGTGTAAAACGCATCGCATATGTTTCAATTTGCACAAATTTTATGATTTATTACTAGATTTTTGTTTCTAGTTTTTATTATATATCATGATTGAGTTCAATTTGTACATTTGTAGAAGTAACTTTCAATTTTGTTCACATTTTCAAGATAATATCTCAATATAAGCATTTTACAGGTATTACCAGTTTTAAAAGCAAAAATGCCAAAATTTTGGTATTGAATTTTTTATCGGTATTGCGTTTGTCCCAGCAAATTGTCAATTTAACTGGTTAATTTTTGTTTGCATGTTTGGTGAACCCAAGGTATTTTACTCAACTTCATGGTTTTAATATTATATTAGTAACATTTTTAGATAAATTTTGCAACTTTTATGCATCAATTACTGATCGTCTTTTATTAAGACAGATTTTACTTCAAATGAATTAAAAAAAACTAATTTTTATTTTTGGTCCTAGTTTTAACGCAATCTTTTTATTATAGTTTGATAATTAATACATGTCTGGAATACCTGGAAATTGTAATAGTTTTCTGACTTTATACTCTAACTCTTTCCTAGGAGGTTTCAACTTTTGTTTGTGTGTTTGGTAAAGCTGAGTCTTTGGTTCAAGGTCCAGCTAAGGCATTTTAGCTTTTCGGACTATTACTTTATGATTCATTATCTTACTGGCTTTCTAAATATTTTTTTATTGTTATACATCAACTACTTTCTAATGTCATTAAGACAGACACGCAGACATTTTCATTTAAATAAAACTAATTTTAATTTTTGGTCAATGTTTTTAAAGCAATCTTATAATCAGATTGATAATTATTGTATGTCCTGAATACTTTGAAATAGCAACACATTTTCTGACTTTTCCCTAACATTTTTCCAAAAACGTTCGCCGAATGTATCGTTATACATAAAAGCATACGCAATGCAACGAGACAATAAATAAGTTATTCGCAGAGATGTTGCCGTAGAAAA